>NC_090997.1:51557500-51899500 GCF_041146395.1 Eulemur rufifrons
GCCTTCCGAATCCTGAAAAAGTCACCATAGGTCTCATGATTCTCTAGATGATTGTTCGAATAAATTAACATTGGTCACCAAGATGTGATTTGAATTTTGTAAATCTAGTACATCCAGGCTTCACCCTTTCTTTCTGTGTCTGCATTCTTAGGTGGCCTTCAGACCTACTCAGAGTTCGATGCACACCTAGAAGAAGCCCATTCTTTTAGCAAAAACTTATTAAACACCTAAGAGATACCAAGCACATTAGCAGTAAATTTGACCAAAAGTATAAAGTAGATCTTAACATTCTAAGGTAGTGGAACACGGTGGATGGACACCTAACAAATTAACACATATATGACAGACAGCATATCATGTACTGATAAGTCTTGTGAAGAAAACTTGAGGAAATAAGAGCAATTAGAAAGTTTGTGTTCAAGTGAGGAGAGTTACTTGAGATAGGATGTCTGGGAAGGCATTTCTAAATGAAGTGAAAGTATAAATTAGCAAAGGACTGGGGATCGCATTCCAAGCAAAACAACAAACAGCAAAAGCCTTGAAAAGGCATTTTTCAAGAACAAGAACTGCAATCCAGCTAGAAAATAATGAGCTAGGCAGAGAGAGTTTAAGGAATGAAGCGTGTTGTAAGATGAATTGTGTCCTCCCCCAAATTTATATATTGAAGTCCTAATACCTTGTACCTCAGAATGTGACTTTATTTTGGCAGTTGGGTCTTAACAAGGTAATTAAGTTAAAATTAGGTCAAAATTAGGTCATTAGGGTGGGTCCTAACACAATATGACTGGTGTTCTTATAGGAAGAGTAAATTCGGGCAAAATGAAAAACAGCAACACCGTAATAGCAGGGAACGTCGATACCTCTCTGACAGAACAGGACAGATCCTCCAAACAGAAAATAAACAAAGAAACAATGGACTTAAACAGAACTCTAGAAAAATTGGGCCTCACTGACATTTACAAAACATCTTACCCAAAAACCACTGAATTCGCGCTTTTCTCATAAGCTCATGGGACATTCTCTAAGATAGGCCATATCCTAGGCCACAAAGCATGTCTCAACAAATTAAAAAAAATAGAAATTATATCATACACTCCTCAGACCACAGTGGAATAAAATTAGAAATCAACTGCAACAGAAACTCTCATCTCTACATAAAGTCATGGAAACTAAACAACATTCTGCTAAACAATTATTGTGTTAAGGAGGAAATTAGATGAAAATCAAAAGATTCTTTGGACTAAATGATAAAGGAGACACAAGTTATCAAAATCTGTGGGACACAGCTAAAGCAGTACTGAGAGGAAAGTTTACATACATTTGACAAAATTTAGCACCCTTTTATGATAAAAACGCTTAACAAAATAGGCACAGATGGGACTTACCTACAAATGATACAAGCCATATATGACAAACCCACAGCCAACATCATACTGAACAGGGAAAAAGTGAAAACATTCCCACTTAGAACTGGAACCAGGCAAGGTTGCCCCCTACCACTGCTTCTATTCAACATAGTGCTGGAAGTCCTAGCCCGAGCAATCAGGCAAGAGAAGGAAATCAAGGGCATCCAAATGGGGGCAGAAGAGGTCAAAGTATCGCTCTTTTCTGACAATATGATCTTATATCTAGAAAATCTCAAAGATTTTGCCATGAGACTACTGGAATTAATAAGCAAATAGAGCAAAGTCTCAGGTTACAAGATCAATGTACAGAAATCAGTACATTCCTATATGCCAACAACAAACTGAGAACCAAATCAAAGACTCAATACCCTTCACAATAGCAACAAAGAAAATAAAATACCTAGCAATATATTTAACTAAGGCAGTAAAAGACCTCTACAAGGAGAATTATGAGACACTGAGGAAGGGAATAGCAGAGGACATAAACAGGGGGCAAACCACACCATGCTCATGGGTCAGCAGAATCAACATTGTTAAATTGTTTATACCGTCCAAAGTGATCTACAGATTCAGTGCAATCCCTATTAAAATGTCAACATCATTTTTCACAGATTTAGATACCCAGCTTCTTTCCAGGACAAAAGGGCTGATGGATTTTTAAGCACTTGGATGAGCTAGCAGCAAAGAGCAGCAAAGTTCTGGGGGCCATTAGCAAAAGAGGTTGATCAAGAAAATGTGTGGGGTACATTGAGTTATTCTTGAGTTTGCAAATGTTTTTTCTGGGATTAGCCCATCCTTGTTTGCTAATTGGCGTCCATGGAAGTTAGGCTTCTTCTCTCTCCCAGAGACCAGGAGTTGAAGTCACTCTCTGCCTTGGCAATTACATTTGAAAGATATGGCTCCCAGGTATTCCAGAAACATATTTCTAGGTGTAAAACTGGCAAAAGGCTGAGATAAATTTACATATATTTCAAAAGGGCAGAGAAAAAATTTACAATTGCAAGTTTTCTAAAGTCAATGCTCTAAGAAAAGAAAAATCAAGGGGCTATAATCAGTAAGAGATTTGTCTAAAGCTTAGTCATGCTGAGGGGAACATTAAGTTCCAGTTTTGGTCAACTGGAAAGTGAGTCATATTAAGTACTTCAGTCAAACCTATTTAGAAATAATTCTAGAGTTAATAACTGTGTAGTTGTATGTATGTAATAACATAGTTGTATGTATGAATGTAGTTGTATGTCATAACTGTGTAGTTGTATGTTTGGGTATGTCATTTTCTTAAAATTGGGTATATCAGGTAATTCTATACATGTTTCAATTCTATATTGCATATAGCAATATGCAGAAGGAAATATTTTCAGTTAAGGGGAGCATGGGCTTCAGAACTCAGCCTGCTTGAGAGCCAAATCTGACATTTAATAGCTGTGTGACCTTCAGTGGATGACTTCTTCTTTCTTGTAAAATGAAGATAATGATAGCCACTTTACACGATCTTTGGCTGGATCTAACAAGATATTATTGTAAAACCTCTAACACAGTGACTAGCACATATAAGACTCCCTCTTCCTGATATCCATAAAGTTGCTGTAACAAAACTTAGATTAGGAAATATAAAAATTTTCTGATAGGATAAAAATATCTGTATTTTCTTTCATCTTATCTGTATTTCCCCTCAAACACATATAGTATACACCATATGACTGAATATTTAGAACAGGGACTTTGAAGTTGTCAATTTGGGAATTCCATGCCTTAGTACATGAGTGACTTCTGTGACCTTAATTGAACCTCTGGGCCAGAGCTCTTCCATTTCTCAGATATAATAATGGAAAACATCTCTCTCTCACAAAGGTGCTTTTTGCATTAGTGAAAAAAAAATCTTTTTAAGGCACATAAGATAAAAGTACTGTTAGTAAATACGTGATGAATTGTTGGTAATTCATATTCTGCGATGCTGTAAGAGTCAGTAGCTTTAGGAAGCAAAGACTCTCTTGAGAGTCCTGGCCAAAAGAAACTGTATAATGGCAATTGAATTACCTGTTAAATTGAAAAAAATCATTGAGAAAACTCAGTATCCCTATGGAAAAAGGAAAAGCTATTATATCTCAGTTGAATACCTATAACACTGGAAGAGAAGTTTAACATGATCTCATTTCTTGGCCGTATCTGTAAGAGGCAAGTGCTTCACTGGGGTATAGCCAACACATTTCTTTTCATAGAGCAATATATTGTCAAAGTGTTTTTAAAAAGTATTTCATCAGTGTTTGGAAAGTCAGGGCCTTTATCCACATTAAGAAATTAACACATACTAATTAATTTTGTCACATACGTATTTTATATATTGCTAAACCTGTGTGATCAAAAAATGTTTTAAAATATGCAAATGGTCAAACATTGAATTAAAGCTTCCCAAAGTTTACAAGGTTCTCTTTGCAAGTTCTAAAATTTCAGCCTGAGAAGAGATGAACTTTTTATCTAAGGTGAAACAAATTTTGATAAGAAAATTAATGTTTTAAATAATATCAATGTTTACTGATGAGAGAATGAAATTTATAATTTTTATAGGAGGTAATAGTTAAAATACTGAATGCAATAATTATAATACTCCTTAAAAATTATTCATGGAAACCCTGAAACTTGAAATCATAACCAAAAACCACCTCTCTGTAAACTATTGTAGCAAATACTGGTTGGGCATTGAATAGCAGAAATTCCTTTATTCATTCATGAGATATTTGTTAAATCATCAGGTTCTCTGTAAAAAAACTAAAAATACAAAGACTGGTTAGATGTGGTTTTTCCTCTTAATAAAGGAGCCTAGAGTCTGTATGAGAGTAAAAGCCATAAAGAAATAGTTCAAATAAAATAATTGCTATGATAGATGTCTGTACACAATATAATGCAAACAGAGAGTAAGAAGTCAGTTCTACCTGGCATAGAAAAAGGACAGTAAATATTAAAAAAGAAGATGGTATTATAGGTGAACTTTGATGATGAAGTATATGTTCTTAAGGTGAACAGAGAAAAGAAAGGGTAGGCAGGCAGAGGAATCAGAATGAGCATAGCCAAATAAAATTCACCAGCGCATCTGAGAATTGTGTATGGGGAAATTGAGTCTGTGAATGGGACCAAGATTCAAAGGGAGGGGAGGCAGATTGTATTATAATTTAGGCAGATAGAAACAGCTGATGGAGGGAAAGATACAAACTGTGCCCCAAAGCACCCCAGGATGCCAGAGAAAACTCACGGAAGTACCATGGAACACTTTACTTTCAGGAGGAAACACAGCTATATCTGTGAAACTCCATAATGACTACCACTACTAGGCTATTGGATCCTAACTACTTGATAAATTAAACTGTTCAATACTTATTTTGGCTAATGAATGCTTTGAAGAAAATAGCTCAGGCACAAAGGGTTCCAAGAGCCAAGAAAGCTTAGGAACCACGGCCACACTTATTTTTAAGAAACAGGGAAACTTAGAAAAAATTTAAGGAGGGGAACAAAATAGCCAAATTTTTGTTTAGGGATGATCATTTGGATAACAGTGGGGAGCATTCATTAGAAAGTTGTCCTTTTGGAAGCACAGAGACTATTTAGAGATGTTCAGTGAATGATGACAATCTGTAACTAAAGGAAAACCTGATATTACTTAATCAGGTGGCTCTTACCTTCTTTGTTGTTCCTTTATAATGCCAGAAGTTTTGGCAAGACTCTTGAAATTACCAAATTACATTAATAATTACTTTGCTGTTTCTTTAGTCACATTTCATTTACTGTTTGGCTCTTTGAGTAAAGCCATTTATAGTTGACACAGAGCAACGGTCTGGCATAAAGCAACATTCTGGCATTTCTCAGTAAATATGGCTTATTTAAAATGCTTAGACTGACATTACACTACAACTTTAACTTACTGTACAAAGAAATTTGATATATTCCTAATTGAGAACCAGTGACCTAGACTGATCAGACTAAGGAAACCAATGTTAGCACATACACCTCACACAGTGTCTTCACATTTAAGCACAATTCCTGGTTGCCAACCCTGAGGCTTCCCTTGCTGTTGAGGTCCTTATTTGCAAGATCATTTTGTGCCCTCAGTAACCTGAGTCCTATATTAAAAGAGAGTTCAAAATATGTCACGTTTAAATGTTTGTTGGATGCTTTCTATGAGCAAGGTACCCTTCTCACCCTTTAGCATGCATTATTTTACTTATTCCCTCCTCTCACCCTATGATGAAGGTGCTATTGATACTTTTCCCAATTTACACATGAAGAAACTGAAACACAGTTTTTTTTTTTAATTTCAAAATATTAAGGGGGTACAAATGTTTTTGGTTACATAGATTGCTTTTGTAATGGCTACAGGTGAGCCCATCACCCAAATAGCATTCATTGTAGCCTTTAGGTAGGTTTTCCCCCCTCTCTGCCTCCCTTCTCCCCTAAAACAGAAATTTAAGTGTGTTAGGTCACATGGGTATTAAGATGGATCTAAAATGCAAACCCAGATGGTATGACTTCAGAGTCCACAGTCTCAACAACAACACTGTATCTCTTCCATCTGGGAGGAATAACTAAATTTTGTGTTTATTTGTAATTATTTATGTGTACCTATTTGTAAAGTTCTCTTTGATTTAGAATAATTGAATGAAAATAGTTTTAATTTCATTGTAGAGAAAATATTGATTATGTAGATATGTATTAATAAAAATCATAAGCCTGACTATTGAGATTAGAGGGAGATAACATTAAAAAGGCAGCCTCACCAACCATGATGCTCTTGTGCCCGTGGCATAGTCCTTAAGTTTGTGAATGAAAAAACCTTGCGTTTCTCAATTCTTTCATATTTAGAAGGCCCTCAGAGACTGACTGACATTAACAAAGTCATAAAACACTGATGTTTAACCTTGAATGTTAACATATGAACCCTGACTTCCCAGCCTAGTCACCAGAATTCTAGTACCTACCCACTGGGTACTTTATTTTATCAAGGTGCTTAGGAGAAAGATTTGAAAAAATAAATCAAATTAATTAGAAGATTGCATAATGACCATGAAGTGAGATCAAAGAAAAGCAGAGGGTCTTGGGAAATAATTCATTCATGCCATGATAAACTCCGAATAATTATAACAAAGTACATCCTTTCAAACTGAGGTGATTGGGGTTGGGGATGGTTTAAGGTGAAAGTGGGTGATTATAAACAATGGGAAAAACATGGTAAAGAATGAGGGGCAAGAGAAATCCTTTTCTGGAAATGCAGGTGTTTAAAAATATATGTCTATCCACTGACTAATAGATAGGTATACAGAAATTATGACTGAGAACTACAAGAGAAGATGTAAGCCTGGTCATATCAGGGATGGAAGTTGCACTACAGAGTCAGGATGCTCTCCTGAAAGCACTGACAGAGCTTAGGTATGTTTATTCTAGCTGTAAGGGGGCAAATATTTGGAGGCATTCAAACATAGATATAATTAAGAGGCTTTTATTTTTTTTAATTACTATCATTTAATGAGTCTTGCTTGGTGGCAATTGCTCATGCAATTTAAAAAAAACTATTTTGGGAATAACATTTAGAAAACTTTTGTTCTATTATTATAAAGAACTAAATGGGACATTTCCTAATATATAAAATTATTTTCTGGGTTTTCTTAGGGGTGTAAATACTAAAGAACCGCAGTTATAATTCCAGGTTCCAGGTGGCAAGCAGACTCATAAGACACAAATAAACTTTACTCTATTACTACATTTATTTATCTTTATGACAGGGTACAATGCAGGAAACCCAGAAGCTATAGCATCTTCGACTTACCTTCTCCTTGCTCAGCAACTTCCAAGGTCACATGTTCATTTGTTTCTCTCATTGCAACCATGCTTGGCTTCCGTGTATGCCAGCCAAGATGTGTGTGCATCACTTTGACATGTGGAAGCTACAGGCTGTACTTTCCACTAATCCTTTGTCCTCTTCAAGTCAATAGGCCTTAAACCTGCATGCCATCTTGTAGCTCTCCTAACCCAGTGCTGACTTTACTCAACAAACAGAAATGTCATTTCTTATTTTTCTTACCTTCATTCCTTCCAAGGAAAGAGTGCTGTGGGAAACTGAGGTCATTTTCTGAGAAGCCCATATGAGACCAAGGTAATGCTAAATTCTTTCTCACAGTTTCACCCCCATGACCTCCAGTCAATATTTTAACAAAACATATGTATGCCTTAAATATTCTGTGATATTTTTTCTGACAGGCACATGTCTAATATTCTATGCACTGGAAAAAGCAAGCTAGTACACCTGAGGCCACCAAAATTTGTGCTATTAATAGAGCAGTTGTCTTCTTCCCAAAACATGTTAATCTTACCCAACATACTACATAAGTCTTTTGATACTTTCTTATCAATTGTGCAAGTCTCCCTCTTATTCACTGTCGAGTATATCTTTGTAAAGTTTTTAGAGATATTCAGGTGTGTGCTTAGTTTCTCTAAGGGCAATCAGTTTCCATGGGGTTACCATCAATTGGGGGTTTTAAACCAGTCCCCAAAATATCTTTTCATCCTGGGGTCATCAGTATACCTTTCAATTTCTTTAATTTCCATATGTGAGGCCATAAAATACTGTATTACACCAAATAGCAGTAGATGAGAGATTAAAGTAATGTTTAGCACATGAACCTCTTGTTAATATTATACCCAATGGCAGTAGATAAGATAATAAAGTAATACTTAGCACATCAAACATTTGTTTTTATTACAATGTAATTTCCCCATTCTTCCCAACAGAACCATCCCTTACCCATATGCCATACATGTTTAATGACAGGCATGGTCACCAGAGTGTTCAGTAAATTCAGGATTCTTTCTGGCTTGGGGCCTAATCATACCTCAACTATGAAGGGATGAGATTTTATTGACACTGGGTCCCACATATTAATGTAGACCACAACCCATTTATCATAGAGGGAGGACATAGAGTTAGTCTTTTTTTCTGCCCATAACTGCATTGCAAGAAATAGTTGCTCCTTTTAAATTCCTGGCACATATGCTGTAAGGGAACAATAGTAAGAATCACATGTCCCCGTGACATCCTCCTATAATTAGGCAGTCCTTAGTATATCAATAGGCGCATCTCTCTGGCTTGGGCTTCTAAAACACCCAGGCTTTTTCCTTTAAACACAATAGCAATAAAGCATAGCAGAGAGCCCTTCCCGGGTGAGGATACGGGCTCTTTCCCAGAGTTTTTGCACAGCACATTGTTCTAAATGGCTTTTCCTTACCTCCAGGTAACAATAGAGTCTCACCAGGTCCTTCTTTTCCCATTCTTTGAAATAGATGGGTGGAGCTGGAACCCATTCTTCTAAGTGAGGTATCATAAGAATGGAAAAACAAGCACCACATGTACTCACCATTAAATTGGTACTAATTGATCAACACTTATGTGCACATATGGAAGTAACATTCACCAGGTGGGAGGGAGGAGGAGGAGATGAGTAAATTCACACCTAACAGGTGCAGTGTGCACTGAGGGATAAACACGCTTGTAGCTCTGACTCAGGTGGTGCAAAGGCAATATATGTAACCAAAGAGTTTGTACCCCCGTAGTGTTCTGAAATTAAAAAGAAATATATGGTAGATTTGCAGAGGTAAAGGATAGTAAGTTCTTCTCTACCACTAGGCAGTTAAGAAACACTTAGCATCAACTCTAACTAGGTCATATTGGGTGAAGTGACTATCTGATATGGAGTGTTCTTAGGAATATATACAATCAAGTTCAAGGGAATGCAGTATCCTAAGTAGAGTGCTCCCTTTACCTGGAACAAGGGCAAATGCAACCCTCATCTAAACCACTTGATCTAATAATCTAAAAGAAAAGCTTTGTAAGGTATAAAAGACAAAGATTTATGTCACAGCATTATTTTCTGATGCTTTATTCCCAGTACACAAGAATCTTTCTTAAGGCTGTTTCTCTCAGTGCCCCTCATATTTAGATGGGGCACACGCCTACTGAGTTTTCCTAGCCAGCTCTTCTCATCATTAACATCCTTATCATTCTCTGTCATACGAAATGAATGTTTTAGCTACCATTCCAATTTTCAATTAAGCCACTTCTATATGGCTGATAGGAATATATGTCCATTATATGATGTTCATTTTGTTGGTAAACTGGCCATGGTTAAATGGGGACCCAAAACATCTGTCTATTCCTGAAAAGACCCATTGAAATGCTGCAGAAGCCATGAATGGTGTTCCATGTAATCCATTTGCCAGTGATGTGCTGGCCATTGACTTAGTGAAAGTCTCCCCAGTGCCATTTTTGGACATTGTTCTTTTTTCTTGATGGTGTTAGAACAGTCTGTAACCACACTAGTAGCTTTTCTGGTTGAGTATATACCATTGCTTCCAATTGCCAAGTCATGGACTGAGCACCATCATGACAGCTTATTGTATGTACCCAACTGTTTTACTCCATGGGAACACCAGGGCATCTGCTTTGCCTTTCCATGAGTGGGTTCTCCTAGTAGGCATCTGCAGATGTCCTTCTCCCTAGGAGTTTCCATAGGGACTTTCACAACTACACCTTTTCACACCAGAATATTCTTATGTATCCATGCAGCAAGGAACCATTTGCCTGCCCACTCATGCAGCAGTCATGGGGATGGCTCCGGAGCTTTTATGTATTCAGACATTACCCTGAGGCCAGCAACAAGGTTCTCCCTGCACTGTTGCACATACTGCTCTCAATTCAGCCCGTGCTGTGTACTTATCACTGCCTTCCTCAGCTAAGATTTTTAAAAATATACTGACAGATAGTTGTAGCCTTGCATATGGAGTCCCATCATTCAATACACGAACTTTATCAGCAAATTGGACAGATGTTTTGCCTTAGCAGGGTTCATATACTTTGGCAATAAGACTGGGTAGGTAGCTCTTCAGGAGTTCCACTGTAGAGGCAGGGATGCTCCCTGCTCATGGATAGAATGCATGCCCTCAGAGCCGATCTCTTCAGTATGTTCTTAAGTATACAATTCACATCTTATCAGGAAACTTGTTGTACATCTCCTTTTTATTGAAATCTTTCTTTTTTATTTATATATAATGTTTTACATGTTTATGGAGAACATGTAATATTTTGTTACATGCATAGAATGCATAAGGATCAGGGTATTTGAGGTTTCTATCACTTTGAGTATTTATCATTTCTATGTGTTGAGAACACTTCAAGTCCTCTCTTCTAGCTACTTTGAAATATACAATATGTTACTGTTAACTTGAGTCACTCTACTCTGCTGTTGAACCATAGAACTTATACCTTTTATCTCACTGTATGTTTGGACCAGTTAGCCTGCCTCTCTTCATCCTTCCTCCCACCTGCCCACTCTTCCCAGCTTCTAGTATCTATCTACTCTCAACCTCCATGAGATCAATGTTTTTAGCTCCCAACATATGAGTGAGAACATGTGATATTCGTCTTTCTGTGTCTAGCTTATTTCATTTAACATGATGACCTCCAGCTCCATCTATATTGCTGCAAATGACATGATTTCATTCTTTTTTATGGCTGAATAGTATCCCACTGTGTATATGTACCATGCTTTCTTCAGCCATTCATCCATTGATGGACACTTAGGTTGATTCCATATCTTTGTTATTATGAATAGTGCTACAATAAACATGCTAGTGCATTTACATCTTTGATGTATTGATTACTTTTCGTTTGGATAAATACGTACTAGCAGGATTGCTGGATCTTATGATAGTTTTATTTTTAGTTTTTTTGAGAAATCTCGACACTGTTTTCCATAGTAGCCACACTAATTTACATTCTCACTAATAGTATATGAGTTCCCTTTTCTCCACATAGTATCCAGCATTTGTCATTATCTTTCTAATGATAGCCATTCTAACTGGAGTAAAATGATACTTCATTGTAGTTTTCATTTGCATTTCCCTGATGATTAGTCATGTTGAGCATTTTGGAATTTCTTTTTGATATCACCCATGACATCATAGGTAACTCGAGCCTCAAGTCACTGTAGGTAACTCAACATATTCTGATCCTCCTTGCATGTTAGGGCTGTTTCTTACTAGAGCCAAAAAGCACACCAGCGCTTCTCTTTCGAATGGGCTCTTCTACAACACAATATCAGGGAGGTTTTTTGTTTTTTTGTCCAGAAGTCTAGCAATCACCTTTAAGCAGCATTCTAAGACTTTTGCCAGGGACTTGGGTCTAAGTGTGTTTTAGTAATGGATTTCTCTAAAAGCACTAGCTATGTCAGGATTATAAGATCTCAGAGGGACAGCTTGGGCTACCCTCTTCTCTGGACTCCATTCAAATCCATTTCCTTTTCTAGTTACTTTGGATATTGAGGTCAATAGGATTTCCAATAGGGTTCCCAAATATGGTATATGTATCCTCCAGTCCAAACAGCCCTTTGAGGCTTTGTGCCTCTCTATTATAAGTAAAAACTTGTTGGGATGGCAAATTGTTTTTTACTGTTTGTGAAATACGTCTAGTGACCCTAGCTCAGATTATTCCCTGAAAAAAGACTGACTAAACTGGTTCCTGAATCTTTGCCAGATTATTCAGGCATCCTTGGCTATTCTCACTGCAACTATAGTTTTTAAATCTTTGCTCCATCCACACCCAGCTTACTTTCTGAGAGGGAAAGTATAATTATTATCATTATATTATTAACTTCATGAATCAAAGGGCTTTTGAAAATGAAGAGACCAGAATCTTGTCTTACAGGGCAATAACTAAATCCTGGAGAATGCGTATAACCTTAAAGGAAAACTGTAAAAGT
Source organism: Eulemur rufifrons (assembly GCF_041146395.1). Classification (NCBI taxonomy): domain Eukaryota; kingdom Metazoa; phylum Chordata; class Mammalia; order Primates; family Lemuridae; genus Eulemur; species Eulemur rufifrons. The sequence goes on from NC_090997.1 coordinate 51,569,700, forward strand.
ATACATAAGGGAGTATGTCTGGTGCAACACAGACAGTGCTTGACATGTTTTCCAGATTCTGAGTCTATCACAACATACTATCACTATTGCCTGCTGAACATCGCAGTAGTGTGTACCATTCCTCGCACAGCAGAGACTTTGGGAAAATTGTTTTAGTTAACTCTGGATTTTCTCACAAGCCATACAAGACTAAGATGCAGAGAATTGGTGGAGATGAGCACACCTGCTTCCACAACCTCTTTAATCAGGACTTGAGATTTCTTCTTGTCCTCCTAGAAGATGTGCAGTTTAGTTTTTACTACAGAATAGGGCAACTGCAAAGCCTCTATTTTAGCAAATCCAATTAAAATCTGGCAAAGGGCAGATGTCCCCAACATTCAGCTACTGGCCAATAAGTGCTAGATTTTTGGTTCTTGCTTCACATCCTTTCCAGTTATATATTCAAGCAAAGAGGATAGCAACACTGAATATATCTTCCCTTTTTGTATTCCTACCTAAAGTTTTACTAGAACTTTGCTACCATTTATCATAGTATCTCCATCCACCCCCCTCAACCTTTGTTGGCTTCTTAATATTGTCTTCTTGTTCCCCACAAATATTATAGTATGCTGTATACCAATATCTACTTATCTCAAAAAGTTTTGTTCACCAACCCTAGGATATTACACTTTAACCAAAGCACATGGTCTTGTAATTTCCCCTGTGGGCTAAGGCAAAATATCCTAATAGTCAGTGCTCACTGGTTTCCATTGCTCCAACCTGTGGAGTACATATAACACACTGAGTCAGCACCTTCTGTTACTGTTCCCCAACAGCATCATTGGATTTAAATTCATCCAGGCTGGGTTAAACTGAGCACACCTCATGGGATTCATGGAGGAAGACAGCTGACAGATACATAGCAAATGTTCCTCTTTCCAATTAGCGATAATGAGCCAGTAAATCTTTTGAGAGAATTCAGTAAGTTTCTTCTCTTTTCATCCTCATAGTCACCTAATAACAGCTCTATCTGATTCACCTTTCCTTATGTCTTTAGCTGCCCCACCCTTGCCTTTCCTTGACTATCCATTTTACCAGTTCACCAGGAGATAAATCTATGTGACTCAGCCACCCAGGCATCAAATTCTCATCAGAGTCTCCTTCTCAAGCCTACCCGTCCATGCTTCCTGCATTACAGGGATTTGACTCAAGTGCTTGAAAGCCAAGACTACTTCTGACACCATTCTCTAGCACAGCAATAGTCTTCATCTGGCAAGCCAACTCAGGAGACACAGGCAGGCTTTATCATAATACCATGCTTACTTAGCATCATAGAAGGAAATAAGGCAGGACATGCAGCAGGTGCAGCATCTTCATCTCATCCTCATCTCATCTCAGCAACTACCCAAGTACACAAAAGTACTTAAAAGAGATGGCTTTTTTTGCATCTTAACCTACATACACATGTATGGCTGCCACAAAGAAAAGCCAAGATGCACGGGTGACCTTGACACATGGCATCCACGGCCTTTATTTCCCACCAACTTTTTATAACATAGTCATCACGTAGGCTCAATGCCCAGGCCAACTCATAGCCTCCCTAATCTGAGGCAGATGTTGTATTCCACAAAACAAATGAGGCAGTCAAAATATTTCTCATTTATCTTAAATTTACTGTTTCCAAGGAAACAGTCCTATGAGAATCTAAGCTCTTTCTGAAGCATTCCTGATATGCAAGCCTGACAGTAACCCTTTCCTCACAAAAGCTTCCTGCATATAAATGTGTATACATATGATTAAATGTCAATGTGTTATTCGCTTTTTAAAATTTCTGTACTTACATTTAGTTTTCGTTTATCACATTCCTTTGTTTAACCTTTTTAATTTGTGAAATATGGTACATACAGAAAGGTGCATAAAATATTATTAAAGTATAATCAATAGTATTTCTATCTAAATACCCATGCACCAATCCCCCGGATTGAGAAACTGAACATTGCTAAGACCTCAAAGCCTTTAGGTTGTAACTTCCCAAAATAAGCTCCCTCAATATTCCATAGTCCTATGCACGTGCTTTACTTTTATAATATTCCCAACTTTGTGTTTCTTTACAGTTTTATCACTGGGTACACATTGCTGAACAATAGTTTTTCCTGTTTTAAATTTTATGTAGATATTTCATATAGATTTTGTGTCTTGCCATGTTTATTTTTTGCTCAATATTATCTTTCTAAGATTCAACCATGTTGTTAGTGTGCAGTGGCCATTTGCCTATTTTCACTACTATGCAGTATTCTATGATATAAAAATAAACCACAATTTATTTAATTCAGTCTCTTATTAATGGACATTTGTGTTCTTTCAAGTTGGGGTAACACAGACAGTGCTTCTCTTGCAATATTCTTTGCATTTCTCTGTGTTTAACACTATCATTATCACTTTTTTGGACAAAGAAAATGATGGATAGAAAGAGGAAATGTAATTTAGCCAATATCATTTAGCCAATAAAATTGGGCTTTAAATCCAGCTCTCTGTGACTCCAGAGCCCATGTTCTTAATTTCTTCACTAAGTTCTTACAATAAGAGATATGAAATTAAACTAAAATAGTGACAATTGAGATGACGAAAATGGACAAATTCAACCAATTCTAAAAATAGAGATTCACCGTGATTTGGTGATTAATTTGAGGTAGCTGTTGAAGGAGATGGGAAAATCAGTGGTAACATTGATTAAGCGCCTGGCTGGAATGGTGGTTGGTGGTGTCATTTACTGAAATACAAGATACAAAAAAAAGACCAGGGCTGGCAGATGGGGAATTTATTTCAGACTTGAACATACTGCATTTGATACTGGCAAGGCACTCTGGTGACTAATAGTAATAGCTAACATTTATTGAAAACTTACAACATGCCAAGTATTGTTCTAAACCCTTTACATGCCTTAACTCATTTCATTCTCACAACAAACCTATGAGGTACAGCCTACCTATCATTATGCCCACTTCATAGATGAAGAAACTGAGGCAAAATCAGACTCAGTGGTATCCCAATGTCAAAAAGCTAGTTGATGAGTCAAGGTACTTCCATAGGCAGCTGCTTCTAGAGCCCACGTCCTTAAGAACAAACATATAATATTTATTGATAAAAGGTCATGGGCAATAGACAGTTGATTATACAGATTTGATGCTTTGGCAAGAGATTCAGCCCAGATATATGGATCTGAAAATATTTACATATCAATGAATGTATGAAAGTGCACGTATGTCAGTGCCTCTCCGCCCCTGTCACCACCCCCCCCCCCCCCGCCCCCACTCCCAGGAGACATTTGGCAATGTTTGGAGACGTTTTTGTTTGTCATGACTGGGCATGGCTGCTATTGTTGTCTAGTGGGTAGAGGCCAGGAATGCTGCTAATCATCCTACAGGGCACAGGACAGCCCCTCACAACAAAAAATTATCCTGTTCAAAATGTCAATAGTACCAAGATTGAGAAACCCTAGCCTACACAGATCAATCACTGGATGTAAGCCCACCTAGGAAGGGAGATTGATGTGGGCGAGGAAACTCTACAGCTAAGAGGTGTCTGCTGACAGCACTCACAGCAGCTGGGGCAATAAGTTCTTTATCCCTAACTAGGAATGCAGCCGTGCATCACAGCATCTGCCATGGTAATGAGAGGGAAATAAGGAAGTTTGGCAGATGGGTCCCTACACCTGCTGGGATCAACAGTGTATTAATCATGCTGGTTCATTTTCTGTAATTCTGATGCTTTAATATCTTGGGGCTTTGCTGACCCTGGAAGACTGCCCCTTCCAAGGTTAGCTATCTCCTAGAGTTAGCAAATGACTAGCCTAGGAATGTGCCTTTTGTATGCAAACCAACAACCCAGAGCCCTCACACCCCACCCCTTCCTCTGTCAGGCTCTCACACTCAGGCACACTAACTCCCTGCTCTAATCACCCCAGACTTAGGAACCAGACAACTCTGGACAGCTCCTCCACCCCAGGAGCTGAAATTATTTAAACTAGCCAATCCTAAACTATTTATCTTGCTGCGAAAACCACAGTAAAGCTTCCTGGACACGTTCTCCCCCGTTCTCCTACCCTCTGCCTCCTGACTGACCCTGGTGCCTCGTGTAGCATGACATGCCCCCACCTCTTGGGAACTGTTAAGTAACAAACTGTCTTTACAATAGCAATTGTCTCCTGATCTGTTGGCCTCACAATACCTGAATAACAATGAAACCTACATTTTAAACCGACCAGATGATCTGAATGATTGATAAATTTTTGTTCAAATTTTTTCTCTTAAATTTTTCTTTTCCTTTCTTACTTTTGTATTGACAGCATTTTTAAAAATAACTTCTCTGCACATGGTTTGGCTGCAGAGTGAGTGCTATATTTTTTACTATGTCCATGTACATTTTTATATTTTAATATCTGTTTACCCTCCATGAGAAAAAGTATGTTCACATTTGATATTTGGTCATAAACATTATCGCCTTTGTGTATTTACTCTCCACCTATTACTAATGCATCCCACCTCCCTGATTTTGAGCCAGAGGCTTTATGGACATAAAGCTTTTATCAAAATTTAATACAGTATTATCATTTGTATTGCTTTGTAAATAGTCAGTAATCCCCCTTGATCCAAGTTAATGAGCCACACATTGTTTATTTCCAAATAATTAATTTTCCACTTTTGTTATTAATGGCTACTTTGTACTGTGATCTAGTAACATGGCATGCATAATTTCAGCTTTTGGTAATTGATTTAACTTTTTTATGGTCTATTAGATGGCCAGTTTTGTGAAAGATCCATTGGTTTTTATAAGAAAGTGTATATCCTGTTTATTTGGAATATACTCAGGCTCTTTATTAAATAAATTATAAATTAGAATATTAAATAGCCTTTATATAGTTATTTTTTTCTTACATGCTTCTTCGAAACCTGAGAGATGTATCTTCAAAACTATATTTTTTCATTTCTAACTTTTCTTTGTAAAGTTTTATAGCCTAGTTTTTACTTTAAATATTTTGTAGCTATATTATTTGTCATATAAAGGTTTATGACTCTAATATCTTCATTGTGAATGTATCATTTTTTCAATATAAAATGACAGTCATTTTTTTATGATGGTATGATGATTTATTTTCCTCAAAATCTGATTTAGCTGATTTTAATGTTATGCTCTTTCTTTTGTTTGCCTTACATGATATATCTTTGCCAGCCTTTTTCTCCATTTTTCTTTTCATTTTCTTTTTAACTTTTCTAGTTTATATTCTCCTAGGTATGTCTATTGGAAATAACATATAATCGCACTTTGTCTATAATAGGAGAGCTTAACCCATTCAATTTCAAAACTTCTAAATTGTTATGCCTGAAAAGCTTATTCATTTGCCCCTTTCAGTTTCAACTGTTTCTTTTTATTATTTTTTAATGCCTTTTTATGCTTTCTCTCTTTTTTATCTGATTCTTCACGGAATATGATTTTATCACCATTATTGCCAATGCTTTGTAAAACAAACATCTTATTTTAAAATATTATAGATATATACAAGTCAAAAATAAATTTCAGTGATCAATTTCACCAGCCAAATAGTGCTTTGATACCACTTGATATAATTCTGAGTATTTGTTTTATTTTACTTTGCTTCCTTGATCCCTCATTCAATTCTCAGTTGGATGAAACGAGATTGTTATAATCTAGAATTTGAGGCCCAGATTATTATTTTTATATGTTATATGTCCTATCTCAAAAACTACTTCTGTATTTTATTTCATGACCTATTTATAACATTTAATTCAACTTATTCTGTTTCACTGTTTTTAATGCCTAATGCCAGGCATTCTTTAGTCTTTTATTTGAACTGGTCTCTTAGCTGTATTTATTAATGTCTTTGAGTAAATTTTTTTCCCATGGACTGTCCTTGTTATTGCATTTTTCATTTAAATTTTTATCTTTCTCTCAATAAACATCTTCCCCTTGTCAATCTATTGACATCTCATTTCATATGTTTATCTTTTGCACCAGAGACTATATTTTTAAAAAATTGCATTAAGGACTCAAGCAGGTATTTTAAAATGTGCTTCAAATTTCTGATAATAAACCTTTTCCAAAAGTATGTCCTTGCAGCTTGAATGCAGTTATATTTCTTTTATGTAGCATTGTTAATACACTCACATATCTTTTATATCTGCTTATCCTGATAAGGAAAAATATATCCAAAGAAGATATTTGTCCATAAACATTCTGGGTGAATTTATTAGCCATCTGACTCTATTACAGCCTCCTCTAAACACATCCAGAGAATTTATAGATGTGCAGAGCTTCTTTCAAACTTTCTAATGTCCAGCAGACATTTATCTTTCTTGGCTATCTGATTGCCTTTTGAAAAGGATGAGTTATACCTTCATGATTGGCAATATTCTTTGGATCTTCCCTTGCTAGACACAAGGCACCCAGAATACAGAGCTCCAGGGCTTTCCACTCTCAATACCTTCTCACCACTACTGCCACAGCCCTGAGCAGAGAGCACCGGTGCCCTTCCTTGTCTGTCACTGGCAGGAATATCATAATGATAACTGTATTTCCTGAATGAACAGAAAGAGCTACAAATGGGAGAAATTGGAGGATAAAGTGGTCTTAGGTGCTTTAGAAAACAGATCCTTCCTCCACGTTAAAGGATAAAGAGGTCGGTGCTGTGCCAAGTACAGACATTGGGCACTGAGGCCAAGAAGCTGTCTGTGGAAGAACAATGAAGACTAATGACCTTTAGGTTTACACGTTTACTATCTCTCAAGAGGCAAACAAAGTAAGTTACAGCGTCACCTGATAATTATAGTTCCTCTTCAGTTCAAAGAAACTTGTAATTGCTGTGGATAATACTGGTTGTCTTGATTTTGGGCATAATGAATGTTCATGGTTTAATATTTTTATAAGTGTTATAGTTGGAAGTTGGGAAACATGTGGTCAAGTACTGCTAACAGAGGTGATTCTGTTGCTTGTACTCATCACTTTAAATATGCAGCACATCTCCTTAATGCATTTTAGTTTCTGTAGTAACATTTATTCCATAATGCACATTGCACTATCACCCATCCAGTGATTTAAAACAGGATGTAGTATTTACTTGTAGATACCTACCTGGCCTCTGTTCCCTGTAGTTCCACAGCTAATGTTTTCTAACTCCTACCCACAGCCCTGCAGCTTCTATAACAAGCTTTGTCTACCCAGTTCTATCTAGCCCAACCTTCTGACTCTGAGCATTGTCACCTTGCCACTGGTCTTGCTATGATTTTGAAAAATTTGCCTTTGTTTGGGCTGGGCGTGGTGGCTCATGTCTGTAATACTAGCACTTTGGGAGGCTGAGGTGGGTGGATTGCATGAGGCCAGTAGTTTGAGACCAACCTGAGCAACATAGGGAGACCCCATCTCTACAAAATATTTAAAAAAAATTAGTCAGTACACTCCAGCCTGGGCAACAGAGTGAGATCCTATCTCAAAAACAAAAACAAAAACAAAACAAACAACAACAAAATCAAGCGGAGTCCTATGGATGGTAAGAAGAAAATTAAAAAAAAAAGAAAAAGTAAAACCTTGCCTTGGTTTCATTCGCACATGCGAGTTCTGAAGACTGGTGGGCCCCTGCCTTTCTCTCTGGGGATTCAAATCCCTCCCTTGGTTACCTACCAGTACTTCATATCCTCTGGGTTTACCCCTCCTGGGACAAAGGGAATGATCTTAGTATTTGAAATTCAAAGCCTGCTGCTGCCTGATCTGAGGGGGACACTCAGATGCTTTTCTCTTCTTGGCTGCCTCTCTGCCTCCCTGCCAGGGCTTCTAAATGTATCCCTCTTGGTAGGTTTCTTATGACAACACAGCTTCCAAAACTAACATCTGTTGTGATTTTTTTTTTTCTCCCAACATTGTGCTCTACATCCTGAAATGACTTTTCCTAACTCCTGGCAGTAAGTAAGTTCTATCTCACTATTATGATCAGACCTACCTCTAGCTCAAGATTACTCTAGAATTATCCAAACCTCTATTTGCTGGGCCATACCTCATCATATTAAAAAATAAGAAAATGCCAGGTAACCAAGATATTCTTATCTCTGGGTCATGCTAGGCAGTTTCTTCTCTCACATTCCAGCTACCCTTATAGCAAATCAATCACTGCTGTAAGTGGTTTCATATCCAAAATTTATTTTAAAGCTGACTAATTTCCCCAAATTTCACTAGAAGACATCAACTCACCATTATCTTTTACTGAGAATAAAATAGCTTCCAACATCCTGGCCATGTTTATTTCTACTTCTGCTCCCGTCCTTTTTCCGACGGTCAGCCAACAGGATCCACTCTCTCCCCTGCTTAAAACCCTTAGGAGCTTCCCATTTCCTTTGCATATCTTCAAACTTACGCCCTGACTCACACCTTCAACTTCAGCTCCCTTTGCAGCTTCTCTCTCTGTTAATATGCTCCACCCACACTGGACTGCTTTCAGGATTTTGAAAGTACTATTTATATTCGTTTCTGTTTGGAAAACTTTCAACTTTATTCTTATAGATAAATGCCAATGAATTTATCCTTTACGGCGCAGCACCTCCTCAAACGGTACACCTTCAAAAGGGCCCTTACTGACCTCCCTATTCGATTACACTGTTGTATTCCCTGAGAGCACCTTATACTTTTTCTTGGTAGCATTACTAACTTTTTAAAAAATGTATTTGTTTTAATAGTTGTCTGATGTTTGTTTTCTCTGTTATTCTGTAAACTTTGTGTGATGTCTACTTGGTTCATCACTTCTTGACCAGGGCCTAACAGAGTCTTGCATAAGCAAAGACTCAAACATATTTGATCAATGACGAAAAACTTTGGGTGAACATGAAATGGAAATGAAATATTAGTAATTTACCAATTATATTAAATATTGCTTATTGATGTTATATGCCTAGTGACAATGCTAGGTATTATGTGAAAATAATGTTAGTTTATGAGAAAATCTTTCAGTATTTTGTTCACATACAGATAAAAAGGAGGGCGGGTGGGACGCAGTTCAGCGAATGGAACCAATTTAGTGACAAGTAGTAGGTCAGTTTAAGAAAGTGTCAGTTCTGGAGATGTATCAAAATTCTTTGAAACATTTCTTAGTTGTTCATATAAATATGTATTTGAGGATGGAAGGGTGCAACCATTATTTTTATTCCTTTATAGCTAATGGTGAAATAGATTAAAAATATTGTTCTCCAAAATCCATGTAACAGGTAAGAATATAAGTAAGAGTCTTAACATTCCATCCTAAATTTTGTCAGCAAAACTGCTGATAAAGCAGGTTTCTGCACCCTCAGCCCTCACCCTATTCTGTGCACCTAAATGTCCTTTCATCTCTCCTTGTGCCTTCTCCAAAGAACCTGGAGTTATGCAGAATGGCATAAGAGACATCTGAAGTCAGCTGCCGTCAAAGAACCAGATGGACTAACCTAGTCCTCCATGATTTTCCTTTCCCCTCTGGTAGGTTCCTGCCTCTGACTCTGTAGGCAGCAGTTCTCAGATGCTAATGTAGAAGACTACTTGAAGGATTTGGTAAGGTTTGGCAAAAATGCAGATTTCTGGGTCTTACCCAAGAAAATTAGATTTAGTAATTCTGAACCAGAGCCTAAATATCTGAATTTTTGAAAATCACAGGAGCAACTCCTTATATAGATTATTTACAGAAAATACATTTAAAACAATCAGCATCAGTTTTGCAGGATTTTCATCTGGCTGCCTATTCTCTGCAGTTGACCACAGCATCCTATAGCTTGAAGTCACCAAATTTTGTCACTAAAGAAGCCACCTATGTATAGGATTAGCCTCATTTAAAAGAAACAATGTTTTCCATAAATCATTACTCATTAATTTAGTATTACTTTTGACAACTGAACCATCTAAGTACTTATTTTGGTTCTGCATAATTATGAGCTACTGGACCTTGAGCAAGTCTTACCTAGGTTTTCTGAATATTTTTCCTTCCAAAAAGTGATAATATTATCTATTTTCCTACTTAATATTCAAGGTGGTTTTCAGAATTAGAAAAAAGTAATATATTTGAAAATGTTTTGAAAATAGGTAAAATATAAAACAACTTATTTATATTTATGCTATGATTTCAGGGGTTGTCATTATTAGTGTTAGTAGTGATATTATGATTATTCTGTACTGACAATTGCCACTCTATTTAGACATGCAGCAATTCAGCCAATCACTAGTTTAAAGGTTAATTTCTTCAATTCAGAGCATCCAACACCTGGTGAAGTCTGCTGATTTATTTTGATGAATAATTCAAAGAACATATATTTTATAGAGACTGCTTCTTTCCCTAGACGTTTATACTAGGAAATGTGGCAAGTGAGTTAGATCAAGTGCCTGAGCATAACTGATCAATTTATTTATTTATTTATTTATTTTTATTTTTTTTTAAGTACAAAATTAATGTGTGCTTATTGTACAAATAGAAACCATTCTTAAATGTATATATAAAAACTAAAATCTCAATTCCTAGAAATAACAGTTAAAGTGGTATATTTATTTCTAGAAATTTATTCTACACACACATATTCGTTTTTGTTGCTGATGTTGTTCTCTTTCTATAACTTTCTCTTTCCTAACCCTTATGTATGTGTACATGTGTGGATGCCTGTATATTCACATAATAGAACTTACACATATTAAATGTACATACAACTATTGTGGTAGGCAAAATAATGGGCCCCCAAAGATGTTCACACCCTATTACCCGTAACCAGTGGCAATATTGCCTTACGTGACAACAGGAATTTCCATATATGATTAAGGTTTAGGATATTGAGATGGGGTGATTATCCTGGATTATTCAGTTGGGCACAATAAATCTCATATCCTTAAATATGAAAGAGGAAACCGGAAGAGTGGGCAAGATAAATGTGATATGAGAAGAATTAGATCTGCCATTGTTGGCTTTGCCACTGGAGGAAGCGGGCCATGAGCCAGATAATATCGAGGCCTCTAGAAATTGGAAACTGCCCTAAGTTTATAGCCAGGAGGAACACACAGACCTCAGTTATAAATCTGGAAAGCACTAAATTCTGCCAACAAATTAAATATGCAAGGAAACGAAATCTCCCCTAGGGTCTTCAGTAAGCAAGGCAACTCTGCTTGTATTAATATATATGTTGATATTAGCCGAGGGAGACCCAGGTCTCACTTCTGACCCACAGAACTGTGAGATAATAAACTGTGTTGCTTAAGCCACTAAATTTGTGGTAATTTATTAAGCCTGCTATAGGAAAATAAGATAAATATAAATATCTTTACATAGCTATCAACATAATGTTGCAACTTCATTTTTCTTAAAAATATACATGGACACCTTTTTAAGTCATTTACAAAGATCTCACTTATGTGTACAGTTTTGTACAGTATGAGTACAGTTTTACAGGAGAAATTGCTAAAAATAGAATAACTCATTAAAACAGTAGATGCCTTTTATCTAGTTTTCCTACCAAATTTTCCTTCCAAATATCTACCAAATTTTCCTTCAAGAAGGTTCTACCATTTAATATTACCACCAATAATATATGTGAGAGTGCCCATATTCCATATTCTTGCCAAAATGTGATATTATCAGTTATCTTAATACCATGATCTTTGCCCTTTCCAGGAATCAAAATTACTTTTATAACTATTAAATGCCATTATTTCTTCTTTTTCTGAATCTCACACATATCCTAATGCAACACATTAGAGATCCACACAAGATTTTATAAGAATGTCCTCTTGTCCTGATAGATTTTCTTACTATGATGAATTGGCAATATAAAAATTATCTCAGAAAATATTTAAAGACAATTTTTAATACAAATGTCCATACTCCTGAGTCCCAGTACTGGGCAGCTAACTGTACACGTTCGACTGGGCACTTTCTATGCCACAGTTAATGATGTTATCTGAACTTATCTCCAGTAAAATTTAATTCTCGAGGCTCTCATTACCATTATTACTCTTTCCACTTCACATTCTGAGATTACTAGTTTTTAAGTAATCTAAAGGAAAACAGAGAGCTGTCTTGGAATATTTTATGAACACATAAAAGCTAATATGCAATGAGTTAAGGTAAGTGTCCAGTCAAGTTTGACTCAGAAAAGGCTTTTTAGGGAGAATTTACTTAAAATTACACTTGCTTACCAAGTATTACCAAATTCTCCCTGGATTCTTCTTTAGTTTTTAAATTGTGAAATATTTCTAATACACTAAAAGAAAATTATGAAATATATATACCCTACTACCTAGTTAAAATTTAGTCATATTTGCCCGAGATATAAGCTTTGTTGTTTGTTTCCTTAAACATTTTTTGTACCTCTTCTAAAACTTTGTGTGTCTAATGTTGTTGCTATTACTATTTGCATCATTGCTTTTGTAGTTGATGCCATTATTATTACTATTTTGGTTTGTGTGAGTATATTTTTGATTAATGACTCAAATCTTTAATAGTTATTGGTCTGTTCAGGTTTCCTATTCCTAAGTTTGCTTTGATTATTTATACATTTTAAAAAATTTAATACCTAAATTTTCAAATGTGCAGGCATTAAGTTATTCTTAGCATTCTCTGATGATATTTTAAAAGCTTATGGTACTTGTGCTACTTCTTTTCTATTTCTGATGTTATTTATTTGTTCCTTTTTTCTTCATGCCCTTCCTCATTCTTGCCAAAGGCCTATTTATTTTTAACAGTTTATTTTTTTTCAAAAAAGACTACTGTACCTTTGTTTTCTATTTTATTAATTTCTGCTATCACTATTACTTCTTTTCTTTGACTTTTTGGGTTTATACTACATTCACATTTTAATATGGCAAGACTTTTAAAATCACATTATACTAAATATGCTTTCATTTCTATTTTTAGTGTTTTATTCAGAATCATTGGGCTGTGTTGTTTAATTCCCATATCTGTTGGGTGGCTTCCATTTTGTTACTGATTTCTAATTTCATTGAATTTTTGTCAAAGAATACAGTTTATATGTTATTGATTATTTGGTATTTTTAGAACAATCTTTTGTGGCCTAGAATGTGGTAAAGTTTTGTATATACTAACATTTGCCTTAAAATAAACTGAGTTATTTTTTAGGTAGAGGATACTATGTATTCTCAGGAAATCAATCCCATTAAATGTTTAGTTCAAACAGTAAATATTCTGATATTTGTATGCTTCACCTATTATTTCTGGGAGAGGCATATTAAAAATCTCACTATGATCATTAACTTTGCAAGTTCTCAATTCTGTCAAGTCAAAAAAAAAATCTTATGATGCAAGACTATGTTGTCTGATTTCCTTGGGTGGATGCCTCAGAATTTAGGATAAGAATCGTTATCTAAATCTCATCTCTTGATGCCATTGGCTTTAAATTCTGTGTTTGTTTTTGACACTTAGAGTTTCTCTCTCTCATTCTCTCTCTCCCACCCCATCTCTGCTATATATTAAAACCAAAGACTTTAAAATTACACTTTATTCATCATTTCTTTGTGTTGGGGGAAAGGAGATCTACTGATCTAGTCCACTCATTATTGTTTTCACCGGAAGTTTTCCCTTGAAATTTAAAGTAAGGTTCATATGAAGAATTAGCACTTTTTCTTTCCTCCTGATACTGGCACCTCAGGTTGCATTGACAAAGAATACTTTCTGAAATTGATTGTATTCTACACTGGCAACTCATTCCTTTATTCTGTCCTGGTTGCCACACTTAAAGGTATTATTAAGATGTTTCACAAAGCTGCACAGAGAATTTTTAAAGGGGTCAAAATACTCTAAATATTTAGAAAGAAAACTAAAAATGTGTTCATTTATTTGTAGGGCTCTTTTTGTAGAAGCGGGATTACAGTATTTTGTATTGCTCCATAAAGAGATCTAGGACTACCACATGGAAGGAATAAGGAAACTTATTTAGACTTCTTTTGAAGAGAATTTTGCGGCAATTTGTCCTGACTTTATGAAAATCAGTCACCTATTCTTGGCTGTTCAGAAAAAAGCATGGCAACCACCTGTTTGGCATGTTGTAGAGGAGATCATTCTACTAAGATAAACACTGTCCAGCTGGAATTTAATGTCTCTTGACATTTTAAAATTTTATGAGTTGCCATAACTCCAACAAAGTCCCAGCACATGCAAGCCTGAGGTAATTAAAGACAGAGTTAATAAGCCTAAGTCAGGTGCCTCCAGTCAGTAATAGTGTTCAGAGCTGCAGGTTAATATAGGTTAATATAGGAATAATACTGAGCTGGCCACAGTAGGAGCTTGAGGGAAAAGAAATCTCAGGTTTGGAGGCAAAAATGCCACAGGGACAACTAGGAAGACGAGAATTGTCTGGGGAGCTTGAATATATGTAGGAAGGGATCAAAATTGAAGGAGAAATAGTTGGGGGAAGCCAAAAACATTTTGTTCCTTAGTAAACTCAATCTAAAATTTTCTCATCCTGTGTTTTTAATGTAATAATATAATAATATTGATATTCACTTGAAAAATATTTTTGAAGTCAATATTTTCTCATTCTTTTGATATTCCTCCCTATACTTTTCCTGAACAAGTTGTATGAAATATAAAAATTTAATATTATGGGATAAAAGTACTTTGTATTTTGCAATGAATTTTATACCCACACAAATAGTAAAAATGTATATATGAAACTGTATTTTTAGTACATCTTTTTGGAAGCACATTATATTTTTCTAATGAACAATAAAATATTATTGAGAGATAGCATATTTACAGTATATATATATATATATATATATATATAAATGTTTTCTCTACTGTGAGATTATAAATAACTTGGCAAGTTCTGCTTTTAAGGTTGCAATTTTTTCATTTTAAAAGATAAGTAGACATCATATTCAGGGAAGTTATTTTGAGAGAAGTAGGAACAGAAAAATGTTACCTCCAAGTTATCACACACATGTATAACCTCCACCTGCCATATACACACTCACACTTTGCTTTCTTCATTCCATACTCAGTAAATAACAGATGAGTAATTAATGAATTTCTGGCCACTAGAATACAATTAATCAAACATTTCTGAAGTCTTGCTATGTGAGAAGCCTTGTGCTAGATGATATAAAAATGTATAGATGAAGGAAGAAATACTGCCTTACAGGAGCACAAACTCTTTGAGATATAGACATATGCAAATATAATTCAAGTAACCCAAATAGTGGTAAGTGGATAATTAACTTAAACTACACAGTGTATACCTTTGTATCTCTCAATAGATGGCAAGCTCTAAAAGGTAGAGATTTTTCATGAATTGATGTAATCTGACAATAGGTACACCACAGAATTGTGAATGAATGCAATTATTAAGCAACTAACATATTGGTACATCTCTACACCCAAAACAACCAGAATAAAAATTGGTAAATAAAAACTCAGGTTATATCAGTGCAATGAGTTTTAACTCTTTACATATATTAAGTATTTAAAAAATGATGTTTCTCTCACATTCAAAGAGATATCCAATCTGGGCTTCTTATATTTAATGTAATATTTACTGAATCCCTACTGTTCATTGCTTCATTCATTTAACACATATTTGTTAAATACTACATTAGTTTCCTATGGCTGCTAGAAAAATTGCTACAAATTTGGTGGCTTGAAAAACATACATTTATTCTCTTACTGTTTGGGAGGCTAGAATCTGAAGTCAGTTTCACTGGTCTGAAACTGAAGTGATGTCAGGTCACTCTATATGTTCAGAAGCTCTGGGGTAAATCTATTTTCTTATCTTTTCCAGCTTCTAGAGCTAGAACACAATCCTTTTATTTTTTGACTTGCGGCCTCTAATCTTCAAAGCCAGTGGCCCAGCCTTTTGCTTTAGTAGTCCCATTGCCTTCTTCACTGTCAAATCCCCCTCCGCCTCCCTGCCAATAAGGACACTTGTGATTATATTTAGGGCCCTCCCAGCCAATCCTCATCTCAAGATCCTTAATCAGATCTGCAAAGTTCCTTTTGCCATATAAAGTAACATTCACAGGTTCAGGCCATAAAAAACCTCAATATGTTTAGCAGCAATTATGTGTTGGGTATTGGAGACCTAGCAGAGAATCAGAAAACCAATCTCCAGATCTGCCCTCATGGAGCTTCACATTATGGGGGGTATAAAGGATGTATACAATACATACCTACCTTTTAATTGGGTTCTCTAACAGGAATGTTTTAGCAGAGAATAACTATGTGGCTTTTTCTTTTTCTCTTTTAACGAGAGGAATTGACAGCTACTTCTTAAAATAAGCAGGCATAGAAAATCACCTTATAACAGGTACTGTTGAGAAGATTTGTGGTCTCATACAAGCAGAACACAAGTCAGCTCATCTATTTTGAGAAATAACGAGGCTTTTTTTTTTCTTTCACAAACTTTGCAAAATTTTCCTTTTATCATGGCAGGAGAAGGTAGTGTTAAGGCAGAAGAAAGGTTAGGTCAATTTGGTTAGAGAACCCATCCTGGGAAGGAAGAAATCCCACCCTTAATGCTTTAGGAAATTACTATAAAAATTGGACTTTGAGTGGTGTAATATTTGGCGTGTGCCTGATTATGATATACTATTAATGCTGAATCATAATATATGGAACTTCCTTCCTTCAAAACATTGAGAGGCTTTGTATCAATAAGTAGAGTTGTTTTACCATTCAGAAAGTGCTACAACTCCCTGCTAACTCAACTTGCTACTACAGACATGCATGTGCCTCAGCTGTTACCATGCCTATGAATAGAACAGGGTCTCCCTCAAGACAGATGGCCCATACCTAATCATTGGTGCATTAGCATCATTGGTGCAACAGCACCATTCAACTAGAGGTGAACTTTCTGCCATCTTTGTATGCGAAGGTAATGACATTGGACTTCTCCTTTACCTCCATCACTTGGGAATTCCATAACCTGGGCAAGTGCCTAAATTACAGTATGAGAAGAGTTTTCACCACAGGAGTGTGGCCTGTTTAGTGGAGAGTTACCCACACCAAGTTTAATGCTGGGGTGTGGGTCAATTCTTAGAAAAGCCTTAACCAATGGATCAAGAAGTCACCCTAGCTCCTGTGACCACTGTAAGGTCAGTGCATTTACACAGCTCCTGCATTTTTGTTGTGATCTGCTAAGGCCAGCTTCTTTGATCTGCATCACAGTTCATGAATTTATGTAGAGAGGAGTTAGACTGGATTCCTTGTCAGGATGATGGTAGGTACTCAAGAGATCTGGATAGAGATGGGAAAAAGTTTAGAGCATTAGGAGGAAAGGTGAAAGTAGAATCTCTGAATTATCTGCTGCTATAAACTGATGGAGGCTTTAGTGTTCTACTCATAGCACTTCTTGGAATTATATTATTTCCATCCTAAACTGTGTCATGGAATACCCTAGTTCCACCTTCATGGAGCAAGATATAATATAAAGAACAAAACAACAATTTAATTAATGAAGAAATTATTTCTATGCTTCATATTACTCCCTGTAAATGTAATAGAGATTAAAGGAATAAAACAAACATTATGTATAGAATAACCATGGAGAAAGCAGACTTGACATGAACATAGAAGTATACCATGATGGATAACTGGACTTTTGTTCTGCAATTTATTATGTTTATTTGTTTTGTTTTTGTTTTGTTTTGCTGCTACTTAGAATCCAAAAATCCTTCAGGTTTTGGAAGAATACCATATTATGTGTCTTGTGCACAGTTTTCCATTAAAAAAGCCAAAAGGGCTGGGTTCCACTTCAAGGATGCTAAACACAGACACGTAGGGTTAGCTAATTAGATTATCTCAACCAAAAATTTGAATCTTAAGGAAATGAGGCAGAGAATGCAAGCAGAGTTGAGAAGTTATTCATGGTGATGTCAACAGCATGGAGAGCTCAGTGCAGCCTTGAAAGTATTAATAGCAGGGCCCTAATCTGTACTGTTGTAGGAGGCTGCGTTCTCACTTTCCCAGTCTCTCTTGGTTCCTATCCATTGCCATTGCCTAATGAACTAGCCTTCACCTTCATGCCCCACTATATTCTAAAACTTTTCACATAGTCTACTTGTGTTTAGGTCTGCCAGATTGTTTCTATTGTTTACAAAAAATAACTCTGATCAATGCAATTGGAAAGGATATAGACATATCCTTTAGGATATAGACACTCAGGTGAGTGAAGTAATGAATAAAGGTATAAAATAGCATGATGTCTTGAAACTTCTAATGAAACATCTAGGGCTAGAGGAAAACAAGTAGAGTGAAATATTTAGGAGACAGTGAAACTCACTGAAACAGAAACAGGAAAAAGATGGCTGAAGGTATAAATGTTTGCCTAGGTCTAGGGAATAAGGGGAAGTATCTTCGTTGCTAATGTCAAAAGAAAAATAAATGCTTGCTGCTTTTTTCATAAGATCAACCTTAAGGATACTGTGGGCTGGGGATTATTATATTAATAAGTGATAATTAGGAGAAACCAAAGGCTACTATTAATTTACTGTGTTAGAATTGTTCTTGACAAGTATGCCACAAGAAAAATCTGTGGGTTTTATCTCCACTCGTCTCTCTTTGGATCATTTTTTTCCTTTGGACTTTCAGTGACTGATCGCCCTTTGATGCGACACATTCAAAATGTCTATTTACTATACAAAATCAATTTACATGCAGCTCTTTTTCTTTCCAGAAACCCATCTATTAGATGAATGGCATATTCCTCCAGTGCTATATTTTTAATTAAAAATACATAAATATGTGCTTATAATTAAAAAAAAAGAAGAAAAGAAACATTACAGAGTTAAAGTAAAAAAGAAAATTCTCCTTCATTCCCCTTTCCTTAGATCACTATAGGTAACAATGCATATAGTCTTTTAGATATTTTATATAATTATATGTGCACATATATTTATAAATTTATATAAATGGACTTTTCCAATAAGTATTAACATACTAATAACGTACACATTTATCTTGCAGGCCTTTCCAATCCTTATAAATCTTCCAAATTCTATACTGTTTTCATTCAGGAAACTATTTAAGTAATTAAAATATATATATGAGAAATAGAAAATTGTCCTGAGCAGTAATTATGGCCATATCACATCTGAAAAAGTTGTCAAGATTCAGCATGTAAAATGTTATCTATGTGATCATTACAATAAAACATTGTTTGCCTACCTTCCAGAGACATAGAAGAAAAAAAAACAATCTACACAAAAACACTTTGGAAAAAAAAGTGATGTGGAAAGAAAAAAAGAATATTGGTAACACTGCCTTTTATCAGTGCCATCTCAACAGTTTTTGCCAGTAGCAGGGGACCAGCAGAGAGTAGTCAGTTACAAAATGTAGCATTACCAGCAATCCCAATCGAGTTTATAAACACTATTATGCAGTGAATCTGACAGATACAGAGAGCAATGCAATGAGAATCTACTTATCCTAATTATTTACACTGGCAGTCATAAAGAACCCAGTTTTTAAGCAAGTGGGCATGCATTAACATGTTTATAAAATAAAATCCCCTTCTCTCATTCAACATGGGAAAATCTATTAATAATCCCCATAAACATATTAGAATAGGAAGCCATGATTATTGTAATAGATGCAGAAAAAGCATTAAATCAATTAAACAGTCACTCATGGTACAATAACAAAACATTAGGAACTGGAAACAGAACACTTAATAACCCTGATAAGGTATCTACCGAAAACCCACAGCAAACATTGCAATTCATGATAAAACTTTAGCAGTACTGCAGTAAAGGCAGGAATGAGATAAGAGTGCTATCATTACTTTCATTAAACATTATACTGGATGTTATATTAAGAGAAAAATGAATAAGTGGTTTAAAAAGTGAGAAAGAAGGGAGCAACTATTCCTATATACAAAAGATAGGATTACCTATATAGAACATCCTATATAGACATAACAAAGAAATAAAGCAAACAAACAAAAAATTCTGCAAAGCTTCTGGAGATGAGACCAATGTATAAAATCGATGCCCTTTTTATACATCAGTAACCAATGTGAAAATATAGTTTAAAGAAAGATATCTTTAATTTTGGTACTAAAACTAGTAGCTAACATAATGGAAAATGTTCACAATTTTAATAAATGGAATTACTAAGTATTGAAGAACATAAAAGACCAGAATAAATAGATTAATATGCCATAGAAAATAAGACATTTCCCTAAAATAAACTATAAATTCAATTTTCAAATTGAATGAAAAACCCAATCAAAATCCAAATGGGCTTTTTAAAATGGATCTTGGCTGGCTCATCCTAAAATTTATATGAAAGACTGAAAAGCTAAGAAGAGTTAAAGCAATTTTGAAGAAAAATTATAAGGAAGAGGGGCTTGCAAAATGTTTGAATGCATAAAGTTGACGGCATAGGTGCTCATTATGCTGTTATTTGTCCTTTTCTATGTCTTAAATATTTTATAATTAAACTTTCAAACTTTTAGAAGAAAGTAAAAGACAATAGTTTATGATTTTAGGTTGAAAAGAATCTTGTAAGCAATAAAGAAAAAAGGCATGAAATTATAATATAAATTATTAAATTCAATGAGCTGTATCCTAATTTATAAAGCTTTTGATCATCAAGACACCATAAAAACTGAAAAGACAATCCAAAAACTAAAAGATAATCTTTGCAACACATATAACTGACAAGAAGAAATATGTAAGCCATAAAAATAAAGATTATTTACAAAATAATTTTCAAAAGCAAACAATCCGATAAAAAATGAGTCAATATTGAGAACAGGCACTTCACAGAAACCCTAACAGCCGTAAGTATATAAAAAGATCCACTCTTGGCCGGGCGCGGTGGCTCACGCCTGTAATCTTAGCACTCTGGGAGGCCGAGGCAGGTGGATCGCTGGAGGTCAGGAGTTCGAGACCAGCCTGAGCAAGAGCGAGACCCCTTCTCTACTAAAAATAGAAAGAAATTATATGGACAACTAAAAATCTATATAGAAAAAAATTAGCCGGGCATAGTGACGCATGCCTGTAGTCCCAGCTACTCGGGAGGCTGAGGCAGTAGGATCGCCTAAGCCGAGGATAAGGTTGCTGTGAGCTAAGCTGACGCCAGGGCACTCACTCTAGCCTGGGCAACAAAGTGAGACTCTGTCTCAACAAAAACAACAACAACAAAAAGATCCACTCTTCATTAACAAAGGGGGAAATGCAAATTAAAAGAGCAATCAGATCCTATAGCCAGGCAAAAATGTTAAAGTCTGACAATAGCAGATGTTATGGATAATGATGTGCCAGACTAGTCCATGTGAAATGGATTTGTATATCGGTGAATCTCAAAACCTGAATGTGTAGTAAAAAAGGAAGTTACAGTGGGGGGATGGAGTATGATTCACATACATAAGACAATAGAAAGCTAGGAAAAGAATATTTTTAGGGAACTGTACATATATAACCACTTTCAAAAAAGCAAGAGAATGTGTATTATAAAATCCAGCGGAATGGTGATGGGAAGGACGGAGATGATTTTGGAGAGGCCTTCCTAGAAGGCTTAAAAACTCGTATTTTTTTGTTTCTTGAGCTCTGTAGTGGGTACCTGGGTATTTTTTATTCTTTAAAATGTGCACACACGGGATATACTCATATATGTATATTTCCCAATTAAAATTGATGTAAAAAATCTAGTGAAATTTTAAGGAGACCCCTTACAAAATTGTTCACATTAGCAATCTCTAGCCTGTGAGTCAGGATTACCTTGTTACTATGTAGCCAAACAAAACACAGAATTTCTTGGCTTCTAAGGCTGATGTAAAATGGACCCTTCAACTGTAACCCTTATTTCAAAAGTTCTTGTTCTTGACATCCAACTTATTCTCAATAACTTATATTAAGTATTTCAGTACAAATGTGATGTTATACATTTGCAAATTTAAAATGCCATCTTTCATCTGTCTTCCTTGGGCTTCCAAGTAAAGTTCCATTAAAAAAAGAAACAAAAAAAAAACCAAAATGGTTCCTCAAAGTTTGAAAACCACCAGTGTCCCTGAGTTAAAAGCAACTTTTGAATGCCTCGCATCAAAAACAAGCCAAAACAAAAACCAAAACACTGTGCTCTATTAGAGCTTTCCGGCTGAGCCTTAGAAGACTGTTTCCAAGAGAGGGGTGAGTGATCTCTAGCTGCAGAAACAGGACGGCAGTCCAGCCTGACTCCAACCACGTGTAAAGAATGCCCCGATGGCCGAGCCCTCTTACGGCCCGTGCCTCCTGCCTGCGGAGTCCGGGACCCGCGCTGGGAGACACCGAGCCCCGCCCACTCGGCGAGCCCGCTCGGTCCCCGCCCCTCAGGTCTCCCGGAACGCCCTGCGCGCGCCCTAGGGGAGGTGGGGCTGGCTGGGCTCGCAGCGTGGTGCCCGTGGCTTTCTCTGTAGTCCCAGCTTCAACCGCTCTGCCGGCCGAGTCCCCGATGGTGGCCGATCCCCAGACCCGGGTGAGTAGCTGCAGGATTCGGGGCTCCGCAGCTCGGCTGCAGTGGACACGAGTTCTACATCGAGCGCCTGCGCGCTCGCCCGCCAGCCAATCTACTGCCCGCATTCTGCAGACGCCCTTTGACCCTGCGCTTGACCTGGCGCCCCTCCGGCGGACAGCGGGAGGTGCGGAGCGGGGAGTCTGGAGACCCCTAACGACCCCACCTTGCCGCTCTTATCCCCTATTTTTGTCTAGGTTAGTTAGTTTTATTGCCTGTTACCCTGCTTTATCCCGGCCCCACAAGGCTCGTCTCTCCTCCTCTTTGGAGCAGAACCTCCTGTCGCTTCAGTTTTTCCTTCCCTCCCCAATAAGTGGGAAATTTGGAGACAGGTGAAAACCTTTTCAAAGCCTGTACCTTGTACTCCCAAACTGCGTCTCAGCCTTGAGCCGACTGGGAAAGTGAAAGGATCGAGGCCTACTGGGGTCAGGGTGCGGCAGGAAGGTCGCTGTCGCCTGTCTCCCGGCTCCTTTGGGCACTGGGAGAAGAAAACCAGAAGCGGAGGCCACCGCGGAGATGGTTTTTCCACTCTCCTGTAAACGTGTTTGGCACTGTCATCGTAGACTTATCCTTTGCTAAGTCTCAGGATGCAACTATTTTGGACTAGTGTTTTGTTTTTCCGTTTTCCAGTGACGCAACTTGAAGTACAGGCAGTTACACTGTTTTGTTTAATTGTTGCAAGACCCTACGGATGTGTTAGGGGAATATGTGAAAGTGCTTTAAAAAATGAAATAAAGGAAGATAATGTTAATTATATGATCTTGATAAAACGACAAATGGCACTGGAATGGGCTGTTTACGTTAAAGTATTTTTGCAGTAATTTGAAAGAAAAATACAAAATAAAATCTAGATATTGATACTAAGTTGTGTGCAAATCACTTTGATGGCAATACTCCATTCATATTGAGCTTTATGTAGCTCACCTGAAAAAAACGCTGGAGTGCTGTGAGTTTGTAGATTCTTCATGCTCTTTACAAAAAACGTTTGCAGAATTGCTGCTGTTATTTGTGTGATTAATGAGAGTATGGTCAGAAAATAAGTGAAATAAGCTGTCTTTAGATTAAGTTTATGGAGTAGGTATCAGTTAATCATTGTTGTCTAATTCCATAAATCTAAATGAAAACATGACCACATGTCAGCCGCTTTCATCCATATCACAGAAATTACTGTGATATATTTTCTAAACTTGGTTTGACTAATACTTTGTACTAAGAGGAAGACAGAATAGCATGAAAACAAGAACTTGAGTTCAAGAGCCAAATTTGGTCTGCCCCTTGCTAGTTCCCTAACCTCTGACAGGTTACGTAGCCATTGGCTAGCCCAGAGACTTTTAAAAAGTTATCAACTAACTGTTCAGTTTCATTATCTGTAACATGATGTTAAAAAGAAGTTCTACGTTGTAGGTTGTGAAGATTAAAATGGAAGGATAAGATTATGCTAACTGAATTTCTCTTAACCAGCAGGTACAAGTGTTTACAATAAAACTGACCTGGGCAAGGAAGCCTTGGTATAGAAACTGATTTTGAAACTTGCAGGTGTGTCTTCAAGTATTAGTTATATTTATCTCCAGTGGCTTCATACAGAATAAAATTAGGAAAAAACAATATAAAAAAATAAAAAGCACCAAAAGTCTCTGTAATTTAGTTAATAATAAAGCATAAAATCTGTTTGGCTTTCTGAGTTACATGATAACAGCAAATGTTTTTTGAAATAATAATTGATATAACCCTGTTTCTGGATCTCTTGAATTTCTTAGCTAGCTGGATATGTCTAATAGTTTGTTTTTTTTTTATTAGACCTCACTCAACCTCCAAGTCAACTAGCATTTCAAAAGATGAAAAGCACAAAAACTCAAAAATAGAAACAATAGCTACAAAAGAGCATATGGTGTATGACTTCTGAGTTATGTAAAATGTCTTTTGAAAAGAGAGCAGATTTTCAATAGCCAATACCTTGAGTAGGTTCCTGCTTTGGAAACCTGTACATCTGCAATTAACTTGTAATTTTTTTCCTTATGTTGACTTCAAAAGCATCTTTCTTTTGTTGAGGCAAAATAACATCCTCTTTCCTGCAAGATCAGACGTTTTAGCCGTCTCAAGGGCTATCGTGTTTTTGTAATGTTGAAGATAACTTATTAAAATGGATTTTTAAAATTATTGGACCTTTACATATATATATGATTCTCCCTATATAGTATAGTCAATATAGACTATAAACATATCAAATGTGTATATAGTCAATAGAATCTGTTTATATGTATACTGCCCAAATATATACCAATATCAAAAACAAAAGGACCGGAAATTCAGTTGTGTAAGCTGAACACTTAATGAACACTATGTATAAGATATGTTGGACTCTACTAAAGTATGAAGATAAAGACTATTTCTGATGCTTAAGGAGCAATCTAGTAGGGGATATAAAACATGTAACTGTATAGCATGATATATATATAATGTAAGAAAAATAAAAGTTTAAAAACTAGATAATATTGTAACTATAGAATATATGAGAGAGTAAGTAGGTATCAAGAAAAGGCAGCATTTCAGCCTTGAAAGGTGACTTGAAAGGTGAGTGGTATTTTAAAAGTTGGCCTTATAGAGAATAGGCATTTAGAATAAAATTGATTGGTTTTTAATAGCTTGTCAGACACCATCTTTAATAATCACCATCATTGTCATAAATAATTGTTCACATTTATTTAGTGTTACACTAAACTAGGCATGATTCTGAGATTTTTACAATACTAACTCATTTCATCCTCTCAAAAATCCTATGAGTGAGGTACTAACTCATTTTATAGATGAGGAAAGAAGCACAGAAAGATCAGGTCACTTGTATAGGTCAAATAACTAAAAAAATGGCACAGCTGGAATTTGAACTCAGGTATTTGAACTAGAAAGCCCATATATTAAATCAAATTCTAGTTGGCTTTTTTTTAGGTTGGGATGACTTATTGTTAATTGAAATAGGGAGGCTGGGATAGAGCCAGTGGATCATCTCTTAAGATTGAGCTGGTGGATCAGCTATAATGATTGATAAACATTTTAGGTGAATGAATGAAATAATGTAAAAAGAAAAGAAAGGGGAGGGAACATCTTAACAAATCACATTTATAGGCAGCAGGAGGAAAAAAAGAGAAGGGAGCTTTCATAAATGGACATGTACTTTGTATTCATGTATAGATCTGAGAAATGAACCTAACAAATTTTGAAAAGTTTCAGAGTTGTTTCCTATATTTCTCTACTTTTCATTTACTCTTAAATTCAATTAGTATTTACTGTTTGATTAAAATATTGCTCTTAAAAATTTTCTTTCTCAAATGTTATCCTGCATGATTCACAGAACAACTTTGTTAGTAGGCAAAATAGATATTATGCTCTTTTTAAAGAAGAGGATAAGTGACTTATCCAAGATCATATAACTAGGTCAATGTGGACAATTTGAACTTACATCTTCAGATTTCAAGATCAATATTCTTTTCATCATGCATCCTGATCTTCATATATCTTACTACTCAGCTGAAGTCAACATCTCAAAAATCAATGTCTTAATAATTTGTAAATCCATTAGTTATTTTTCCCATTCTCTGTGACTCTTCAGCATTAATTACTATTATTTCCTTATTGAATACCTACCCAAACTTTTTTCCTTATGAAGGAAAATTATGCTCTAATTTTAGAAGACAGAGTAAGAAGGTATGACTGTGTTTTCTCACCTAAAGGTAACTATTAATATTACACATTTAAGTATATTTCTTTACTTTGTATCTTTAATCTAGTTGAGATCATATTGCATCCACAAAAATTTTTTTTCTGCTTCATGTTTTGTCAAAATTCTCACTTACTTTAAGCAAAGGGAAGGATTTATTGTTATGTAAATAATTTGGAAATTTCAGGGCAACAAATTATAGTGGCAGACCAAAATGGTTATCATCCCTTTATTCCTATCCTGTGCAATGTTTATAACCTCTGTTCAAGAAGATTTTCAAAGTTATAAATTAATGACTTTTTAAAAGAGTGGGAATATCTAACTTGTGAATGAATATTCTTTTTTTCTCTACTGTCATGTTTTTAATTTTGTCCAATTCTATTACATTTTAAAATGTCATTGAAAATATATGATTATTCCTTTCTTGTGAAATTGTTATTTAAAAAAATAGTTTTTTGAAAATCCATTTAATGGCCAGGCTTTTAATTTACTCATAAGCATTTTCTTTTATTAACTGTGATTTTTAAATTTTACACTTAGCTGTAGAAAATTTTAGGTCATATACTCAGAGTGTTCTTTTTCTATATTCAGTATACACAAAATCTGTTGAAATGATGAAAAATATTTCATTTTCTTAAAATTCCAAAAGGTTTCTCTATTTGCAATTGGCATGCAAAGGATGATATTTCCAAATCAATATTGCCATTTACTTTAGCCATATATAGATTCTTTTGCAGGCATCAGTATTTGATGACATAATTAATATCACAAGGTACTTTCTTAATTTTTCAATGTAATGAACTTTATGGATTTTAATTTTCATTTTGAATATATCGGAAAATATTGCTGATACCACTGACTAATTATCTTTTTTCAATAAATTGCAGCAAAACATTTACTATTTTGGAGTTTAAAGTATGTCATCATGGCAAAGTTTCGGAGAAGGACTTGCATCATTTTGTCACTTTTTATTCTATTTATTTTTTCTCTGATGATGGGTTTAAAATTGCTGAGACCAAATACAGCTACTTTTGGAGCTCCTTTCGGACTTGACCTTCTTCCAGAACTTCATCAGCGAACTAATCATTTGGGGAAAAATTTTGATTCCCAAAAGAGCGACAGAATCAACAGTGAAACAAATAGCAAGAACTTAAAAAGTGTTGAAATCACTATGAAACCTTCCAAAGCCTCTGAACTTAACCTGGAAGAACTACCACCTCTGAATTATTATTTACATGTATTTTATTACAGTTGGTATGGAAATCCACAATTTGATGGTAAATATATACATTGGAACCATCCAGTGTTGGAGCATTGGGACCCTAGAATAGCCAAGAATTATCCACAAGGGAGACACAACCCTCCGGATGACATTGGCTCCAGCTTTTATCCTGAGTTGGGAAGTTACAGTTCTCGGGATCCTTCTGTTATAGAAACTCACATGAGACAAATGCGTTCTGCTTCCATTGGTAATTATTTTATTCTATGTATGTGTGTTTGTATGTGTGTGTGTGTATATAAACAATTTTTGTGTAATACTGTTATTAATACCAGTTGGCCTTCACATTATATTATATTGTTAAATTTATACCTCCAAATTAAACATCCAGTCCATCACCTTTTAACACTGTCTTTAATGTATATTTATTTTCTAAATTTTGGAGCATTTCTGGATATATTACTTTTATTGATTTCTAATTTAATTCTCCATCTTAATTTTATTAAATTTTGATTTGCATAAAGTACAATGAATTCTCCCACTTTAAGTTTACGGATCAATGATTTTTCTTAAAGGTACGCACCTGTTTGAATGAAGTATCTTATAAATGTTCAAGTGCTTGGTAGTATTATTCAGGTCCTCTCTATCCTTGCAAATTTTTTTTTTTTTGGCTTTTATTTATTTATTTATTTATTTTACAGAATATTATGGGGGTACAAATTTCTTGGTTATATAGATTGCTTTTGTATCTCTTGAGCCAAAGTTATGTATGCCCATCACCCAGATAGTGTACATTGTACCCATTAGGTATGATTGCACCCCCCTCCCCCACCTGCAATGATTTATGTTGAGTTTGACTTCCATCTGTGCACATGAGTGCTGACTGGTTAGTTACAATTTAATAGTGAGTACATGTGGTGTTTGTTTTTCCATTCTGCAATACTTCACTTAAGATAATGGTCTCCAGTTCCATCCAGATTGTTGAAAAAGGTAGTAGTTTGTTTTCTTTTGGGGGCTGAGTAGTACTCCATTGTGTACATATACCACATTTTATTAATCCACTCATTAATTGATGGGTACTTGGGTTGATTCCTCATCTTTGAGATTGTGAATTGCGCTACAATAAACATTCTAGTGCAAGAGTCTTTTTGATAAAAATGACTTTTTGTTTCCTTTGTGTAAATACTCAGTAGTGATATTGCTGGATCAAATGGTTATGTCTACTTTTGGTTCTTTGAGGCATCTCCATACTATTTTCAATAGAGGTTGCACTAATTTGCAGTCCCACCAAGAGTGTATAAGTGTTCCTATCTCTCCACATCTACGCCAGCATCTATTGTTTCGAGACTTTTTGATAAAGGCCATTCTCACTGGGGTTAGGTGGTATCTCATTGTGGTTTTGATTTGCATTTCTCTGATGATTAGTGATGTTGAGCATTTTTTCATATGTTTATTGGCCATTAGTCTATCTTCTTTTGAAAAGCTTCTGTTCATGTCTTTTGCCCACTTTTTAATGGGGTTGTTTGATTTTTTTTTCCTTGCTTATTTGCCTGAGTTCTTTGTAGATTCTGGGGTATAGCATGTGAATATTTTCTCCCATTCTGTAGGTTGTCTATTTGCTACGTTGATTGTTTCCTTGACTGTGCAGAAGCTTTTTAATTTAATCAAATTCCATTTATTTATTTTTGTTGTTGCTGTGATTGTCTTTGGGGTCTCCAAGAATTCTTTGCCAAGGCTGATATCTAGAAGAGTTTTTCTAACATTTTCTTCTATAATTCTTACGGTTTCATGTCTTAGATTTAAGTCTGTTATGCACCTTGAATTAATTTTAGTGAGTGGTGAGAGATACGGACCCTGTTTCAATCTTCTACACGTGGCTATCCAGTTTTCCCAGCACCATTTATTGAATAGGGATTCTTTTCCCCAGTGTATATTGCTATCTACTTTGTCAAAGATCAGATGGCAATATATGGGTTATTTTATATCTGGGTGCTCTATTCTGTTCTATTCGTCTATGTCTTTATTTTTGCGCCAGTACCATATTGTTTTGGTTACAATAGCCTTGTAGTATAGTCTGGTAAAGTGATGCCTCCAGATTTGTCCTTTTTCCTTAAGGTTACTTTGGCTATTTGGACTCTTTTCTGGTTCCAAACAAAACATATAATTATTTTTTCTAGATATGCAAAAGGTGATGTTGGTATTTTGATGGGGATTGCACTGAATTTGTAAATCACTTTAGGTAGTGTGAACACTTTACCAATGTTGATTCTGCTGTTCCATGAGCATGATATGTTTTTCCATTTGTTTACATCATCTGCAGTTTCCTTCCTCAGTTATTCCTAGCTCTCCTTGTAGAGAGCTAGGTTAAATATATTCTTAGATATTTTCATTTCTTTCTAATTATTGTGAAAGGTATCAAGTCTCTGATTTGGTTCTCAGCTTGACTGTTGTTGGTGTATATGAATGCTACTGATTTGTGTACATTGATTTTATAACTTCAGACTTTACTGAATTTATTACATTTATTAATTCTAGCAGTCTCTTGGTGGAATCTTTGGGGTTTTCTAGATACAAGAGCATATCATCAGCAAAGAGTGATAGTTTGACTTAGAGCAATCAGGCAAGAGAAGGAAATTAGGGATATCCAAATGGGAAAGAAGAGGTATCTCTTTACACTTTAAGTGGTTTTCTTGCATACACCATAGGATTGAGTCTTGCTTTTTTTTTAATCTAACCTGAAAATTTTCCCTTTAAATTGGTGTGATTAGACCATTTCACTTAATATGATTATTGATGTGGATGGATTGATTAAAATCTGCTCTCTTGTTAGCAGCTTCTTGTTCTATGTATTGTTTCCTTTTTTTTCTCTTTTTCTGTTTTCTTTTGGATTAACTGAACAATTTTTATGATACCATTTAGTCTGAGATATTTGCATATTATTTATAGTCACAGATCAGAATTTACCAAATATACCTTTGTATAATCACAGTCTACTTACAAATGACGTACACTTCATGTGTAATATAAAGTCCTCACCACTAATATTCCCAAGTTTTCCCTCCAATATTTTTTGCTGTTGTTGTCATAATTCCTATTAGATAAGAAAGTATACATTACTGCTATTTTTACTTTACACCAGAGGTTGGCAAATATTTTCTGTAAAGGACCAGCTAATGAATATTTTTGGTTTTGCGCCCCCCACCCCCACCCACTGCCGTCTTTGCAACTTCTCAAGTGTATGGTTATAATATGAAACTGACCATAAACAATATGTAAACAAAGTTATAGATCATTTGGCCTGCAGAGGGCAAGATTTGGCCTATGGGTTATAGTTTGCTGGCTACCATTTTTTAACTATCTGGTGACTTTTATTGTTATTAGAAAAGTAAGAAATTTTTTTGTTACAATTATTTATTCCATTCTAGTGCTCCCCATATTTTAGTACAGACCAGGCATATGTCTGATATCATATTCTTTCTATCTCAAAAATTTATTTTACTGTATTAGTATCTTACAGTACTAATCTGCTTGTGATGAATTATTTCAAGTTTTATTTATATCCTTTATTTTGAAGGATATTTCATCCACTATAGAATTGGGCAGGCTTGGGGGTTTTTGGTGTTTGTTTTCTTTTGGAACTTTGACAGTGTTACTCCTTTTTTTTTTTTTTTTTTTGTCTTTAGTCTTTTATACTTTTTAATGAGAAGTCTGCCATAATTTTTAAAAATCTTTTTATATTTTCATTTTTCTGTGCATATTGGTTTTTTTTTTTTCTGGCCCCATTCAATTTTTTTCTTTTTTCTTTTTATGGGTTTTCAGCAATCTGAAAATGATATGCTTAGTTGTTATTCTTGTTGTTCTTTGGTATTTATCCTTCTTTGTGTTCACTGAGCTCCTTGAATCTGCTGCTTTGTATTTATCATTAATTTGCAAAGTTTTTAGTGATTATTTCTTCAAGTAAACCTTATACGTCTTCTGGGTTTCCAATTACATGTGTGCTAGAACTTTAATATTTATCTCACAACTGTTGGATGCATCATTCTGTTTTTTTTCCAAATTTTTTTCTCATTATGGTAATTTGGGTAGAGTCATTTTTTTTATTTGCCTTAAATTTTCTTGATTCTTCAGCTCTGTTGATGAGCCTATGGAAAGTATTATTCATTTCTTTTAATGTGTTTTTCATTTCTGGCATTTCTTTTTGGTTCTTTCCTATAGTTTCCATCTCTGCTGATATTTCCCACCAGATTTTGCATGTTGACTACCTTTCCCATTAAATCCTTTAACACATTAATCTCAGTAGTTTTAAATTCTTTCTTTGGTGATTCCAATATCTGTTTCATATATGAATCTGGTTCTGTTGGTTGCTTTGTCTCTTGGCAGTGCATTGTTTTTCTTGCTTTTATATGTGCCTTGTAATTTTTTGTTGAAAGTGTGTCACCCTGAGTAGGACAGTGATTATAGCGTTTTATGTCAAGAAATGGACTCGCCTTTCTTTATGTTGAATCTTAAATTTGAAAGAATGTTTGATAAAGGCACTAAGTAAGTTTTCTATATATATGAGAACCCATTACAATCTCTGTGGAGTTAAAGGTATCCAAATTTTTTTACCATTATACTGTCTTAGTGTTATTAAATCTTATTTGTATTCAACTTTTGGGAGCTATTACTCTGTGTGATGCATTCTCTCATTTGTAATTTTTAAAACAGACTTTTGAATTATGAACTGACTTTAGTCCCCATTTTACTAGTGTGAAAACTTAAATAAAATAATTTACCTAGGGATACACATCAATCAAATGACAGAATTAGGACTTTATTCCCCAGGCCTATCTTATTTTACACCCTGTATTCTTAACCGTTACCCTATTTAAATACATCACTTCACTGAACAAAATATTATTGGGTATCAGTTATATTGTAGATCCTGCAATTATTGCTATAAAGGGATGCAATGAGTGAT
Organism: Eulemur rufifrons; assembly: GCF_041146395.1. Taxonomy (NCBI): domain Eukaryota; kingdom Metazoa; phylum Chordata; class Mammalia; order Primates; family Lemuridae; genus Eulemur; species Eulemur rufifrons. The sequence continues at coordinate 51,602,080 of NC_090997.1, forward strand.
ATGACATTTTCTTTTTGCATTTAGTGTGCTAGCATTCCAAGAATGGACTTTTAAAAGTATCCTAGTTTGCTAAGCAATTATAATAGAATGATAGAAATTCAGAGTAGTAGATTTTACTTATAAATGATACTCTGTTGGCTTATCTTAGAGAAAACTTTCTGGTTACTATCAAGGATTCACTACAATTGTAAATGACCCAGTCTTCTTCAGGAGTAGGACCATCATTATTTTGGTTCAGAACTGATGAGTGGTATAGTGCACAAGACACAGTATAAAGATAAATTTGACTGTGGAGCACAGTATGGGAATAGAACTAGATATATGGAAGTCACAATTGATGCAATAAAGAAGCTGAAGTATGATAACAGGGCAAAAGAGAAGAAAGAACACTCTCAATAAACCTTAGAGTATACCCACAGAGAGGATAAGAGAGGAAAAGAAATCACTAGATTAGAATGAGGTGGTTAGTGTGTTAGGATAATCAGAATAATGTGGCAATGCTGTCCAGTAGAGCTTTTTGTGATGATGAAAATGCTATCTGTGCCAGTACAATGGATTATACTGGCCATGTGTAGCCATTGAGCATTTGAAATGTAGCCAGTTGAATAAGGAACAGAACTTTTAAAATTCATTTTAATATTAATTTATATAACTGGTATGAGTATCATTTTGGCAACATGAGACTGGAATGTAATGAAGCTGAAGAAAGAGTAAAGAAAGGGCAGAATGAAGATCATAGTATTAAGATGCAAAAAATCATGTATGTGTGTACATGTGTGTGCACATGCTAGGAGGTGGGTATGGTTGGAGAGAGGGCAAAATGTGAGGAAAGCACAGAGAGCATGGTAGGAACCAACATTTATTGAACGTGGTAGTCTAGGTAATGGAATTTTATGTGGATACTTTGGACATATCCTGAAAGGTAAGAATTATCTGTGTTTTGATGGTGTGGCCACAGAAGCAAGACGTTAACTTGCCTTTAGTTCATATAGCTAATATGTGATGATATATTTGAATACATTTTCAAAGCCCATGCTTATTCTGCTATACTACTCTGCCTTTCAGAAAAAAGAGATACAAGAATAATAGATGAATTAGGAAAAGGGCAAAAGTGATAATTTTCTGTCACTATTCATTATTTTTTAAAAAAATATTTTGCATAGTTTGAGGCCTAGAGAAGGTGCCTTCTTCCAGAGAAGAAGTGCTTTTGCTTTTTGCTTGGTAACATTTGAGAATACCAGTCCTGGATCACCTTAAATTAAGTTTAAAGCTAGAGGACTGCACAAGCATTGTGAACCTGGGATGTGATCCACTGGTTTTGAGAGTTGATTTACTTCTGCCAGTTATGCTTGGGGCAAATCAACTTCCTGGCTCACTTTTCTATCTGGCTTCATATTTTCCCTTCAGTTTGGTCAGGTAATTCCTTACTCTTTTTTCAGCTCTTTGGCTTTAAGAAATTTTTTGTTCTCCATGTTTTATTTAATAATTTTGGTTATTTTCATGAGGAGTGTTTTGTCTACTATTAGACCAACTGTTATTAAGGACTAGTCCACTATGATTAGAAATAGGAATCTTGTTTTTAATTTGATGGAAGAATGCTTTGCTCATAATTTTCTTTCTGTTGTGTGTTCTTTCTTTTTTATTTTTTCTCATGTTCTTTTCATTTATTTTTTACATAAAATAAAATTTTTATAGGTTCCCATGTTGTGAAAATTTTTATTGTCATTCTTCTTTTCATTGGTGGCATTCTGCTTATAAGCTCAGCTAGTAGGCAGCTTGAATGTTGGATTAATTGTCTCCAGACGCTTTTTTCAAACATTCTTCTCTAAGTTATGACTCCTTGCTTAGCTAGCCAGAGCTTTCTTGAGGCCCATTATATTATAGATTCTTTTTTCTATCTCTCATGTTCTTGTTGCTATTCGTATTTTCAGTGTTGATAGGACATAGTTATCTCCTTTCTATTAACTTTGGTGAAAGTCCTATTTTGTTTCTCTAGATGGGACTTATCTGTATATAGCAGGGCTACCACAAAATTTAGGTCTTAAAATTTAGTTCTCTAGCAGTTTTTGACCTTCCATTTCCTAATTTCCACATGCTTCTCTTTTGGCACCATTGTTATTTCTTTCTCTGTCTTAAAGAATCTGTTGATTGATCCAGAAATGAGTGCCATCTTTCTAATGACCTTCCATTTTTTTTTTATATATGTAGTGATGCTTTGAATTAGTTGATTTTAAATATTCTGTCTCCAGTTATGCTAATTTATGTTTCTAACACTTATTTTGTAATGTATTAGTCTAAAAATAAGTAGGTACTACAGAGAGGAACTGTAATTATTTTACTATTTTTAAATCTTCTGTTAAAATATATTGATCCACACAAAAAGCAGCATATAAATGTTCATCACAGTTTTATTCATAATTGCCAAAAATTGAAAGCTACTAAGATATCCTTCAGTAGGTGAATGGATACACATCCTTACAATGGCATATTATGTAGCAGTAAAAATAAATGAGCTATCAAGTTATAAAAAGACATGAAGGAACCTAAAAGGCAAATTGCTAAATGAATGAAGCCCATTCTAAAAAGCTACATACTTCATGATTCCAACTATATGGCATTCTGGAAAAGGCAAAATTATGGACATAAAAATATCAGTTATTGCCAGGGGAAGGGGGAGAGGGAGGAAGGATGAATAGGTGGAACATAGGAGGTTTATAGAGCAGTAAAACTAGTCTGTCTGGTACGGTAATTGTGGGCATATGATAGAATAGATTAACAAAAGCCATAAAACTGTACTACAACACAAAGGGTAAACCTAATATAAACTATGGGCTTTAGTTAATAATGATCTATCAATGTTGGTTCATCAAGTGTAGCAATTGTACCACACCAATGCAAGATATCAGTAATAGAGAAACTGTGTGGAGGATGGAGGGGTTGGAGGGTGAGAATATGAGAACTCCATACTTTCTTTTCTATATTTCTGTAAACCTAAAACTTATTCTAAAAATTATAGCCTATTAATTTTATAAAAATGTATGAATATCTGATAAAGAAGTTGTAGATATTGACTCTACAAAGTAATCAAATAATCATATGTATTCTGAAGGAACATAACAAAACAACCTCTTGTGAGAATATGTTTCTTTTTTGTTGTTAACTGTTTGGTACTAACTCTGCCTTTTTCAGAATACGTGCAGTCATTCATGTTCCTGTCTTTTTTTTTTCTTTTCTTTTTGATCATTTCTATTAGGTGTACTAGCCCTGTCTTGGTACCCACCTGAGTCAAATGATGAGAATGGAGAACCTACTGATAACTTGGTACCAACTATTTTGGATAAAGCTCATAAATATAATCTGAAGGTATTTTGTTTTATTTTCAAGCTATACATAAGGTTTTTTTTGGATAAGAGAATAGTAAAAACAATGTTTGGAGCAGTCATTTTAATTAAAACCAATGTGAAACTAATGACAGGATTTTGTTAATAGTACTATATTCATTTCATAAAGAAAATTTTTGTAATTAATATGAGTTCCAAACCTTGTTGAAATTATATTTTAGATATTCTTTATTATTTTTTAACCATGTTTTTTTATTAACCTATTGTTTTAGCAGAAAAAGAGGATTGAAAGGTTCTTTTGTGAAGATAATACAGAAATTAGGGAAGATTTATGTGTCTAAATTTCTTAGATGTCAAAGATCTACTAAAATCAAATGTTGTTAACCGTGTGACTTTACATACATATAAAATATTTAGAAAATAAGCTATTGCTCAAATATTTTTCAAAATCTGATTTTCATTTTAACTTTATTTACCATATATATACACACACCTATGTACGCATAGAATGCAGGTCAAAGTCTGAAGACAGCTGAAAGATCAAGTATATTGTACCCAGATCCTAAGGTGTGTTACAAATGAAAAAAATTTCTCGTGGCGTAAGATTTTATTTATTTATTTAAGAAATTAATGAATCATGGAAACAAATATGAATGATCATTAAAAGATTTAAATAGCACTACAGAGGATAATTTTATATTGAGTAAAAAATAAACTGTGTTTTTAAAATATTCAAAAATTAGCCATGTAGTAGGTGACAACATTAATTTTAATAAATTTCTAAAAATTATAACCATAGAGTCTGCATTCTCTGACCACATTCAATACTACTGAGAGTTAATGATTAAGTCCAAACCATTTAAAAAGTATAAATTATTTAAAATTTTAATTATATTATAATTAAAAATAACACTTGTTTTAAAGAAAAAGTAAAAACTGAAATTTAAGATGATATAAAAATAAACAGCACTGAGATTATTGTATTATCAATACCAATGGGACATGGATAATATTTAATAAAACAAAGTAGGAGAAAGAGCTAATAAGAATGAAGTATGAGATTAATTAATTAAATAGAAAACCTACAAAATCAGTAACCTAGATAAATTAATCTTAATTTTTTTTTCTACTTTTGGTGAAAAGACAAAAATAGGCAAACCACTGGTGAGACTAAAAAAGAAAAAAAATGGAGAAAACATAATATCAAAAATTAAAAGGGGGTGCAGAAGAGAGTTTAAGATTTTTTTAATCAGCATATTTGAAATTTATAAGAAATGGGTAGTTTTCTAGGAAAATGTTTTAAAAAGTTAATTGTTTGGTGCAGACAGAGATTTAAAAAAATCTGAATTTACTAATTGTCCTAGAAAAAAAAAATAAAAGGTAATTGAAAAATGTCTTCCCCAAAGCACCAGATATACCTGGTAATTCTATTCAACCTTTGAGAAGTAGTTGATTGCTGTGACTGAAATACAGTGTAAATCATACTCATTATCTATTGCTGCATAACAAATTGCATCAAAACTTGGTAGCTTAAAACAACAAACATTTATTATCTCATAATTTCTAAGGGTCGAGAATCTAGAAGTGGCTTAGCTGGATGGATCTGGTTCAATCACAGTCTCTCAGGGAGTTGTTGGCTGGTGCTCCAGTCATCTAAGCTTTCTCATGTGGTGTTGACAGGCCTCAAGCTCCTTGCAGCTGCTGAACTGGGAGCTTCAGTTCTTCTCCATGTGGGTTTTCCCAGAGTGAAAGATCTGAGAGACAGTCTCCAATATAGAAGCTACAGCGTTTTTTTTTTTGTTTGTTTGTTTGTTTGTTTACCTAATCTTAGAAATGACACACTATCACTGTTGCTCTGTTCTTTTGTTTTATTTACTGATAAATCAGGCCTGGCACAAAGAGGGAGAGAACTGCAAAGTTGTGAATACCAGGAGATGGGAATCCAGGCCATCTTGGAGACTAGCAACTACAGAAAACCAACATATTTATCCTATAATGATAGCACAATTCCAATGCAATTTTAAATACAGAATTTGACAGACTTTATCCCCAAAAGTTTATAAATATGTTGGAATAAAGTAAAACTTTTTTTTAATGAGTAGAAAACTTGTATTTCTAGATAACAATATATACTAAAAATGGTGGTAATTAAAATAAAGGATATGACATTATATTCTCAGCATGGAGAAAGAGATCAGTGAAACAGAAGACAGTCTGGAAACAAGACAATATGGGGATCTAATATGTAATTCAAGAATCATTTAAAATCAAGTATAAAAGGAATGTTTATTCATGATCTTGTCCTTGTGATACTAGACTTGAAATCTGCAAATCTACAATAGTTTTTTTTTTTTATTTTGCATTCTCCACTCTGTCCTATGTCCTTAGGTATTCATATTTCATATCTAATATCCCTTACTTATCCTCTGATTGCTTATGTTTCTTAGCGTTTATTCTTATTCAATACAATGTGTTTGCAAATCTTAATGAAAATGTAAATTATAGTGTCTTTTAACTAGGGATCATTTACTCTGAGTTCTCAGATTGCTGCTACTCTTAAAAATTGCTGGAGCTTTTTATTTGTTCTATAATTTCTTGGTTTATATACCCTAATGGAAAACAGTCTGGTTTTTCCAATACTGGTAATTGAGCTCTGTAAGAGATGATGTGGATCACTGCTGAAATATTTTGTTTCAAATAAAAATATGATAAAGTACTTTTAATTTTTCTTTTGCAACTTTGAGATTCAGTAGTTATTGGGGAATAGAAATGGAACTCTAGGGAGAGAGAAATAGCTAAATAGGCAGCCTTTTTTATTTCTGTCCATAAAGCTGCCTCCTCTTTCTACTTTACAATCCTGAAACTGTTAAGACAGCATCTCTCAAATTAGCTGACTGGCAAGAGCTGTCACCTGCCATGTCCCTCAGTGCCATTCAGTGAGTTTCCATTGGCATTTGAAATCTGCAAACAGGCAAGCCTCCAGGTTCTTTCACCCAGTCTGAGTCTGGATAAATGATTGATTTATCTTCTACAAAACAGGTCCAAGGGCCACTCTTCTGTCCCGGCCCTGCTATAATCCTGGGAGATGGGAGCTCCAGAAACTGGCTATTTTAGTTCTTTCAGGAGGTTTAAAGGTAAAGTGAAAATGTTCTGGTGCATGAGGATAGATTGTTTTTTCTCCTGTTTGAAGTTTGTGTAGGAGACTATGGAAAAGATCTCAATGGCTAATTGCCTATGTAAATGTTCCCAACAGTATTTGTTTCAGATTTTATATCTAATGATCAGAAAAATTTGGAAGTTGATAGACTAATGTTTTCCAAAATTTTTAGAACAATTTCTTGGCTTCGTGTCTGGGGAGGAACTCTTTATAGTACAAAGAAGAATAGACCTGGAACCATGAGACTGGAGCTCGTCTCAGCTGAGTACCTCTGGAATCTGATAGTAATTCCTTGATCTTCTCGGATTGTCCCCCTCATTTATAAAATGACAGGATGAAACCATAAGATAGTTTTATTTATTATATTTTTCTGTGATTTCTGTTGTGTTATTGGGGAACAGATATGTTTTATAATTAAAATGTAATTTTTTTTAAAGAATGGAAAACTTTCCTTTTGCTTGCTAATGTAAAGGAATGTTAAGATGTTGAATTAATGACAGTGCATTACTAGAAATCTATAAAGTGCTAAGGCAATATGATACAAAAAAATTAATGTGCTGGTGAATTTGGTGCAAATAAATTGAGGCTTACAATGCACATAACTGATCACTAAACTCTTAAGTCTAAAATGCACATAACTGACCACTAAACTCTTAAGTCTAAAATTAGTAACATGTCTTTTTTCTTTTTCTTTTTTTCTTTTCTTTAAAGCAAGGAAATAATCTGCCCTGTTCCCCCAGTTTGATTAATATTAATTTGCTTAGCCCTTCCCCCCCAAAAAACCTTTTCCATGTATCAGTTTTATTTTTAAAATATTCTAATGGCTCTAATATATTAATTCTACTTTAATTTTCGTTGATGTGTTCCTCATTCTTTGCTTGGGCTTAGTTGTTCAATGTTCAACAATATTTTAACTAGTACTAGTCACTAATTACTTTGTAATTTCAATTTTGATTAACTTAAACCAAGAGTCATTTTGGGTGAATGCTTTTTAGATTATAAACAAACAAGCACGAATGACAAATGGTTGGTGCTTTGGTTACTTGTTTTGCATTATCCTTAACAAATCTGGACTGTTGTTTTTTTGGAAATGTAAATGAGTAAAACTAAAATCTAAATCATGATTTTTCAGAGAGATTTAGATTATCTGTTCTTTTATATACTTGTCTGCATATTCACTAGAGCACTTACTTATACTGTTATTGAGTAGGCTGGTTTTGCAAAGAATATAAAAATCAGAGCTGGATCCTTTCCACTGTATCCTGTCTATCCTATACCAGTAAGAACACAGCAATGAAATAATCTTTTGAGTGAAACATGATAGAGATGTTTGGTAGATTCTGTCATTTTTTAGCAAATATTCTGTTCTACTTCCACTCCATGGAAAGAGTATACTTCCTGTCCCATTGATGTTGGGTTTGGCCTCATGGCTTGCTTTGGTTAACAAGATGTGAGAAAACATAATGTATACCATGTGCTTGTGTGGTTGTGCTCCTGTTCTTTTACCGGAGAAGATCGTGCCCCTTTCTGCCAAGTACCCAGAGTGACAGATACATGGAGTTGATTTCAACATGATCCGCATCCTAGAGTATAGCCATCACAGCCAATTCATACCTTTATGTTCAAGAAACAAATGTTTTGTCTTTGCAAGCCACTGAGATTGTTGACTTGTTTGTTATACAGCATCATGACATCAAAACCCAACTGAATCACATCATCCATTTAGGTAAAAGAAAATCAGGGAGATCCAATTGTCCTTTCCCTTTGCTCAGTATTGTAGGGGAAAGAACCAACTCAGTCATTTATGGTCTTGCATTTTAATAAATTTAGTATTTTATGTTAAAGTAGCAAATTTTCATTCTGCTATATGCATAAATCACATGTTACGGTGTATCAGCATCCATTATTTATTTACATATGGCTCTAGAGCCATCATTATATCTGATTTTAAGACTTATACAGATTTTTGACTATGTGAAGTTTGCACACAAAGATGTCCATGATTCTTTTTAAAATGATTTTTCAGATCCATTTGAAACATATTATCCATGACCGCTCCTTTTTCCTTTTTCTTATTCCTAAATTAATATGGTAAATTTATGGTGAAAACTTAGTGAATCTTACCTAAATTGGGTATAAATGGAAGGCTTACAGTCTAATTTGACAATTATCCCTTTTTGCATGAAAATCATTCATCCATTTATTTATGCATGCATTCATTCATTCCTTGCCTGCTATGTGCCAGATACTGTTCCAGATGCTGGCAATATTGAGAAGATACTACCTCTGTTCTTAAGAGACCTTGCAATCTATTGGAGATCAGACACAAAGACAAGTAAATTGCATGAAGGGAAAAGTACAAAGTATTATGGTACCACATAGGAGTAGGAAGGCCTACCTCATTATTGTTGTGGTGGAGGTTGGAGGGTGTGTAGGGGTGAAGGTAGGGAATGGAGGTGTTGGAGAAGGAGAAGAATGTCAGATTTTCACTTTAGAAAGTTCGCTTTGGCTACAAGGTAGAGAAGAGACTGGCAAGGTCAAAATTAGAAGCATGAATTGGAGGAATGTTTTGGCTTTTTGCATTTACTGCAAATATGTTAATCTGTACTTTACAAAAGAAGCATGCCATTTATAGTTTTGAGCTTTAAAGTTAAATTCATTTCGATATAGGGTATTTTCTTAAATATGGCATCATTTATAAATATAAAATGGAAATTTAGAAAATACAATGTTGTATCTGAAGGAGGAATTACCCAAAGTAACATTATATAAGAGTATAAAAATACCTGTACACTTGACAATGTTTTTTCAACTTAAATTAAAAAGCAAATACCAAAGTTACTGAAAAATCAAACTGCCCTGGTAGTTACTACACTAGCAATACTAACAATATACTGCAAAAATATAATTGACCTTAGTTTATTACTGACAAAAATCTTCCTTTATAATGTTAAACTGTAATCTCATTTTATTAAAAGTAGGGAATTATATTTTCACTAAATATTATCTGACTTTAAAATTGATCTGTGAAAACAAGTAACACTGATTAACGTAAAATACCTTTTGCTTTAAATGGGTAATTGAACACAGTTTTATATTGCACTAGAAGTCTCTAGTTCCAGAAGTACTTCATAGAGCCTGAAACCTAAAATTAAAACATTATCAATAAATTAATTTCCATAAATATTTTAATTACCATTGATAAGTCAGTGAAATTAAGAATAAAAGTGAAAATCCTCATAATCTTTGTTTAGAAGTCTTAAATAGATTTTCATTCATGGGAGTTATCATCTGTACTATCTACATTACTATTTAGAAATGGCATACAAAATGGTTTTAACAGCCGTAATTAGTTTTTCTTGATTTATGTACAGCTGACCTTTTTAGTTAAAAAACTTTAATCTGTGCACAGCATTTTAAAAATATTTTTAGTTACTGTTTTCTACTATTGTCTTAGAGACATATAAACCCCCATCAGTAATTTAGGCATTATGGAAATTATTGTTCTTCATAGCACTAGTGTATATTATTTTTTCAGTAATTTCATTACTTATTCCTTGAATAATATTACAAATTAAATGCAGATTATTTTGTAAAATGCTATTTTAATTAAGTAGAAGAATTTGTCATTTAAAGAAATTTGCTATTAACTCTATTTAAGTATAAAACTTAATGGTCACACACCTGAAAAAAGAATCCAGATTTTTCTGGACCATATTTTTTTTTACACTTTTTGAAAAGAATATGTTTGAATATAGAGTAGATCCTTATATATCTTATATAGAATATAAATAAATAAGGTATATTTTATAAGGAATAAACATATAAACAAAAACATTGCACAGTGGTTGAGCATGATTGCCTGTATTGCTTCTAACCTGTCAAGTTACTGAACCTAGTTTAATTTTGATTGCCTCATTTATAAAATGGAAATAGTTACAGTAACCACCTTTTAGAGTTGCAGAGATTAACTGAGGTGATAAGTATAAAATGTTTAGTATATTATTTAGGTGAAGAAACTCTTAGTAAATGTTATTACTAAGAATTCTCTGGTAATGTCTGTGTTCAATAAATATTCATCTTAAATTAAGGTTATTAAATGAATCACTTTATTAAATGTGTAGAATATATTTTCATTATTTCTACATTATAGAAAGTTTTTTCTCTAATTGATTTTTTTGTTGTTTTAGGTCACTTTTCACATAGAACCATATAGCAATCGAGATGATCAAAGCATGTACAAAAATGTCAAGTATATTATAGACAAGTGAGTTTCTTCAATGTTTATAAATACCATTATATGATCCACTAATAATTATTGTTATAAGAAGAGTACATTAAATTATTTTTGAGAGATTTGAATGATTTATGATAATGACATTTTTAATAAAATTAAACTCTTTGGAATGAACATCATAATCATTTTGAGAAACATTTCTGAAATCCCTTACAGTTCAGTTTCTGTATGAATAAAGATTCATATTTTTACTGTTTTATATGTTTATAGGCTTTTTAGGATTTCTATCACATTAAAATTTAAAATTGATATTATTTTTTAAAACTTAGAAATACAGAGTTGTATCTTTTAAACAGAAGGTTCAGATTATGAAATGTGAACTACTTTTATAACACTGGACCCATGGCTAATATTTTGATTTATATCTAGTCTGATTACAAAGAATTTGTTAATATGGTTTCATTTTGTTAAAGAATTTTACTGATAATAGTCTGTGACAGATGCCATACTCTTACAAAGAAACTTGTCAATCTCACTGAGACACGTATTACTGATACAAAAAAGCAGTTTATGTATTCATATAGAAAATAATAGGATTTTTATGGCATTAGTCATCATTTGTAAATCTGAATATGAGATAATTAATCTCTTGTTTGGTAAAGTATCCCATATCTAATTTTGTAATGTGTAAAATTAAAAATGCATTTTTAATTATATAATGGATTCCCTGAAGAAATGGAGCAACGTGCTTAAAACACACTGATCCTTCATTTTCAGTACCTAAACAAACAGTTTTTGTCTATGGCAGATGAGGTAGGAATATTCATTTCACTTTTACATATGCTTGTGTTTCAGGTATGGAAATCATCCAGCCTTTTACAGGTACAAGACGAGGACCGGCAATGCTCTTCCTGTGTTTTATGTCTATGATTCTTACATCACCAAGCCTGAAACATGGGCCAATCTGTTAACCACCTCAGGGTCTCAGAGTATTCGCAATTCGCCTTATGATGGACTGTTTATTGCACTTCTAGTAGAAGAAAAACATAAACACGATATTCTTCAAAGTGGTTTTGATGGAATTTACACATATTTTGCCACAAATGGCTTTACTTATGGCTCATCCCATCAGAATTGGGCTAGCCTAAAATTCTTTTGTGATAAGCACAACTTAATATTTATCCCAAGTGTGGGCCCAGGATACATAGATACCAGCATCCGTCCATGGAATACTCAAAACACTCGGAACCGAATCAATGGGAAGTACTATGAAATTGCTCTGAGTGATGCACTTCAGGCCCACCCCAGTTTAATTTCTATCACCTCTTTTAATGAGTGGCATGAAGGAACTCAGATTGAAAAAGCTGTTCCCAAAAGAACCAGTAATACAGTGTACCTAGATTACCGCCCTCATAAACCAGGTCTTTATCTGGAACTGACTCGTAAATGGTCTGAAAAATTCATTAAGGAAAGAGCAACTTACACAGTTGATCACTAGCTGCCTATTTCTTAATGCGTTGATTCAAATTTAACAATTAGCAAATCAACTAATTTTAATAAATGCCTTTGTTTTGAGTTATGGCAAAAAAAACTGCCAAAATTAGTATGCACTATTACTGTTATCTTTAAGAAAAAAAATTTTTTACTTTTTTAGAGATAATAGTATCATTGCCACACTTCACAATACTGCACTCAGAAAATATCTGAGAGAAAAGTTGTGCGAATAAGATTCCTTGTGGCATAATTTACTACATTTCTGACTGAAAGTGAAATTCTGATTTGATGGCAATTTAATGTCATTTCACAGTAGATAAATGTTTTTGTTACATAAAGCAGTTAGTATACAGTTAAATCATACTTGCATCCTAAGCCCAAAGAAATAGAACTGCTGCATGTATTTGGCATATCTATTGAAAAAAAAAAAACTTTAAAAGATAATGTACATGTTTCAGTTCTAATTTTTTTCAGTGCTTCAATCAGCTTTATTGTATTAGTATTCAGACTCTGAATAACTTTCCAATAATCATGAAATTCTTATGAATAATAAAATCTCTTTACCTTCTCTCAATTTTGCTATAAACCTAAAACTATTTTAAATAATAGTTCATTTTTAAAAATTAAAAAAAAAAATCAGATACCATAAGCCTTACTGTGACCACATTGTGTTAGGAAGGCCTGTTTTCTTCAGCACAATATGCATCATCATTTGTAGATTTTTGGTTACCTAAAGCATGCTAAGTGTTTTGCATGTATACTGTTTCTGCTTTACTATGCTGAATTCCAGATTTTAGAACCTAGGGAAAATACTTTTATAAAAGTTAATGATTACTTCTCAATTATTAGGAGTTGTTTCACAATTATTATGAAGATATGATGCCCAAAATATTAATATTATTAAGATACTTTGTCATTTGTCAGTCTTTAACTTGTTTCTATTATTCATGTCTTTAAATTTAATCAGAGATCAGCTATCATATAAGAAATCAGAAAGTTAATACTATCATTGGATTGTCTTTTAATATTTTAAGTTAAAAAAAAATTTTACCAAAAGTAATAGGGAAAATTTACTTATCATTTTAGATTTTAGAAACATGGAAATGAGAATTCTTTTGTATCTAAAATAAGTCCTGAAGTTTGGCTTTACATTAAGTTTAACACTTTATAACAATGATGAAAATAATATTTCTAAAAGTCACTATTATAAATTTTTGTATATATTAAATAATAATATCTTCATTTTAAAATGTTATACTTTTATTGTACTTGTAGGTTAAAATACATGTGATTAATAGCTGTCACATTGTGACTGACTGATTACTTATATGCTAAAAATAAATCCCTTTACTTTAAAAACTAAATAACAAAATACACTCTGTTCTTATAGTTAATATAATGACAGTAAAAAATCTAACACATATCCTATTACATAAATGTCATTTCTTAGATATTTAATCCTATTAAAAGGAACAATAGGGTAATGCTAAAAAGCAATGCATATAAATCTTCAGCATATAAAGACAGCCATTCAGAAACATAAATTAGCATGGAAATTTGTTATAAAATAACCCATCAGATGATAAAAGTTACTTTTAAACAATGATTTTGAAGTAAAATACCGTGTTTTTGAAAAGAGACATCATTAATGTTATTTATAACTTAAGAAATTGCTATTTCTCAGAGAATGATCAGGCCACAGGAAATTAGTACAATAGTAATAATACTATTATTTTCTAGGGGAAACCAAAAGAATAAATCACTATAATGATATTTTAATATAACCAAGAGCCTCCAAGGAACAACCATACAGATATAACCTGTGGATTTTTCTCTTATATCCAGTTAACCACTATATGATATTTTGTGGGTAAATTATAAATAGGTCATACCTAATAATCTCTTGTAAAATACCATGTTTTGTTAAAGTGTTGTTAGACATGACTTTTTCTCATTGCTTATGGAGTATATTTGAACCCACCATGATACAAAATAAATTTTATGAAGTAGTTCCTAGATTAAGGGAAAGTCTATAAAAACAAGGTCAACAAATCCTCAACACAGATACCACCACTTTCTATCTTGTTCCCATTGTAGATGGAGATAATTCACTACTGCATACTTTACCTGTGAGCTTTGTTGTAATTCCCCAGTATGTTACTCCAACCTGCCAGTAGCACTCAGATTTCAAAGTAAGATAAAACAGAATCTGTCTTCATTCCAGAATGTTATTCTCAAAGGAAGGATGTGCAGAATCTGATCACTGTTTACTAGATTATAATTATTAATATATGAATGTCTATTTCTTTTCTCCTTTTGAAAAAAAATAATTCTAGTCATCCCTCAGTATCTCTGGAGGATTGATTGGTTCCATGAACTCCTGTGGATACCAAAATCTGCTGATACTCAAGGCCACAATATAAAATGGCATAGCAGTTGCATGTAACTTATGCACATCCTTCCATACGCATTAAATTATCTCTAGATTACTTATAATATCTAATACAATGTAAATACTATAAATAGTTATGCTGTGTTGTTGGGAATAATGGCAAGAAAAAAGTCTATACATGCTTCACAAGTTTAGTACAGACAATTTTTTTTCAAATATTTTCAATTTGCAGTTGCTTGAATCTGCAGATTCAGAACCCACAGATACAGAGGACCATGCATTAGGAATTATCTCTAATAATTTTGTTAATTCTTAGGAATGCTTTAAAAATCTTCCTCAGGTATTCATTACAGCTGCCTTTACCATTTGACTTGTAACACAGTTTAGATTGTTATGATGACAAGTAAATAAGAGCAAAGAATTGATTTCTTAATTCGAAAAACTATTGTACATGCTTGAATTCAACAAACTACAATAACTGTTAAAACACAAAGTGATTTAATGTATGCAATGCTTGAATCATAAAGGATTCGTTTATAAGTTATTCATTTTTTATGGTTTAATCAGTCTAATTGTTTTGACTATATATAAACCAAATCTTTTATTGCTTCCTTAAGAACTAATATTGTCAAAAACTACTATTAATATTTATCTGAGTTGTATGTTAACATTTTCTGTTTTAAGACTGTAATTTAAGAAATGACTATTTTGTTACATGGAGTAGTTAATTTTTATCTAATAAAAGCATACATGAAATACATTGTATCTTAGATATTAAAATCTATTCATTTCTTTTTATGAAATATGTTTTATTTCATTCCTGGTTAACAGACAAAAAGTAATATTTAGTCATTATTCTTTATATATTTTCTCTGTTGAGATATGTAGCAGTTACAAAGTACATACTTTAAGTGTACATCCTTTTTAAATCTGTGAATTTGTGTTATATATACATATATACTCCCCCACACAAAGTTTTTAAAAATATAAGAGATGTTTTTCCATTATTTTCTTCTTTGGATATAATCGTATATTAGCTCTGACATCCATTAGGAAATTGAGCTTCTCCTAAAACAGCAAAGTAACAAGCCATCGGACAGCCTACCAAGTTCACAACCTGCGCTTTTTCATACTGGTCAGTTACCCAATTTAAACACGACTGCTCCTAAACTCTATAGTGCCTACAGAAACAGTTCTTAAAAATCTATGTCTAAATTTTTAATTACGGTCAAACACTTCTTCATCCCATAGTGTAGAAAAGCAATACTTAATTTATGACCAGCAAAATATCAGTTATTTTCATAAATATTTATAGTTTCTAAATGAAAAATTGACATAGCCACAAGCAAAAGAGCTTTATGGCTCAGAATACTCCTTTATAAAAATGTACTCCAAATTAAATTTTATATTACTTTGTTATATGTCCGCGTAAAGGCTAAATGTTATTGTGTGCTTATCATAAGATTATTCTTGATAATTTACGTACTACTTTGGCCTAATTACTATATAGAGACTCATTCATCCTTAGTCATATCAGAGAAGTGAATAGTAGTACTGTTATATTGCATCTATCAATGAAGCAAAGGGCGTTTTTAAAAATGATTATTTATTATGATTAATTTATCAAGACAAAATAATTTAAGGCTAATAAGCAAATTGTCATAGGTGTAAAATTTATGAAAATCAAAACAGTGGCACTTTTATATGTAGAATGTTCTAGATTTCATTTAAAAGCATCTTTTATACTGAATTTCAGTTTTCTCAACTTATATAAAATTATCTATAAATTTAACCATAAAGTTAAAAGTCTTTCGAAACTATCCTATTGAAATAAATATTTCATGACAAAAAACAATGATGTACCATGGTTAGTAATAGTATATACAGTTCAACTTACATGATTGTATAGTTACGGTTTTGTCATTTTGGTTTTTAAAAACAATAGGTTAAAAATCTAAGTAAAGATCATCATAAACAACACAAAGTGGAAATCATCAGCCACTCAATCACATTTAAAATAAATACATTAATTTTATAATTATATCCATGCATAAATGTGTTTTTGAGTCCGTTTTACCGAAAACCATTATCAAAACACTACATTGCTATGTTAATTTGATAATAAAGTCTAATGTAATACAATCTTTCCCCTGATCTTGAAAATATCAAATTAAAAAAAACTATATGGAAGAAATTCAGCTGAAATGCATGCAGCAAACTTCATAAATTTATATGTTTGAGCACAGTCACCTAGAAGAGTATCATGTCACAATTGTTAAAAAGAAGATATTAGATAAGATGTTCAGTTTTTTCACTCTGTTAAAATACTGTGCATCTCTTAGGAATTAGGAAACAAATTTAACAGAAACCCTTAATCTTGTAAGACTGAAAAATTAAGAAAATGCCAAATAAATTATTCTTATATAATTTTTAACACAATGGAATTGTGTTGACTACTCATGCCTACCTTTGATAAATAAAAATATTTCTTCATTAAAATTGCACTTAAAAATATTTCAAGAGAAAAGCTTCTTGAAATATTATTCTTTTCCTTGTACAATTAATTTTTTTAAGGTCAGAAACCAAATGGGAGTACAATTTCAAAAGAAATAGCAATATGGTGCATTTACTTTTATATATGTAAAAACAAATTAGTATGAAGGATGACACATGCTATTTTAATTATTTATTTCTATCTTGAGAGATACAGAAAATAAGAAAAAATGTTCATTGACCAGAGAAAAGAACCATTAAATGTTGAAATTAGAAACTGAAGAAATAACATATTTCATTAAAAATTAATTACTTTGATATTACAAATGCATCTACCATAATATAGAGAAATAAGGGAACATTCCTCGTGAGTTTATCCTACATGGAAAGTTTCTGAGAATAAAACCAACACACAGAGGGAAGCAAAAGCAAGAGATGGGCAAAGACCCCTGATGACATATTTTGAACCCTCAAATTCTAACCTAAACCTTGTCATCCTTTTGGCTTCTCCAATCCATTACCCAGCATACATTCCTTTTTGATTAAGCTAATTTAAGTTGGATTTATGTCATGGAACTGAAAGAGTCCTTATTAATAAAATTGCCTATAGTGTTATGTCTCAAACAGAGGTAAATATTATAGAGGCATAAGAAAGAGAGAGTCAGTACTCTTGGAAGCTTCAAAAAAAAAAAAAAAATACTCAAAGAGGAGCCACCCTCAAGTTTTAAAGTCCCAATAAGAACATATGGACAAGCACAGCAACAACCTGATTGAACTATTGAGTTCTTAATATAGTACATGCCAGGAAATGTTTCAAGTATACGTGAGACACATTATGAAATAGATGCTATTATTCTCATCAGTTTACTAATTGAGGGAGAAGACAGGTCAGTGAATTTGTCTAAGTTTATACCTGAGAATTAAATTCTAATCAACTGAATTCTATAGGGTGTTCTATCCATGAAAACAAGTTCTATGATATGTAGTTTTTAAAGGTTTGCCCTTGAGTTCTGATAAATCATTAAACTAGTACACAAAAACTTTATCATGAATTGAGATTTCCTATAAGGCAGATTATTTGAGAACAGAAGCTATTTAACTGTCATTTAATTAAGGTGATGAATATACTGAAGACCAATGGGTACAACAGAAATGTTGCATAGTTAAGGAGAGAAAAATTATCAGTTAATTGACGATGGTCTGCGACATGTGTGCTTCTAAGCCCTGATTGGAGCAGTTATTGCTGAGCATGTGCAATCATGTCAAATTTTTTATGGGAATCAAGCATTTTCTCTAGTGTGGCTGAAATATTGAGTCACGTGGAGCTGACAAAAACCGCTTGGATGTGTTAGTGGGGTTTCTGACCACGAGTGCAACTTAGTCAAACAAAGAAAAAAATTTTGAGAAACTTTAGGGTGATACTTTTTACATAGTTTGAGTGATAACAGAATATTTTTACAAAATAATATTAATTTCTATAAAGAAAAGTGGCAAATATTTTTGAAGATGTATGAATACTACTATTAGAACTGACAGTTTTGAAAGAACTTCATATTTCTTTTATTTTCTCACAAAATCTAGTGACATCTAATACCAGTTGCTATAGATTTTTTCTATATGCTGCAGCCTCTTGTGGCTTCTTTAACTTTTCCTCTGTAACTATTCCTCTTACAAAATAAGCCATTCGTTTTATTCAAATAATAACTGATTTGCTACAGATGTGATTATAGCACCATGGATCGATCTCAGTCACCTCTTTATATTAATGAAACACCCAAAATGTTTTCTTTAATTAAGGTATATTTCACTAATTGACAACTATTCTTTTGTTGTTCAGCATTATAGCATCATCATATATTATTAAGATAACTGACAAAATATTGATTTTCTTTAATTATGTCCTATAACATTTTGGTCTTTTTCAAATTTTAACTTTTGTAGGCGCTAGTCCAAGAATTCCCAAGCCGAAATATTTCTTCTTTATTGTGCACAAATTTTCAAGAACTCTAGAGAAATGTGTTTTTATTCACCATTTAGAAGCGTCACGTCTTCTTAATTACTCTGCTGTAAGAAATAAAACATTTTAAAGTACGAATTTGAGAAACATTCTATTTTACCTAACTAGCTTCGAGTGAGCTGATAATTTAGCAGTGACACTTCACCTAAAAAATGATATACACCATGGGAATAGGTTTAAATGCACTTTATTTCAAACTAAAAACTCTCTAGGGTTCTTTTTCTTTTCCTTCCATCTTTCTCTTCATTCCTTCCTTGCTTTCTGTCTTTTTCTTTGCCTCCCCCCTTCTTCTCTTCTTCTCTCCCTTTTCTGCTTACCCAGTTTCCTCTATTTCTTTCTTTAAAAAAGCATAGTATTATGAATGACATTTCTTCAGAACAGATTTTTTATAGGCAGAGCAGTTGGAATGCAAAACAGGATGTTGTATCTTTTAAAATTTTCTATTCAATTTATAAATTAATAACTCTCTTGCCTTATAGGATGTTTTGAAGGCCAAAGAAATAATAAAGTTATAAGTTAATAGGTACTCAAAAAATATTAGTCATGAATTTCATCTGCATCTATAATGAGTCAGTAATCAACATGCTCTAATCAAAATATATATAGGGAATGATGTACTTTCAAGCTATTATCTTATTTAGAGTTTGTAATTTATGAAAATATGTGATATTAATATATTAATACCATAAAACTACAGTTTACTTGCAAAACTGACAAAGTTGAAGGCAGATTATAAAATGTAAAAATTAATTTGGTAATGTCATTTATGTTCGCTACCATCAAGACTAATACCATTGTGTCCTGTTATATAATCCTGTTTACCTTAGCCCCCGACAAGAGGTCAGAACCCACACATCCCTCTTCAATTTATCTCCAAATGGCACTGAACAATCCATAATCTTAATCATTCTTTCATGCAGGCAATAACTCTACAATAACCCCCAATTATCTGAACCTGGTACTCAATTTCTTGTGTAATTTCTTCCCCTTCACTGTGAACATGTCCTGTGACTTGCTTCTAACCAACACAATACTGCAAAGGTAACTGTGTGTCACATCTGTGATTATAATACATAACATTGTGGTGTTTATTTTGCTAGAAGATTCTCTCCCTTGCTGTATTTGGTAACACTAACAGCCTTACTGGAGAGACCTACATGGCAAAGAACTGATGGTGACCTCCAGTTAACAGCCAGTAAGAAACTAAGGAAAGCAGTCTACAAGGATCTGAATCGTGACAACCACCGCATGAGTTTAGACGTGAATCTTTTCCCAGTCAACTTTTGAGAACATATCTTTGGCTGAAATTTTGATTGCAGCCTTGTAACAAACCAGATAAGCCATGCCTGGACTCCTGGCCCACAGAAATTGGGAGATAGTAAGTGTATATTTTTTTCTTGTTGTTGTTTTTGGTTTTTTTGAGACAGAGTCTCACTCTGTTGCCCGGGCTAGAGTGCCGTGGTGTCAGCCTAGCTCACAGCAACCTCAAACTCCTGGGCTCAAGCGATCCTTCTGCCTCAGCCTCCCGAGTATCTGCTACTACAGGTATGCGCCCCCATGCCTGGCTAATTTTTCTATGTATTTTTAGTTGTCCAGCTAATTTCTTTCTATTTTCAATAGAGACGGGGTCTCGCACTTGCTCAGACTGGTCTCGAACTCGTGAGCTTAAACAATCCTCCCGCCTCAGCCTCCCAGAGTGCTAGGATTACAGGAGTGAGCCACCATGCCTGGCCAATATATATTATTTTAAACTGCTAAATTTGTGATAATATTGTTACCTAGTGACATAAAACTCATACACTCTGAAACTCCATCTATGCCCACTGGAATTTACTGAGGAAACAGAAGTAATCCGAAGAGAATTTCAACATCCTCCCATCAGCAAGTATTCCAATCTCCCAACATTTTCTGTTCTTAACTATTCAACCATCTCTCTGTTACAGTGGGTGAACTTTCCATGCTCCTAAGACCATCTTCTGAATTGTGCATTTGATCCGATTACTGCTCTCCTTATGAAAGACTTTGCTCCTGGAATTATTTGTTTCCTCACCATCATCCTCACCGTAGTACATGTTTCCCTATGGAATATTTTCCATTTGAATAGAAGCATGTGTAAAATTCTTATAAAACAACAACAGAATCTTTCCTAACTGCATCTCCCACCAGATACAACTCTCTCCTCCCTTTTACAGCAAATCTCTCAAAAGAGTAGTGTGTACTCTTTTCTCAATTTCTCCTGCCATTCTCTTTCTGATCTTTCTTTCCTCCCACGCCACTAAAAATGTTCTTATTGGAATTCCTAATGACCTCCAAATTGCCAAATTCAAAAGGTAATTCTCATTCTACACCTATTGAAACTCTAAGTGGGGACACAATCACGTGCTCCCCACTCCAAGCACTTTCCTTCCTTACTTTTGATGACACCACCCACTTTCAGTCTTCCTTCCGAGACTTACTGCTTCTTTTCAGTCTTCCTTGCTGCATCCTCCTGCCTTTCTTAACCACTGAAGCTGGCAATGCTCCAGGACTTTGTTATTGTACACCTTTTCTCTACCCACACTTCCTCCCTAGATGATCTTGTCTAATTCCATGGCTTTAACTATCATGGATATACATTTTTATTTTTTTATTTTTTTATTTTTTTTGAGACATAGTCTCACTCTGTTGCCCAGGCTAGAGTGCCGTGGCATCTGCCTAGCTCATAGCAACCTCAAACTCCTGGGCTCAAGCGATCCTACTGCCTCAGCCTCCCGAGTAGCTGGGACTACAGGCACACGCCACCATGCCCGGCTAATTTTTTCTATATATATATTTTTTAACTGTCCAAATCATTTCTTTCTATTTTTAGTAGAGATGGGGTCTTGCTCTTGCTCAGGCTGGTCTCAAACTCCTGACCTCGAGCAATCCTCCCACCTCGGCCTCCCAGAGTGCTAGGATTACAGGCGTGAGCCACTGCGCCCGGCCCATGGATATGCATTTAACTTCCAAAACTATATCTATAGCCCTGACTTTTCGCCTGAACTGCAGGCTCATTATCTAATCTGCACTTAGGTTTCTAATAGGTAACTCAAGTTTAGTTTTTAAAAATCAAACTGTTAACTTCAATTTACACATCCCATAAATATTTGCTTTCCAAGGAAAGTGGCATGAGCATATTTTCTGTTCCTCGTACCAAAATCCTTGGAATCAATCTCAATACCCCTCTTTATTTCACATCTCACATCTACTTTGTGTTAAAATCTTTCAGTTCTGCCTTCAGAATGTGTCCTAAATATGAACCTTCTTCATTCCATTCACTAGCACCACTTTGGTTCTAGCCACCATCTTCTCTTCTCTGGCTGTAGTAATAGCTTCTCAACTTGTTTCTATTTTTGGATGCTTAGAGCTCCTCCTCATCTTAGCAGCTGTGTAATCCTTTCTAAAATCTTAAGTTACATCATGATATTTCATGTTTTAAAACCATCCAATGACTCCCCTCAACACCAGAAATAATATTCAATGTATTTACAATAAATGACAAAGCCCACGTGAGCTGGAGCTTGCTTCTGTCCTGATCATTTTCCCTTCATTCTTCCTTTGCTCACTCTACCCCAGCCACATAGACCTTCTTGCTGTCCCTAGAACATTCCTAGGCAGATGTTCCTTAAATTCCTCTTTCCATTGTTCTGGCTGTTCCCCATTTGCAGAATGATCTTCTCCAAGATATTTGCAAGGCTTGCTGCTCCCTTATTTCATGTAGGACTCTACTCGAAAGTCTTGGCGTTCCTTCCCCAGGTATGCAATGTAAAGTAGCAGCACTGTTGCTCTTTCTTCCTTTGCACTACTTCACTTTTCTTCAAGATGATTTTCATCAAATGAAAATATTATATAGCTACATTTTTAGAGTCTGTCATCTCCTCTGGAATGTTACCTCCATGTCTTTCTGGGTCCCCTCTTTACTCACCGCTGTATCACAATAAAGACAAGTTCATGGGGGTAGGTGACACATGAGCATGGAGGCAAATCATGAAAATGGAAATATCAAAATACTATCATCTGTTGAGTTATAGAAAAAATAGTTTTCTTTTAAAATTTTTATAGCTTGATGAAGGATTTGCTGCTCTGCAATAGATCCATCACCTAAGTGTCACAATTTATTTGTAGCTATCTATGTAGTTCTCATGATTGTATCACATTTCTGATAATTCCATTTTTGTCTTCTGGAAAAAAGAGGCCATGTCTCCATTCTGCTTGTCTCTGACCACCACAATTCACTTAGAATAACCTTTCATTTAATTCAGCAAACTATCACAGTTGTATATATCAGGGCTATTAAAAAATTGTCATCAATTGATCCTTTTGTGCTCCAGGACTTTCACTGAAGAAAAATAATTGTTAGAAAATTTTGTAAAATTCATTACCTAATCAGTAATCCTCTAGTTGGCTTTGATCTTTCCCAGATGGTGAAAACATTAAAAAGATCTTTCAAAACTTTTTAAAGAACTTTTTTTTTGTGTGCCAGCTAGCAATACCTCCTACCTCCTTCCAACTTAATTTTTAAATGTGCCAACTCACCCAAGAATGTTTCTGAGACTATCATAAAGACTTCCCCTTTTCTTCCATTGCTTTTTCATTATAAATATTACAAAAGACTCCTATTCATTTATTCTGAGTCTTTGTTTAATATACTTCTCAAATACCAGTCATCCTCATTATAAGTTTTTAATACACAGCCAATTTATCATTAAGTGCCCAGGAATGGTGTTATGCTTCTGCAAAGATGAGTCTGTGCCAAGCTTTCATAAGTCCACTGCACATAAGTTAAACGTGAAATTGTCTCTTTGTA
This sequence comes from Eulemur rufifrons, assembly GCF_041146395.1. Lineage (NCBI taxonomy): Eukaryota > Metazoa > Chordata > Mammalia > Primates > Lemuridae > Eulemur > Eulemur rufifrons. Next base: position 51,626,036 of record NC_090997.1, read on the forward strand.
GTCTTACTTTTAATTGGCTTTCTCAAATTCCCTCTAAAAATGAAGATGAGAGTCTCTAATTAAAAATGCTTTATTTTCAGTATTCCTGGACCTCTGATAAAATCAAACTTGAACACACTATTTATAATCTACATACATAAAGAATACATATAACTTTAAAATAAGGCTTTAAATTTACAAAAAAAAAGTACTCTGTGTCTTCAAATCAACATTTCCTCCATTACCCCACTCCTCTTTTCCATTTGGAAAGCATAGTACTGTGTTTCTTGCATTTGAGATTAAAATCTGGCACTAAGAGTTGCTCTTATAACTGCAAGTAGTTTCCATGGAAACACAGCATGGCTTCTCAAATGTCAGCTTTCTCAAACTAGCACTTGTAGTTTATGAAGGATGCTTCATTGAAATGTAACCATCTCTTCCACCTCTGTGAAGTGAGTAGGAAATGTTGGAACAAAAGGAGACATCAGGGCCAAGCTATATAGCTAAACAGTATTTCCACAACTAAAAATATCAGATAAAGACCCATCAATTAAAACTTGGTATTTTAAGAAAGAATAATTACCTTCCTGCATACTAATCAAAAACCAGTGGCAGAGAAACTAACATAGGAAAGGTATTGATTCCCTTTTTTCACAAAATATATTAGAATAGCTATCCCCTGCCTCTTCTACTGTTCTGAAATCTACTTCACAAAAGCAGAGCCTTCCTTCCTCCACCAACCTGGGGGCTGCTGGACCTAACCAAGCACTGACTCAAAATTTGGAAAACGAGTATTGACAAAGTAGACAGGGATGTTAACAATTCAGCTTGTGGACCTGCACACACTTAGCAGGGGCCTGTATTAAAGGAAGATTGGCGAGTGTTGAGCTGGGCATGGGACCTGGCTCCCATGGATAATGCCACAGAGAAGAAGCTCAAACACAGGGCTGTTGTGATAAGCACAGCTAGAGTCTTCCTGCTGAGGTTCCACTCTTGGAGTGAATCTCCCCCTACCATTCCTCCTTGCCGTCAGTGACTATACTGTTATCTCGGAAAGATCTGCCACAACCTCTGCTGACTTCACACATCCAACATGTCCCCTTCCCTCACCATAGTGATCTGCAAATGACACGCAGTGCATCAGTGACGGCTCCATTATAGTTGTGGCTCTAGCCTCAGGGATCACCCTTGCAGATCCGGGATTTCTAGAGATATAAGAGGGTTATGTGGGGCTTTCCTCTGTATCCCAAAACAAGCAAAGAAGAAAGAATTCAGCATATTGATGCCACGGCAGCCAGAATTCTGCTAGTAAAATTGAACAGAAAAGTGAGGCCATGAATACAAATAACCATAACCAAACGAGGCTGTTTGATAAAAGTTCATTATAACATCTTGTTTTAGGAGTTTCCCGAATTTTCCTTAAGGTTGAATTTTACTTTCCTAGTTATATTGATTGTTGCTTTCTTCATATTGAAGAAAGACATAACATCTAGAGTTGATTAAAAACTGAGAAAGTTTTCTTTTTGGGCTATTGGTTGATGGAAATTAGGCCCAGTTTACTACAGCAGTTACTCCAGAGACCAGCCCTAGTCTTTCTCCTCCTCTTCCTCCTCTTCCTCCTGCTCTTCCTGCTTCTTTTCCTTCTCTTTTCTCTCTTTTCCCTTTCTTTGTTTCTCCTTTTTCTTCTCCCTTTGCATTCCTCCATTCTATATTTCCCCCTCATCTTTCTGAATATTTTTGATAACTTTATCATCTTACTTTTTAAAAAGAATTTAGTCATTTTTTAAATTATAAAAGTTAAGCATGCACATGATTTAAAGAATTAAATAGTTCTATTATATCAAGTTTTTTATATAAAAACTTTGTTCCCTTCCCACCTAATTTCTTTTACACTATAAACAACTACTTTTAAATCTTTTAACTGATTTTCTTTGAATTTACTTCTAAATCTCAAAACAGCATGCATATATTGCAACTTGTTAATTTTATCAGTTTTAGGCATCATTAGTTGACTCTCATTATAGAAGATAGTTTAGCTGTCACTCTCCCTGCTTCCACCCATTCAAACATGCTTCCTGCTGACTGAAATTTTATCTGAACATAGACTTCTTGGTTAGAAATATTCTTTTCTACACTACTTTGAAAGCATTACTTTTCTTCTAGTTTCCCTTGTTACTATTGAAAAGTCCAATACTATTTTGATTCTTCTATGAAATCTGCTTTGGTTTTATCTTAGGTTGGTTGTTATTTGGTTTTTGTTGTTCCTCTTTTAGAAACTGGTAAAATTTTCTTTGTTTTCAGGATTCTAAAGTTTCACAATCATGTGTCTTGGTGTTAGTCATTTTATTCATTGTGATAAATCCTGTATGATCCATTTCTAAAGGAAATTCTGTATCTCTGTTCTGTAATTATTTTGATTTATCTCTTTGATGATTTCTTCTTTTTTTGTTTGTTTGTTTTATGTTGTTGATGCTGCTTTCTTTCTGCTCTTTCTTTCTAGAATTCCCATTAGCTAAATGTCAAAACTCCTGGGGTATCTAATTTTTATATCTTTTGTCTCTTTATAATTCTTAGCCCTTTTGCTCTATATCTTAATATATGACCTACATTTTAAATTCCAATTTTTTCATTAAGATTTTATCTTCTATTTACTTTTTAATTTTTAAGAACTCTTTCTTCCTCTGCAAACTCCTTTTTTACAGCATCCTTTTCTTATTTACTGAACATTGTATCCTTTTTGCATTTCTCTAAAGAGTTTAAAAATAGTCATTATGAAGGGTTTTTCTCATAATTTAGTGTTCATTTTCTCTAAGTAATCTTTTCACTCTGTTTTTTGTGTTTATTTTGGCCTCTGTCTTTCATATGAAATGCAGCCCTAAAATGTCAGGCTATCCTTAAAAGACTTGAAGATTCTTTCAATTTCTTACCTGGCTGGTAGTTTTTAGGGGCCATGTGAGAAAGTAAGTTTGGGGACTCCACACTCAGTATGTGCACTTTTACCTACTTCCTGTTTTCTGTATGTACCCTGACCTTCAACTTGGTCTGCTTTCTCCCGGTGCAGAAACTCTTAGTTTGACCCAATCCAAAAACTTAGGAACTCATTCTTACTCTGAATAGAGCAAAAGCCATTACCCAGCTTGCAAGAGTGGAAAGGGAATGTGGATGTCTACATGAACCTCAGAGAGATTTCCAATCAGCTTTTTATAGTCCTACCTTCTGCCCCATTTCCAAGGGTTACTATTAAACTGCATTCAGGAGCCTTTTGAAGGATCTATGGTATAAACATGATTGTTTCTCTAGTTTGCCCACTGTTGGCTTAGGGTTCAGTTTACTTGGGATTACCAAGTCAGTCACCCCTTCCAAATTTCATTGCTTTTGTGTTTTCTTCTATTCTCTTCGTCCTTGTTATTTTCTACCTTATAAACTTTCTTTTGGTGTCATTTAACAGGATTTTAGGAAGGAGCAGAACATAATATATGCATTTGACTTGTCATTATTTGTGGTTTTATTCTTTACTTTGATGCTATCATATATAAAGTTAATAACTTATAATCCTTTAATGTTATACCTAGAAAAACCTATGGAAATCTAATACTCTTTCTTGTTCAGAGATGAGAAACCTAATTTGCCAGTTTACAGAATTAATCAGAGTAAATTTTAGGTTTAGGCACAGGTATTTTGACATTGAAATGTCATCTCTCAGAATAACAAAATTTTAAAACAATACTAGACTCTAGATATGATCTCTTAAAACCCTATTATGAACTGAATACCAGAGAAGGTCAGACTGCCAGCTAAGACTTAAGTCTCTTGACAACCAATTCATTTTGTCATAAATGTTTCTTAAAATATTTCCTTCAAAAGTAAGGAAGGTGGATTTAGAAGAGAGAGTGGACATGGTTTGTGTTTTGGAAAATAAGAAATATCTGTGCATTGGAGTTCTCCTTGAGTCTGTAGAATTATTAAGACTGAGTGAATTCTGGTATTGGGCCTTAAAGTTCTGATAAGGTCTATTTCCATTGCAAGAAGACTCCTCAGAACTAGTTGAATTATTCAGAACCCACACAAATCTTAAGATGGTAGAGATGATTTAACATGACGGGTTTTATTACAGAAAATATTGCTTCAGATATATGTGACCCAAACTACTTTCAGTAAATATAAAATAACTGTTATTAAAAATGTTTAATAATTTCAACTTGAGGCTGAGAAATGAAAATTAAACAAAAATACAAAACTTCTAAATTTCTCACCGTCCTCATACTTGGAGGAAAATACACATGGATACAAATACACACACACACATACACACACACACACTCACACACACACACAGAAAGAAACAAATATATACTTCAATATATAAAAAATGAATGCAAATAATTGAATATTTTAATATTAGCTTCAGTGAATATTTACTATCATGCTATAAAACTTATAAAATAGGATTTTATACTAAAATGCTAACTTTAATTATAGAAAAGAGAATAGCAAGAGAATAATGGTATAATAATTAACATGTAAAGCATATGCAAATATACTATTATTATGTAAAAGTCAAGCTGAGTTTCAGTGCTAAAAATCTGCATGTTTAGTGAAAACAAATAAAAAATATGATTAAGTCACTATATCCTCAAGGTAGCTTTAGAGATATCCCAGAGGTTCATAAAAATTGAAGGAAAAGGCATGGGTTTGAAAATTTGCTTAATAAAAAGAATAACTCTAGTTTATGGACACAATATGTAAAACTTACCCAAGTATGGTTTAAAGAAATAGATTACTTCCTAAATTGATTAAATTCCTGAGTGGGGAGCATTCTTCTAGCTACATTATTTTTCTTGTTAAAAAACATTAGCTAATAGGTGAGAGAGTTTCTCTCTCCTTTATTAAATTTGCTCTACCCACAAGTGACGTGAAAATCATTTGTGCTGAAAGGAAACATGTTAGAGGCTACCTCACCTGTTTCCTGCAGTAAGCCCTTGACTAGGCACCTTCTGGAACATCCAGAAGCAGCTCCAGGCTCTGGAGAAACCAACACCCAATGTCAAAATTGATGTAAAGATGTAAGTTGCTATCTTGCTATTCATCAAACAACATTCCAGGGACACTTGCGAAAATGTATGTGGGTTCCTGAAAAGAGCTAGTTTGATTTTTCCTGGACGAGAGATCAAGGTACTGCTATTTAGTGTGAAATATAAGTCAGTCAAAGGATGCATTCAGAAAAATCCTGACTCCTTTCCTTCCTTCCATCCCTTGTTTCACTCTCCGTTTTGGTTTCTTTATTATTGGTTGCTGTTTCCAATGGTCAGGACAGTTTTCCATTTTTTTGTCTCTCCAACCAGTAGCTCTTACTTATGATCTTTTCTGAACTTCAAAATTAGGGAAATTTTGAGGTTATCATAATGGTGACTATGATCAGGTAGTAATATGAGTCTATTGAACTCTTACTATGTGCCAGCCACTGGGCTCTGTGCATTATACCTACAGTGGAATTATATATTAAGGTATTAATTAATCTATTTTTTTTCTAATTTTCTATGTAGCCCTCTTCTCTCAGACTTGTAACCCAAAGGTCCTTTTTCCTCCTTCCATTTTACAGTCAAGAAAAAAGATTGAAATAAATTGCCAAGCTAAAGAGAAGAAGATGATTTCTTTGCATAGACAGACTTTTTATTAAATAAAACTGATCTGTGGAAATGAGGAGGAAAAAAAGAATGTCACACTTAAGATCAAACAGAAAAGACTGGCTGGTTTGGAGCAACCTCCAAATTGAAACTGCGCTGAGTTGTAGACCACCCTCCCCCAGTCCCTCAGTGGTGAACAACCCGATCTTCAACAGTCCTGGATGCTTGTAAGCTCCCCCTGAAGAGACAGCAGGGAATTTGGACACCCTGATTAAAACAGTGCTGAAGGAAGACTCTCACACCTACCAAGGTAGCACTGAATTAAACCAGTGAGGTATTTTCCTGTGAGCAGAGGCAGTATTAGACTCACTATGATTACATATAAGTTAGAAAAATGAAGCACAGAGAGATTAAGTAACTTATACAAGATCAATGATCTAGTCATTTTTGGAACTGAGACACAAACTCTTAAATCTGGTGTCGGAGCTTTAATTTATCATAATATTCTACTGCTTTCAAACATCCACGGTAAAATAATTTAGGATAGGATTTATTAGTATGGTGATATACCCTTGCCTCAAAAATTATTCATCTTCTCAGAGGCTAACGTGGGCTTTATGTTGTCTGTATTATATACTTATTTTCCTCCTAAGGAGGTCTAGACCAAGGGAACTTCTGAAAATAAAAATACCAATTCCTATGCAGCCTGGGTTTTAGAATGCCAAAATCTCTTGCAAGTGCTCACATTTCAGATTTGCGGGAAACCTAGATAAATGGGTTTTTAATAAACAAAAACTGAATTTCAACCCAAGGGAGAATACTTCAGCCTTAAAATTGGCCGTGTAATAAATCTAGTTTTTAAAGTGTCCGCCATGCTCGCCCACCTGCATTTCTCGTAACTGTGCTGTGGTTTCCAAGGAGTCCAGCAATCTGGTTTCCTGTTATCAATTGTTTAAGTATGATTTGAACAAAAACAAAGGAATTTTAGTTTACATGATCAAATCAAGTTACTTTATAAAAGACACAAATTTAGCATAAAACCCTTGTTACACTATTGCATCTCAAACATTATGGCATCTAAGGATTTGAAAGTATGCCATGTACAACTGACCCCTGCTTTCTGCCCTTCCTCCCTATGGAACCATCTCAAAAAATCATCCTAAGATTTCAAGGGCCATCAGTTTCACCAAAGACCCAAAGATATCTGCACCCTGAGGCATGAGAAGCATGTGAAACACTGGAACTCCAGGGTCTCATAACACCAAGGTGAGGCATAGTTCAGTTCTTACAGTTACCAGAACCATGGGGAGGGGGATACGTCAGAGTTTTGGTCTTAACTAGTTCAGGTTAGCCTAGACCAGGACACAGCCTGCGTCTAATTCAGCTCATTCCTTGGCTGCTGTGCTATTTCTAGCTCATTTTCTGCTGATAAAGTAAATTAAAATATATCTTTTTGTAGGCTATTCAGTTATATGTATCAAAAGCTCCAAAATTATTATATCCTTTGACCTCTATTTCTAATTTCTATGTAAATATAATTTAATATTTTTTGAGAACTTCTACATAAATGTAGAAGACTTTGTTAAAGTAAAATAATACCCATATAGTATTCTGTTGTTTGGCATATTTCATAGTTTACTTAACCATTATCCTATGGCTTGGAAATATCTTAGGCAACTTGATGTAAAAAGTTGCTTTGCTTTGTATGATTAATTATTTTTTTGTGTGTTTAAGTTTCTTTATTATGTGGTTAAGTTTGGACTTCTCTTTATTTACTCTCTTTAAAACTTAAAAATCGGCGGGGCGTGGTGGCTCACGCCTGTAATCCTAGCACTCTGGGAGGTCAAGGCGGGTGGATCCTTTGAGCTCAGGAGTTCGAGACCACCCTGAGCAAGAGCAAGATCCCGTCTCTACTAAAAGTAGAAAGAAATTATATGGACAACTAAAGACATATGGAAAAAATTAGCCAGGCATGGTGGCGTGTGCCTGTAGTCCCAGCTACTCGGGAGGCTGAGGCAGTAGGATCACTTGAGCCCAGGAGTTTGAGGTTGCTGTGAGCTAGGCTGATGCCAGAGCACTCTAGCCCGGCCAACAGAGTGAGACTCTGTCTCAAAAAAAAAAACCAAAAAACAAAAAAAAACTTAAAAATCCCTGAAGCCCAAAGTCATTCATCTTATTGGGGTTTTTTTGGTGAACTTTTAAAGTATTAATATAACATATATAATATAAAGTATACAAATTTTAAGCATAGAGCTCAATGATATCTTTGCACAGTATATACACCCATGTAACCACCACCCACATAAAGATATAGAACATTTCCAATACCTCATAAGAGTAACATTTTAAATTATATCACCATTTATTATTTGCCTGTTGTTTGTATCAACGGAATCACACAAGGTATGAGATGATTCACTAATTGTGAGTATAAAATAGTTCATTATTTTCATTGCTATTTAGCACTCCATTGTATGAACATACTACAATTCATTATACTTTCTTCTTTTTATAGACATTTAGTGGGTTCCAGTTTTGAACTATTATGAACACCATTATAAGCATTTTTGTTCATGTCTCTAATGAACATATGTGTACATTTCTACTGGGTGGGTATATACCTAGAAGAGGAATTGTGAGATTGCAGGATATGCATATGATCAGCTTTAGTAGACATTATCAAACAATTTACCAAAATGCCTATATACATTTGCACTCCCACCAACCATATATAAGAATTCAATTATAACAAAATGTTGATATCTGTTAATTCTGCATGGGGTATTCATAGATGCTTATAAAGTTATTATCCAATACTTTTCTTTATGTTTGAAAAACTTTATAATTTTAAAAATATATAAAAGTGTGAAAATTAAAAGCAGCTTTAGGAAGAATGTTTGACAAAATTGGGCAAGATCATTTTATTCTTGCCCCTCCTACCCACCTTGGGGCAGGACAAATATAAATGTTAGTGAATAGAAAGAAATATTGACTAACAGGACTCCAAGATTCTTTAACATAAGATTCAGGGAATATGTAAAAAAAAAAAAAAGAACATTTTAACTTATCCTTCTGTCATAATTGTATTATTAATTTAATTATTTTGGTTTCTAGTGACAATGAACTTTTTTTGAAGTATTCATCTATCTTTTGCTTTTTTACTTCTGTGACTCATTTTACATCATTTGCTTATGTTTCTATGGTATCATTTGTCTTTTCTTAAAAATTTTGTGACATTTCAATGTAAAGCAATATCTTTTTCTGACAAAAAAGATTCTAGAAGAAAATATATGAGAAAAACTATGTGACCTTAATTTGGTAATTCATTTTTAGCTCTAACATGAAAAACAAAACATATAAAAAGTAAGTATTGGACTTTGTTGAAATGAAAAACTTTTTGTAAACCGCTCGGGAGCCAAAAAGTGCCCAGCGGCTCTTTCTGCCCGTGCTGCCTTTTTCGGCGGTTCTCCAGCCGGTGACCCCCTGGTGCGCGTTCTTGCTCGCCAGCCCCCGGGCAGTGGTGGTCTCTGCCTGCCGAGGAGCCGGTCTCCTCCAGCCCCGGAGCTCTGTAGGCGCCATCTTGAAAGCGAGGGCGAAACCGCTCGGGAGCCATAAAGTGCCGAGCGGCTCTCTCTGCCCGGCGCCCTCCGCTGGTCTCTGAACCAACGCCAGGAGTACGGGATATGCCGGGCCGTGCTCGGGGTGAAGGGGCAGAGCTGCGCTAAGGCAAAAAAAAAAAAAAAAAAAAAAACACGAACAAGAAGAATAGGCTCGCCGAACTGTATATTTTATTCTTGGTAAATTTCTTCTGGGTTTTGTTTGTTTGTGTTTGTGTTTGTTTTTGTTTTGGGGGGGTTTTTTCTTTTTTTTCTTTCCTTTTCTTTTCTTTTTCTTTTTTTTTTCCGGCGGCGGACAGCCTCGGCGGGCACCTTTGCCCTCTGGCCCTCTGGCTGCCGCGCCTTTTTGAGCACGGAGGTTGGATCCCCACCACCCTCGGAGCTGTGCGGGCGCGCAGACGTCATCTTGAAATCCACTGCGAAACCGCCCGGGACCCAGCCGGGCGGGCGTGAAGGGGCGGAGCTGTGCTAAGGCGTAAAAACAAAAACATCTAATGGCCGCTCCAGACCCAGCCGAGCGGAAGTGAAGGGGCAGAGCTGTGCTAAGGCGTAAAACAAACAAACAAACAAACAAAAAAACATTGAGTCGCTGAATTATATACTTCAGATTTGTGTATCTTTCTGCCTTGTGGTGTGGTGAAGTGCTATGTAGTTTGTTTTTGTTCATTTTTGTTGGCGTTTTTGGTGTTTTTTGGTTTGGCTTTTTGCGTTTCTTTTCTTTTTTTTTTTTTTTCTTTTTCTTTCTTTCTTTTTCTTCTTTTTTTTCTTTTCTCTTTCGTTTTCTCCTCTTTCTTTTCTTTCTTTCCTTTTCTTTTTTCTTTTTTTTTCTTTTTTTTTTTTTTCTCTTCTCTTTCTCCTCTCTTTTCGCCTTCTAACTGGGGACCCACGGTGAGCTTCGGAACGGGCCAGGTCCCTGGCTCTGGTACATACCGGATCCTGAGTAGTCACCCCCAGGGCCGGAGATCTGCGGGCACGCAATTGCCACTCTAGGGCCCACAGCCAAGTCACTGCGGAGCAATAGGGTACCAAGAGGCTCCCTGGACGGCCCTCTCCCCTGGTCCACGGACCTTATATAGGATCCCTGCCCAAGTGTAAACACTGAATACTTCTCCAGAAGCGAGAGTGTGGAACCTGATCCCTGGGGACATTGGGCCAAGACAGACTTTTGCCCGTGGGAGCTACAGCAACTGGGGCGCTGAGCAAGCGAAGTCACCGTCCTCTCCCCATAGCTAGTATCTTGCCGGCAGATAGAGCCAGAAACCTCCCCTATAGAGGAAGAACCAAAGGGAAACAAACAAACAAAGAGAATTTCGGTCTACTATTAGTGTGGACCCTGCCTGCCTTCTGAAAGACCACAACACAGTGTCCTAACTCACCAAAGCGGTCCTGGATCACTCCAATCCTCTAGGATTGGACCCATCGGAAGCAGTCCCCCAACGGAAACAGAAAAATCTCTGAACAATACACAACAGTCTCCCCCTCTTGCCAAAAGAAGCAACATACCTAGACTGTTTCACAGCCAAAGAATAGAGCACAAAGAGTCCTGTTAACCAGACTAAACCTATAAGTAAAGATCCAACGACAAATCTAGATGGGAAGGGCCCAGCGAAAAAACACGGAGAGCAAAAAGAATCAAATGGAAAGCTCATCCCCAAAGAGAAATACCAGCTCCCAACCATTTGACACAAACCAGACTCAAAACACCAACATGTCACAGGAAGAATTCCAATTATGGATTATAAACAAGCTGAATAATATACAAGAATCAATGGATAAACAACACAAGGAAAACACAAAAAAAAATACAGGATTTGGAGGAAAAATTCACTAAAGAAATTGAAATATTGAAGAAAAACCAAACTGAACTCCTAGAAGTGAAGAATTCACTCAGAGAGCTACAAAACACTGTGGAAAGTCTCAAGAGCAGGGTAGACCAAACAGAGGAAAGAATCTCAGAAATTGAAGATAACTCCTTCCAACTAAATAAGTCAGTCACAGAGATAGATCGAAAAAGTAAGAGAAATGATCTGAGTCTTCAAGAAATGTGGGATTATGTGAAGAAACCTAACTTGAGAGTTATTGGCATTCCTGAGGGTGAAGAAGATAACAAGCAAGGGTTGGACAAGCTATTTGAAGACATAATCGAGGAAAATTTTCCAGGCCTTGCCAATACTCTAGACATACAGATTCAAGAAGCTCAAAGGACCCCTGGGAGATTCATAGCAAATAGGAAAACACCACGCCACGTAGTCATCAGGCTGACCAAAATATCCACTAAAGAGTCACTTCTCCGAGCTGTAAGGAGAAAGAAACAAGTAACTTACAAAGGAAAACCCATCAGAATTACGCCAGATTTCTCAGCTGAAACCTTACAAGCAAGAAGAGGTTGGGGCCCCATTTTCATGCTTCTGAAACAGAATAATGCCCAGCCTAGAATCTTGTACCCAGCTAAGCTAAGTTTTCTATACAAAGGAGAAATCAAGACATTCTCAGATAAACAAAGGTTGAGGGAATTCACCAAGACAAGACCAGCCCTCCAAGAAGTACTCAAAAGAGAATTATACACGGATCAGCACAAGAAAGATCCACGAATGTAAAACTACTCAAGAGCTAAAGATGAAATTCCAGATACCACAATGGCCCAGGAGAGAAAACATCACAATGAAGTTCTACCCAACAAGCTGAACAAAAAACTGTCTCACCTATCAGTTTTCTCAATAAATGTGAATGGCTTGAACTCCCCGCTCAAGAGACATAGACTGGCCCAATGGATAAAAAAATACAATCCAAGTATCTGCTGTCTTCAAGAAACTCACCTAACCTGCAAAGATGCATTTAGACTGAAAATAAAAGGATGGAAATCGATATTTCAAGCAAATGGTAACCAAAAGAAAGCTGGTGTGGCAATCTTAATTTCCAATAACTTAGCTTTCAAACCAACAAAAATAATAAAAGACAAATATGGCTACTACATACTGATTAAAGGCACAATTCATCAAGAAGCCATGACTATACTCAATATATATGCACCCAACCTAGGTGCACCTTGATTCATAAAGCAAACCCTACTAGATCTCAACCAAATGATAGATAACAATACTGTAATAGCTGGAGACTTTAACACCCCACTGACAGTACAGGACAGATCCTCTAAACAGAAAATAAACAAAGACATAATGGACCTCAATAGAATGCTAGAACAAATGGGCATGGCTGACATCTATAGGACATTCTACCCAAAGTCCACAGAATATACATTCTTCTCATCAGCTCACGGGACATTCTCTAAGATTGACCATGTCCTAGGACATAAAGCATGTCTTCAAAAATTCAAAAAAATAGAAATTATACCATGCATCTTCTCAGATCACAGCGGAATAAAAGTAACAATGATCACAAACAGAAACCCTCACTCTTACTCAAAGTCATGGAAGCTAAATAACCTTCTCCTGAATAATTATTCTATAAAAGAAGAAATCAAGATGGAAATCAAAAATTTCTTTGAATTAAATGACAATGGAGATACAACTTATCAAAATCTATGGGATGCAGCTAAAGCAGTCCTGAGAGGAAAATTCATATCCATAAATGCCTATATCAAAAAGACAGAAAACATGCAAATAGACAACCTAACGAATAGACTCAAAGAACTGGAGAAAGAAGAACAGAACGATCCCAAACCCAGCAGAAGGCGAGAAATTACTAAGATCAAATCAGAACTAAATGAAAAGGACAACAAAGAAACTATAAGGGAAATTAATAAAACAAAAAGTTGGTTCTTTGAAAAGATAAACAAAATAGACACACCTCTGGCTAGACTAACCAAGAGCACAAAAGTAAAATCTCTAATAACCTCCATTAGGAACATGAAAGGAGAAATCACAACCGATGCTACAGAGATACAAGATATCATCTATGAATTCTACAAAAATCTTTATGCACACAAACTGGAGAATGTGGAGGAAATGGACAAATTTTTAGAAACACATAGTCTTCCCAGGCTCAATCAGGAAGAAATAGAGTACCTGAACAGACCAATATCAAGAACTGAAATCGAAACAGCAATAAAAAACCTTCCCAAAAAGAAAAGCCCTGGTCCAGATGGGTTCACACCTGAATTTTACCATACATACAAAGAAGAACTGGTGCCCATCCTACATAAACTATTCTCCAATATTGAGAAGGATGGAGTTCTCCCTAACACGTTCTACCAAGCCAATATAACATTAATACAAAAACCTGGAAAGGACACAACAAAAATAGAGAACTACAGACCAATTTCCCTCATGAATATAGATGCAAAAATTTTCAATAAAATACTAGCAAATCAAATCCAAGTACTTATCAAAAAAGTAATCCACCACGACCAAGTGGGCTTCATCCCCGAGATGCAGGGGTGGTTCAACATACGTAAATCTATAAATGTAATTCACCACATAAATAGAAGCAAAAACAAAAACCATATGATACTCTCATTAGATGCAGAAAAAGCATTTGACAAAATTCAACACCCTTTTATGATAAAAACGCTTAACAAAATAGGCATTGATGGAACCTACCTAAAAATGATACAAGCCATATATGACAAACCCACAGCCAACATCATACTGAATGGGGAAAAACTGAAAGCACTCCCACTTAGAACTGGAACCAGACAGGGCTGCCCATTATCTCCATTACTTTTCAACATAGTATTGGAAGTCCTTGCAAGAGCTATCAGGCAAGAGAGCAGAATCAAGGGAGTCCAAATAGGGAAGGAAGAGATCAAACTCTCACTTTTTGCTGATGATATGATGTTATATCTGGAAAACCCCCAGGATTCAACCAAGAGACTCCTGGAATTGATTAACGAATACAGCAAAGTCTCAGGTTACAAAATCAATATACACAAATCAGAGGCATTCGTATATGCCAATAACAGTCAATCAGAGAACCAAATTAAAGACTCAATACCCTTCAAAATAGCAACAAAGAAAATAAAATATCTAGGTATATATCTAACTAAAGAGGTAAAGGACCTCTATAAGGAAAACTATGAAACACTGAGAAAAGAAATAGCAGAACTTGCAAATAGATGGAAAAATATACCATGCTCGTGGATCGGAAGAATCAACATTGTTAAAATGTCTATACTACCCAAAGTGATCTACAGATTCAATGCAATCCCTATTAAATTACCAACATCATTCTTTACAGACATAGAGAAAATAATTATACACTTTGTATGGAATCAAAGAAGACCCCGTATAGCAAAAGCAATTTTAAGCAACAAAAACAAAATGGGAGGTATTAATTTGCCAGACCTCAAACTATACTACAAGGCCGTGGTTCTTAAAACAGCCTGGTATTGGCACAAGTGCAGGGACACAGACCAGTGGAACACAACAGAAAATCCAAATATACAACCATCCTCATATAGTCACCTAATTTTCGACAAAGCGGGAAAGAATATACTCTGGGGACAAGAATCCCTATTCAACAAATGGTGCTGGGAGAATTGGTTAGCCACTTGTAGAAGACTGAAACAGGACCCACAGCTTTCACCTCTCACAAAAATCAAATCACGGTGGATAACAGACTTAAACCTTAGGCGTGATACAATCAGAATTCTAGAAGAAAATGTAGGAAAGACTCTTACAGACATTGGCCTAGGCAAAGAATTTATGAAGAAGACCCCCAAGGCAATCACAGCAGCAACAAAAATAAATGAATGGGACATGATTAAATTAAAAAGCTTCTGCACAGCCAAAGAAACAGTCCAGAGAATAAACAGACCACCTACAGAATGGGAAAAAATTTTTGCATACTACACATCAGATAAAGGACTGATAACAAGAATCTATTTAGAACTCAGGAAAATCAGCAAGAAAAAATCAAGCAACCCTATCAAAAAGTGGGCAAAGGACATGAATAGAAATTTTTCAAAAGAAGATATAAAAATGGCTAACAAACATATGAAAAAGTGTTCAACATCTCTAATCATCAGGGAAATGCAAATCAAAACCACAATGAGATATCACTTAACCCCAGTGAGAATGGCCTTTATCAAAAAAACCCAAAACAACACATGTTGGCGTGGGTGTGGAGAGACAGGAACACTAATACACTGCTGGTGGGACTGCAAACTAGTGCAACCTCTGTGGAAAGCATTATGGAGGTATCTTAAACAGATTCAAGTAGACCTGCCATTTGACCCAGCAATCCCATTACTGGGCATATACCCAAAGGAAAAAAGGTCATTCTGTAACAAAGGCACGTGTACCCAAATGTTTATAGCAGCACAATTCACAATAGCAAAGATGTGGAAACAACCCAAATGCCCATCAATACATGATTGGATTAGTAAACTGTGGTATATGTATACCATGGAATACTACTCAGCTATAAGGAATGATGAAGATACAACATCTCTATGGTTCTCCTGGAGAGAGTTGGAACCCATTATATTAAGTGAAGTATCCCAAGAATGGAAAAACAAGCATCACATGTACTCACCAGAAAATTGGTTTCCTTGATCATCACCTAAATACAAATCTGGAAACGACACCAATTGGACATCAGACTGAGGTGGGGGGTGGGGGAGGGGATGGGGGTATGCCTACACAATGAGTGCATTGCGCACCGTTTGGGGAGTGGTAACACTTGAAGGTGCTGACTTGGGAAAGGGGGGGTGGGGAAAAAAATATGAAACTATTGTTTTTAACTTGCACTGTTCACTTAATAATTTATCATGAATATTTCCCATATTATTTCATATCATTGTACAAGAAATAATGTATACATTATGAGGACATACTGTATCTAACAAGATATACTGTTAGACTCTTTGATTCTGTAAAATTAAATAAAAAAAAAAGAAAAAAAAAAGAATAATTAAAATTATAAGGGACTCGGTCATGAAAAGGCAGTGCCTTTTGTATAAAAAGAACACTTAATCAAATGTGCAATGGTAGTTAAGGAATGTCAATTTAGGAATCAAAGATCCAGATAAGGGCAATAGTGTAAATGTTGGCTCACAGACGAATCTTATTACAAAGAGTGCAATTAGGCAAATCAAAGCAGCGGGATTGCCAGAGTATGATCATAACATAGGAGATGATATTAGAAATTCAAGCATTGTTTTAATTCCAGACATGGTATGCATAATGTGTACTGTAACATTAAAATTTTGGTTAACCACAAAAAAAAAAAAAAAAAAAAAAGAAAGAAAAACTTTTTGTGAAAGATATTGTTAAGAGAATAAAAGGCAAACCACGGGATAGGAGAAAATATTTGCAAAACACATAATGGTAAAAGTCTTATAGCTAAATGTTCAAAGAACTCTTTTTTAATTTTTTTATTTTTATTTTTTTTCTGCTTATTATGGGGGTACAAAAATTTAGGTTATGTATATTTCCCATGCCCTCTCAACCCCCCGAGTCAGAGCTTCAAGCGTGTCCATTCCCCAGACAGTGTGCAACGCACTCATTATGTAGGTATACACCCATCCTCTCCCCCCTGCCCCCACGTCTGCCTGACACCCAGTTGGTGTTATTCCCAAATGTGCACTTAGGTGATGATCAAGGAAACCAATTTGCTGGTGAGTACATGTGGTGCTTATTTTTCCATTCTTGGGATACTTCACTTAGTAGAATGGGTTCCAACTCTTTCCAGGAGAACATAAGAGATTCTATATCACCGTTATTTCTTATAACTGAGTAAAGAACTCTTAAAACTGAAAAACAAATTAAGGGCAAAAAATCTGAACAGGCAACTTATCAAAAAATATATAGAAATAGCCAATAAATGTATGAAAAGATGCTTAGCATTTCCAGGGAGATAAAAATTAACATGGATATCATTAGAGAAATCAAAATAAATCAACATTAAGATACCATGTCCACCTACTGGAATGGCTAAAACCAAAAAAACAGACAATTTCAAATGCTGGTGGGGATGTAGAGCAATAAAAATTCTCACTCATGCTGGTGGGAATGCAAAATGGTAGAAACAGTTTGACAATTTCTTACAAAGTTGAACATGACTTTAACATACAATTCAACAGTCAAGCTCCTAGATATTTACCCAAGTTATCTGAAAATGACTGTCCACACAAAAACCTATACGTGAATGTCTATAGCAACCTTATTCATGATCACCAATACTGGAAGTAAACAAGATGGTTTTCAATAGGGTGAATGGATAAACAATTTTATATCCATAAAATGGAATATTATTCAGCTATAAAGAGAGATGAGCTATCAAACCACTCAGAGACATTGATGGATCTTAAATGCATATTGCTCAATGAAAGGAACCAACATAAAAAGGCAACTTACTGTATAATTCTAATGATTCTGAATAGGGTAAAACTATATAGACAGTAAGCAGATCAATGGTTGTCTGGAACTTGATGGTAGTGGGAGAGAGTGGAATCTGTGAAGCAAAGGGGATAGAAATTTTTAGGGAGGTGAAATTATTCTGTTTGATACAGTAATGATGATTCCATGAAACTATTCATTTGTCAAAACCCATAGAACATTATAGCACAGAGTAAACCTCCATCTATATGAATTTAAAAGATACAAAAGGGATCCCAGAATATAATGCAGAATATGACAAAATGATTTAACAGTATTACCAATGCATGAAACAACCTCACTTAAGAGGACGGGATGTAAAGGTGCTGACTTAAGTAATTTTGGAAATGCGTGTTGAAGACTACAAAGGATGTGAAAAGGAACTGCACATCAGCACTGTACTATACTTGATAAAGTTATTTTGCATAGTAGAGTATGGTAACAATTCCAATAATTCTTTACATGTCTACTGTAATTGAACAATTAAATTAATGTATGGCATATAGTGGTAGCTAGATTTCTCATTGTTGGAGTGGAAGGTTACAGATAAGCAATAGGAGGACTCTAAAAAGATCCACATGGTAATAAATTAGAGTTTGAGACTTCTGTGTGAATTCATATTTAGCTTAATATAGATACAGGTGGTAACATAAATATTATGTACATACACATAAATACATGGGTTAGTAGAGACATGTACATATTTCCTTGTTCTGACAGTTGAAAGCATTTAGAATCAATGACATCCTAGCAGCAATGACCATACCTAGCATCCAGAGTTTGGTTTTTAACACAGTTCTCCAGTAGAAAGAACCATTTGGTTGTTTAAGAAATAAATGACTGTGTAGGCCTTGGGCAGGACTTTTGCAAGATGAGTCTGGAGCATCTTATAGTGACACAGAGGATGGAAGTATTTATTAAAAATAATGGAGGTGCATTAAAGCACATAGGAACCAACTGAAATAGTTCCCAGTGGCCAGAACTGGAGCAATTTGAACAATAAAATAAATAAAGTAATATTGGATTCAATCCAAACTATAATATAAATATTGATGATTTCATATTGATATAAATAAATGATGTGAAATATAAGTAAATAGAGAAAAATAAACAAATCTCCTATACAGAATTCCACATAATTTATGTAGATATTCACAGTAAAGTAGGTAGATAATAATTCCCTACTTCTTAAGTGTGGTCTACACATAGTGACTTCATTCCATAGAATACAGTATAAAAAGGGAGGAAAAAAGAGTAACTTTACAGTGGAGAAACCTAACAACCACTATTTTAGGCAGGTGCTAAAAGATCATATTAATGGTGATAAGTAAATTGATGATAGTATGCACTCTTTATATGTGATGAGAATGGAATTTCCTCACTGTGCCCACCTGAAAACAGAGGCTGAGCAAATTGCTACTAGGCAGGTAGTTTATTTTCAGAAATAATCTCAGGGAAGAGGAGCGGCAGACCAGGCAGAGGAAAACAGGGAAGGAGGGAAAATCAACTCCAGAGTACATTTTTGAACTGATCACTATTTATGGCAGCGTGGCTTGATTCTGCTTGGACCTTCTGTAGAGCCATGGAGATTGAGTTCTAGAACCCCCTGTTTGAGGGACCAAAGAGTTCCGAACTTAATAAGAATTATTTTCCACTAATCAACAGTTGCCCACTGGTGCATTAACTCCCTCATTCTTCCAAGTTGCACGTGAGTGAGTGGCCAAATTGGTTCCCACAGGTGTCCTGTGTTGTAGAAGCTTGGACAGAAAGTAAAAGACAACTGGGGCAGCTAAGGGAGGTTATGTCAGGTTCGATCTGTGTGAAGCTAGTTGCCATGGCAATGGCTGAAGTAGAAGGTGGCTGAAGTAGAAGGGAGGCAAATATTAATATTCTTAATACAAAAAATTTTAATAGGAGGGAACATTTGAGCTAGATATCAGAGATGAATCAGGATTTTTCTACACAAAGATTAGGGAGAGGTAGTAAGATGGGGAAATTATTTAGAAGTGTAGTTCAGGCAGAGAAAATCTAGTAAACAAATATGTGGATTTGGGAGAGCTCAGAGTGCATGAAAGTGTAAATGTCTGTGATAGATCGTATATCAGTAAGAGGATTATGACAGATAAAAGTGGATATATCTCTTGGGTTGAAGAAGAAAGCTCATTAGGAGTAGGCTCTGGAGCAGACCATCAATGTCGAGTGGATGGAAGCCACTGACCTGGTCTGATCACATACTAACCCCTGCATCCAGGACTGCACTAGGAAAATCATTTACATTATCTTGGCAGAGGTGTCGTTCCATATGGGAAGCTGTTACAGTTTTAAAATATATTCACAAATTCTTCAATAGTCCTCCGTCCAAGAGGTATAGCTTAATTCTACTCTGCTTAAGAGTGAGCTGGCATATTGGGGGGGGGGAACAAAAAAAAAAAAAAGAAAAAAAAAAAAAAAGAGTGAGCTGGACTTAATAACTTGCTTCTGACGCATAGAATATAGTAAGGTGATAGAGTCACAGCCAGCTACACTTCTGCGACCAGGTCATACAAAGCATGCTGCTTTCTCCATGTGGTCTCTCTCCCAATGCCGTGAGGATGCTCCATCTTTCCTATGGCCCATGTGGAGAGGCCAATATGGTGAGGAATTGAGGCCTCTGGCCAACACCCAGTGAAGAACTGAGGCTTCTTGCAAAAAGCCACTTGAGTGAGCTTGGAAGCGGATCTTCCAGCTCCAGAAAAGACTTCGGATGATGAGAAGCCAGGCTGAAATCTTGATTGCTACTTCATGAGTGATACTGAGCCAGAACCACTCAATGAGCTCCTCCCCAATTCTTGATAAACAGAAGTGGTGTGATAACAAATGTTTTTGTTTTAAGCACTAAATTTTGGGGTAATTTGTTATCCAGATATTAATAACTAATATAGCAGGGATGCTGAACAGACACAAAAATTATGACCAGTATAGGTTATAAGGACATAGTTTAGGGTGAAAGTGATAGACAAAGAAAGAAACTAGAGCTATATAAAAGACTAATGGAGTCTACTGAGTGAAGAGTAACAAAAGAAAGGAAGACAATTAGAGAGCACAGACATTAACAGAATCCCCCCACACTACAAAAGTGAGTATGAAAATTTAATTTCCCATAATACAGTTAGTGGATTATCCATCCCAGAGTTATATGCTCTCAAGGATAGGTATGTTACGTAAAGAAGTGAATTCCAGATTTGGGCTGGAGAATTCATAGATAATAGGATAGTGATAAGATGTGATCCTTGCTTGCTTGGATCTCTTAATTTAAAAGAAATTTGTGGAAAGTCCAGAAGAGATTAATAGATAACACATTCCAAGTTCAAACTGATTCCATCCTAATGCTACTGTTTCCTGTTTAAGTGTCATTAATCTAATATTTAAAAATATATTAATGTGCTTTTTTTTCTTTTCCAGTAATGTGTTCACATTTGTCCTGATAGTCAGCTAGTAGCCAGACAGCCCTTTAGATTTGTACATGGAGACTAACAGTTGATGCAGCAAATATGCAAAGGGAATGAAAAAGTTAATATTGTACTTAGTTAATAATATTCAAAAGAGGATTTTGCTGAAAAAATTATCTAGATATCTAATAGAGATATATCTTTCTAGAAACATATGAGTTCCTAAAATATTTTAGTATAGGAAGCGGAAATAAGCCTTTTAGACCCCAGCCATAGTTTTCCTTTCACGCTGCAGAGAAAAAATTCCACGTGTCTATGATGATTAGGTCTTAAGTGTTGCTCTCCTAAACGATAGACAAGATTATGTAGTTTCAGGTCCAAAGCTCCATTCTCTTTTTCTACTTGGTTTTTAAACTTTAAGGCAGGAGTTTTGAGAAATATTCACACTCATTGGTTAGCTTGAAAACTTTGTGGCAAGTGGTATAATTCCCAAGAATCGTGTGATGGAGGCTGCCAACCCCCGGGCAAATGCTCTGGATCCAATGTGCCAGTGTGGTATAAAAGTACTGGTCAGAGGTGATGGCTAAAGGCAGGTAGGTATATGAACTTGAGGAAGTACTCATGTCCTCCAGGTCTTTACCTGTTGTACTAAGGCTGGAGGACTTCCTGCATACTCCATAAAGGGATATAGTGGTGGTAAGATGGACAGTAGGTGGCCTGTCAAATTTGCAGTTTCCTGGCAAAGCTACTGCTGACAGAAACTCTGAGACCTGGGACACGTATCTGTAGCCAGTTTCCAGAAGTGGCTGCCAGCACATGACACACAAAGAGTGAAATATGATTAGTCACACTTCACTAAAGCAGAGATCTGAACAGTCCCAGCCCCTCCACGGTCAACACCCTTGAGCATCCATGGGACACCAGGTGGTCCACAGCATGAGTCTCTTCTGCTGATACGAGATTGTGTAAGTCATTACCCTCTCTCAAATAGGAAGAGAGAGCAATCTGAAAGAAAAGCTTTTCATCTGAAGAGGTGGAATTATAACACTTGGGGAGTAGTTTAATATTATGGACTCAAACAGAGATTACTGGATTAGGTAAATCTAGTTTTCTTTCTTTTAGCTCCCCACTGGGGCAGAGACTTCTCACAGTGAATAAAGAGCCTGTGCATTCTTTATTCCTCTGAACTCTAGTGGGAGTAAATAAGTGACCCTGCTGACTATGTTTATCTCCTTGTGGGTGTGACTTATATGCCAAATATTTCTGATTCCAGGAAACCATAGATAAAATCTGTTTATCTATAGTTATCTGTTTTAGTTACATTGTTTTGTAATAGAATGAGAATAGTGGCCAGGGGCACAATATAATTTTGGATCCTGGATCCTACCACAATCATTATGTAAATATGGCCTCGGCGAGTTTTCAGACTTGCTGCCTGTGTTGCAATTTTATATAATTTAGTGTGTCTATCTTACAAGAACATAAGAGGCTATCTTTCTTAATGGGAGATGTCTCTGCTTTTTTTTTCAGTTTAAAATGTGTTCTTATGAGTGAATAGCATTATTTACCACCTTCTGAATACATATTCACTGAGATAATTTATTTTTATGACAACAATTTCCATGTGTTAAGGCCTTTCATATTTTCAGTTAGCTTTGCATTTTCTGAGACATAAGATATATCAACTTTAATCCTTTCTTTATCTGTTTTTTTTTTTTTTAGTCTTTGTAATAGCTATTAAAGGATTCCTTAGAAACAAATTAACTTTCCCAAGGCTGTATATATTCAGCCTATTAAAATTTGCATAAAAACTTTATAATGAAAACCACTCAGATAACTCAAAGATGAGGCGGTGTTTCAGAATTAAAATAACCCCTTTGCTCCTGATAAGGTTTATTGTACGAGCAGAAACACTATGAAAGACAGAAAAAACTAAATAAATAGGTGATTACTTCTGTAAGTGTCAGTTGATTGAAGTTTCCTTCACACCCAAAAGTAGTTAATGAAATTTAACTACTTTTCTTTTTCATCAAAGCCTTGCAACCCACATTGTTAGCATTGTTTCTTCCGTTATTTCTCCAACATTCCGCCAAACACTTCTGAATACAGTTGCCTTATTTTCAACCTCCCATTCATTCTTTCCTAAAAAAAAACCTATTCAACGTCATCATTATTTCTACAGACTTATTTTCTATCCTCCCTATTACTACTATTCTCATTCACTCACTTGACCATTAAGCCAGAGCTTCACCACTTCTCATTTTTTGAAGATGGCTTTGCCACCTACTTTACTGTGAAGTTTGAGACCAACTGGTAAGAGCTTATACAATTTCTTTCTCCCTTCATTTAAAACAAAATTCCTGCTAGCTAAGTCTCCCTATCCTCTTTCCTTCCTAATCAACTCCTTCCAACCTCCTTCACAAACTTTTCCATTAGCTGTATCTGTTTTCTTTTGCATTATCAACATCTCCCTTTCAAGTGAAAGTGCTCACATTTTACATTCTAGAAGAAAAAATACTAGTGCTTTCAACTGTGTCGTTGCCTGCAATTCCTACATGTATGTCTTCCTCTCCCATTCAGTCACTCAATACTAAACCTTTACATTCTGTCTTCTACCCCTGCCGCGTTAATAAATACTTATGTTTATAATTCCATGGATTATATTTTAATTTCTTTCTCCTTGATCTCTTCATAATTAATTGTAGGCATTTTTCATTATGATTTTTTTGAAATATTTTCCTTCTCCATTCTCTCTTACCACCCTTCCCCTATGTTGGCTGGTTCATCTTGCATTTCACTTCCTGGCATTTCAGATCTACCTCTGAACTTTGTCCTAATATTCTTCTACTTTCCTTAATATCAACTCCTTTGTTGATCACTTTCCAAAGTGCCTATGGTTGACTTAAAGCAAAAGATTTTCATACCTATGTATTTAACTCCCATAGTTCACATAAAACATATGCCTCCTTGTTTCTGTTATCAGCTGCACAACTCCAACTTGATACTATACCGGTACTTCCAGTTCAGCATACCCAAAATTAGACTCATCTCCACACATTCAAGTCCTTGCACACTTGTTATATCCTTTCTTTTATATCCATGTACTATGTTCTATTAATCGTGACACCATTTTCTTTTTTATTAATCTTTGAAACTCTAAGCTTTAGTTTATCACTTTGCAGTATCCCTCAGTCCCTTTCCTTCTTTGGAAGGGAACTGACATTGCTGGAGTTTGAGTCATGCTTATTAATGGAAAATTTTGATCTCTAGCAGAGTTCAAGTCCTCTGTATTCTACTTTCAAGGAAAGGATGCACCAATGAGGGCCACAGTTAAGAACATTATAAGGAGAGGAGAGGATGGGGAAATTCACACCTAATGGGTACAATGCACACTATCTGAGTGATGGGCACACTAATAACTTTGACTGAAACAATACAAAAGCAATTTATGTAACGAAAACATTTGCATCCTCATAATATTCTGAAATAATTTTTTTAAAAAAGAACATTATAAGGCCATGATACTGAGAGGTAAAAGTTTTTGTGGGGAGTATAGAAGTGATTCAGAGCTCTTGTTTCTATAAAGTTTGTTCTTTTTCCCTTTGAATTTGTGTGTTTATCCTATTTTTGTTTATTTTCTCTCTCCTTTTCTCTGTCATTCCATCTCCCTCCTTTTCTCCCTCACTCCCTCTTCTCTTTTTTCTTTTACATTTTAGAGCTCACACCTCTGCTATCCTTTTTGTAAGGTTTACCCTACCCTCACACCAAACTTTAGAAAGTAAAATAGGAACAAACAAGATAGGTCCATGAGAAGAAAGGATATGGTCTAGGTGCTTGAAGGCTATTTACTGTAAATTACCCTTGTATGGGGGGTTGTGGCCAAATTCCAGTTAGTACTAAAGAGTAATTTGTCTCTTCTCTTTCTTCTATTTATCTCTTTTGGGATCTTGCAAGGAGGTCTATTTGGGCAAAAAGTGGAAAATATAGGGATCCTAATCTTTTTCAACCGTTGTGACTCCAGAACATCTTTTATATCCACAATTGTGAAACTCACCATACTTGCAGTTATTTGGGTTCATGTCATTATTTCCTGACAGAAAGTAAATTTGGGAGAGCCAAAATTCCATCTTTATTTTTTTATTGCCTATGTTCTTGTGCTTGCCATAGTATAGGACAAAAAGAAGATGATAAATACTGAGTAAATGAATGGATGGATGGATTATTAACACTCTTTATCTCTCACTTGACTTACTATGATAACCACTACTTTCTTTAACTGACAAGTTCCTATGATACGGCTGCCAGATTAATCCCCTAAAATACTGCTTTTATTGTGTCATTTCCTCACTGCTAATAGGATAGATCCATACACAACATGCTGGTTCAAATCTGTCACTCCCTGTACTTAACCTTTCTTCACAACTCAATTCTCAACTTCCCGCTAGTCCCTAGACCTACACAGCACTTCCTCTAAACTGGTTTACTTTCTATTTTCCCGATGAAACTACTTTCCAACCTCTCCCTTCTTCTCATTGCTGTTCCCAATACCAAGAATGTAGCTAATTGAAATCATCTCCATCTTTCAGTCTCACTCAACTGTAAGAGATCTTCATTGATCTTCCCAACAATTAATGATTACTTACTTATTAATTCTAGTCACATTTTGCTTATTCTTTTCTCAAAAAATTTAGCATACCTTGTCTTGTTTTATAGTTTTCTATATCTTTGAAATCTCATAGAATTCTGGTATATAAACAAATACCTTGGAAAGAAACTCACACATAATGCATACTGAATGGAAGTTGTATTTCTATATCCTTCCAGATTAGAAGATCTCTAAAGATGTTACCTATAGTTTCTTTAATCTTTACATCCACTTAGAATCACTTTGGACCTGAGAAACACTTAAATATTTAGTGACTTAATGAATGAATTTAGAAAAGACTTCATTATCACAAATGCTCCAGGGATTATTGGGTTTAAATTACTGAATTCCATTTCTTCTACTTCCTGCAGCACCTCAGAAAATGGTATAAATTGCTTCATTTCAACCTGTAGGATCTTCTCCATTGTTATTTTCCAGAGTTTGAGTTCTTGGTTTGATATAAGGGTTATGCTGACTTCATAGAGTGAATTGAGAATATCCCATTCTCACCTACATTTTGATAGAATTTATGGTGTATATCATTTCTTTCTAAAGTGTTTGATATAATTCTCCATAAAACCATTTGGTTTTTCATTCTCATCCTTCTAAGTTCACTGGGATAGGTGTTAAGTAGACTTCACTCCAGGTCTAATTTAGTTCTGCTACTAAAGCACGACTCCTTGAAAGTCTCTCCTGAATGTCTTTGATGTTCAATAAGATATCTCTACTCCAATTAATATGAACTCACATATCTTTCTTTCTCTTTATGTTTTGGGTACTTTTCAGCTAATAGCTCCAGGAAGTATTCCTGCCCCAGTGACGATTGTTTGCATGGCCTCATGGAGTCTTATCACATGAGACAGCTTTGCACTCAATGGCTCCCCCTTTGCAAATTCTGGTGATCTTTCTTTGTGTTGTCCTCTCTCCTCCAATTCTGCCCTGAAAATTTCAGCCACCTTAGGTTCTCAAATCTCTGTTTGCTGAGTCCTCAACCAAGCAAGGATACCATCCTTAAATGTATTCCTTCTCCCTGTTCTCTAGTCCAGAATACACATCCAGGCAGAAAGCTGGTGCAATTATGTCTCAGCACATATGCTACCTTTTTTATGGGCAAACAGCTCTGCTCAACATATTGCCTAATATTTAAATATAGTTGCTTCATATATGTTGTTCATTTATCTAGTTTTTTATATAGAAATAAAACTCTGGTGCCAGTAACTTCATCATGACCAGAAATGATATTACTCAGATGCCATTTTTCTTCCCATTTTACAGTTGAGAAATTTGAGGCACAGATAATTAAAACAATTTGTCCCAAATCTCACAAACGTTGATTGAATGTAGGGCCAAAATTCAAACATTAATCCTTTGACACAAAGTCTATTATCAATCCCTGTACTGAACCTACTTTCATGAACAAATAGGACCTTTTTGATTTCTTTAGAGGCTATTGAACCACAACATTAACCGTGGTAGCAGCAGTAGTAGCAGCAGCAAAAATAATAAGAAAAAACTGGCAATTTTAATATGGAAATAGTAATCTATAATTTACAAAGTAATTTTATGAATTTCTCATTGTTTTTCACAAATCTTCCAAATTTCCTCACTTTCCACTTATCACTGCTGCTCCATCTGTGCTGGGGGAGAAGCTGTAAATTTTGTTGTGTTTCCAAGAGAAGGTGTGCACTCCCACACTAATGTGACGTTTAGCTCAGTGACTGTTAGGTGAGATGGGAGGGAGACGATCAACCTGCGGAAAAAAATCATATTTTTAAAACCACTCATTGGCAGAAAAGTAGCCTCCTATATTATTTTAAGGTGGAAATACTATTGTGTAGATCAAAAAGATCTGATTTGAGTTTACTTGATAGTTTTTGAAACTTTGGTCAATGACATGGTGATTTTATAGACTCATTTAGAATTTCATGTTTTAAAAGTTTAATCATTTTTGCTCTTCTCCTAGTTGTTTCAATAGTCACATTATTGAGTTTAAACAACAGCTAAAATAAATGAAACTAGAAAGTATCCAAGGCTTTGGGTAGTTTAGATTATGTCCAAGAGAATCAAACATGTTGAGCATCCTAGATCCATAAATATAGGTTATAAGTATGGTAACGTGAGGCTGTAACTAATAACAAAATTACCATCACAATTTATGTCTTAAGTTACAATATTTCAAAGTTTCTTAATCACGTACATTGTAGTCTCCAAATGCATCAATGTTTAAACCATTCTTTTGAGGTTAGAATTTATAAAAGAGAATTACAAAAAAATAATAAAATATCAGTAAAGCAAGCAGTAAAGTAGTAAAGCAAAATATTATTATACTATCTGGACAGACAACAATTATTTTAAAAGCCAGATCTTTGAAGGCAGGAGGTATATTAAATTTAATCCCTGTTCTAATCACTAAGAGCACAATGATTGCTCTTGCTGTTCTCTTGTTGCTGACCTTGAGTTTATAACGTAATTTAGTCCCTTAAAGTCAAGCTTTTTGATCTTCCTTTTCCTTTTTGAATGCAACATCTCTGCTAAAAATTTTAGGGCCTACAGAAAAAAACAGAAATAAAGCCTCCATGCTAACCCCTTATGAATCACTCTCTCATTTTGAATCCAGTATTAGGGGATGTGAATCCCCTACATTATATGGTATATTTTTATGAACAAAAAGCACATGGATTTTTTTTTTTAGGAAATGCAATTTGTTACTTACTTAAAGGTGTCTGTGTCTTCAAAAAAAGAAAAAAAAAGAGGCTAAGTACTTGGTTTTAATGGAAAGATATGAGGTAATAGAAAGAGAAAAATTTGGGAGTCACCGTTGTAGATGCAAACTTCTGGCTTCATTACTTCCTGGTTTCATGATATGACTTTAATATTTTTATTTATCTGAAAATCACATTAAAACCCAGAGCATTAGGGGCTGGGCACAGTGGCTCATGTCTCTAATCCCAGTACTTGGGGAAGTCAAGATGGGAGGATCGCTTGAAGCCAGAAGTTTAAGACCAGCCTGGGCAACATAACAAGATCCCCATCTCTATTAAAATATTTTTTTAAAATATTAGCCAGGTGTCGTGGCATGGGCCTATAGTCCCAGCTAGTTGGGAAGCTGAGGCAGGAGGATCGCTTAAGTTCAGGAGTTGGAGGTTACAGTGAGCTATAACCATGCCACTGCACTCTAGCCTGGAGAAAAACAAAGAAAATAACCAGAAAACCTAGAGCATGGGGTTGTAGAAGGATTAAGATAATCAATTTTAGTACAAGGTCAATTTTCATCTCTCATGCTGCTGTAATTACGGCAGTACTTCACCCGTCAGGTAGACCATGACTTGACACATCAGCTGAACTGAGCTCATTACAGGGCAAATGAAGGTGTCACATCTTCAGAATACAGACTTGGAATAGGAAAAGCAGCATAATTTGTGTAGTCAATTGTTTTGTTTGTTTATCTGTTTTTGTTTTGTTTCTGAACAGGGTTCTCCTCACGATCATAAACCTATGGAGGCTTATGCGGCAAAGGTATCTCCTGGGTTGCATTGTGGGAGGGAATTTCCCTCGCCAAGGTAGGAAAACCTGGTTACATTCTGTCTGTTCTCATGACAACTTGCATATTTCCTGTGTGTGTGTGGGGGGGGGGAATGGAGCTGTTATCTCATTTATTGTGTGCCCTCACATTTTCCTAAATTAATATTTCTGCCAACATTTTGAGTGATAAAATTGTCAATCCATAACATCCTAGAAGTCATTATTTTTAGTCCTAAAAGACTATTTTTGCTTTTGTGAAGTCAGGAAGCCAAAAAGCCTCTTCCTGGAACTAATCCTTGTACTGGTTTTAAAAGATTAAGGAAATAAAATGATCTGGAAAATAATAAGGATTGAGTATGACAAATAAATGTATGGGAAAATAGAGGAGGTTAGAATCAGAAAATGAGTCCTAAATTTGTTGTAGGACTCTGACTTAGGTATTAATATGATCTAGCCCATGCACCATTTTTTATTTTCTTGCTCATTCTAGCATTGCACAGCCTGATCCATCCTATCCTTTTCTTCTTCTAGGTCACACTCCCTTCTCTTTCCAGTATGCTTCTGAGTGATGCTGACTTTTGAATGATGCTTATTTTTCTCTCTTTCGTTCATTTCAGTTCAACCCTAGTGGACTACTTTGATAAAAGCAATAGAAAGCAATAGCAATTCCAACTTATATCTTTTCTGGAGCATAAAATTTACTATGCTCTTGAGCACATAATTCTCCAGTGAATATATCATAAAAAATGACATTCTGAGCCAAATTAAAGAACCTTGCCCTTTGATGTTATGATGAACTAGTTTAATGTTTTGAAAAAACATAATCCTACTTCTAATGTAATTGGAGAATGTG
Organism: Eulemur rufifrons; assembly: GCF_041146395.1. Classification (NCBI taxonomy): domain Eukaryota; kingdom Metazoa; phylum Chordata; class Mammalia; order Primates; family Lemuridae; genus Eulemur; species Eulemur rufifrons. Next base: position 51,656,043 of record NC_090997.1, read on the forward strand.
ATGCCTTTACTTAATACTTGGCCTACTTTAATGGTTTATTTAATCTCATTTTGATATTCATGTTATTGATATGTATCTTTAATTACACATGGAAGAATATTTTAATATAAAGGCTGAATTGTTTTCCTTGTACAATGTTAAGGTAATGGGTCAAGCAATGATGTTTTTATTTTGCCTAACTTTAGCGATATGGGAAGGTTACCCCGATGACATATAGGTTGTAGCTATATTAATTGGTGATCTATTTTCTTATGTTTTTCTTATAAGTATTTGAGAATTTAAATTCCATTTTGAAACAGAATTCTGATGAAAATAACCATAATCAAATAACAGATTTATGTTTTGTTCTCTGCATGTAATTATGTCTCCAAGTATTCTGTTATTCTTATCTAAGATCTACTCCATAAATCTTTCTGTATCAGCGTAATTATGTAATATGGTATACTAAGTAACAAACATGCATCTTCTCCTTGAGAAATTAGGAAATAATTTGGTTTCATAAGATTGAAGAGCTATAATCAATGTTGGAGATAATTTTCTGTCACTGTTGGAAGAAATTCAATCTGGTTTTGCTAACAGAAGGCATACACATTAAAATGGTTGTAAACATAAGTCAGATATCCAAATAATAGTTTAAAAAATAGCATATAAGCCTTCTTTGATCCTCTCATCCATATAGGTAGTTGAGCTCCTTCCTGTGAAATGTCAGAGGTTTTATTTATAACTAATTTAAGAGAATTATGTGAACAAGAACAGAAATTTCACATAATAGTACTCAAAACTTTCATAGCTCTTCCCACTTGCTTCCTATTGGTAGACCTCAATGTAGAGGACTCGATATCTTGAACTCAAAAGTGGCTTGTAAAAATATATGGCACTGATAGTTTTCCAGTAGGAATGCAACTCTCTTTTAAAAAAGGAGAAGGTAGATTAAGCTTATGTCTTTTTTTCATTACTTATGTGGAACAGTCAAAATAATATATAGTAATTAAGTGGTCAACAATTGTTCAATTTTTAAAATTAATGAATTCATTAATTTGCTCAATGAATATTTTTCAGAAACTACTGTGTGTTGTGTATTGTTCCAGGAGCTATAGCTGTGAATGGGAATACATAGTTCGTATCCCCCCTTGGCTTACATATCAGTGCCAGGGAACAGTCAAATACAAAGATCATTGCTATGTCAAAACTAAGAAAAAAGTGATCCATATGGCTAGGCCCTGGAAGCAGGGAATAAGATGTGAGATGTGGCTGGCAAATGGAGTCATAGAATCAGAAAGGCTATGAACACTTTGAAAAGGCAATAAATATTTAAAAATAAATAATTTCTAATGACAATTAATTTGGATAAGAAATAAAACAATATTAAGGATAGATGGTGATTGAAGAGTGAGACTGGGAGCTATTTTAGGCCAGAGACTTTTCTGTGAGGTCCCTTTGACCTTAGCCCTGAATGATGAGGAAAAGCCATAAGATCTGTAGGAAGGGCATTCCAGATAGAGGTAACAGCTGGCACGGATAGCCTGAGGCAGGAAAACGCTTGAGCTGTTATTCAAGAAACCAAAGAAAAGGGCAGTAGAACAATGTGCCTGGAACAGACTAAGCTCAGGGGATCTTGTATGATTAAACTCATAGACATACGCAGAGACTCAAGTATTGATTTGACCTTATAGGCAATATAAGACTCTTATTCTAATTATAATGGAGAATTTTAAGCTGGAGAATGAATATCATATGAACTGTTCACCTCCATACCATTTGGCTTGCCAAAAAGTAGGTATAAAATAAATACTTACTGAGTGAATAAATGATTGTTATGGCAGAGTCTGAAGAGTTGTAATTAATGTATTAGGAAAGTAGCACTCAGATTCATTACTTTTCTATATCATGCTGTCATCATTACGTGATAAAAAAGAAATGGCATTTAAAAAGAAAAAAACATAATCAGTCAAATTGGGCAAAACAATTTAATTTCTTTTCTACAGCCATAGTTTATAGCCTACGGTTTCTGTTTTTAAGTATGAATAATGATAATGGCCTGGTATGCCTCTAAAGAAGTACTATCTTCTTAAGACATGTTATACCTAAAAAACTTCAGATTACTGGAATGGATGAGACTCTATGAATATGACAGATCATTATTAAATTTTTATTTTTTAGGAAATTGAAAGAACACACAGATAAGTCTGGTTCATCTTCACATAATATGCTTGGCTAATCTTAGGAGAACACCCCGGGCAGCAAAAATCATTCAGAACACCCAAATCTTCTGAAACTTTGTAATCTCTGCATGCAGTGCTGTTCAAAATTGGATTTCTTTGGAACTGTTCCATTGTATTTATGTCAAAACAGGTAATATTTTTCCGGTCCACTAAACTAAACCTCATTTCAACTTTGATGGATATGAAATAGCTCCCTTTTATGTGAAAAGGATATAACACATAGTGCTTATAATTTGCCCTCAAAGAAGCTTATTTTGTTCATCCTGTGGAACCAATGCATGGACTTTGCAAGGTTTGGGCATGCAAATCTCATGTAGACTCTATTCTTACCTATACTAAATGGAATTATTGAGTGAAATATTAATTAATACAATTAGCTGGACAGATAATAAACAATGAGAAATGAGAGAAAAAATAAACATAAACAATGAATACATTTGCTCAGGAGGATTTTTGAAGAGTTCATATATTTTTTAAAATGATACATACAAAAGCTGCATGAAAGGGTTATCAGCAAAAATAAATCCATGGAAGTGGCAAAATATGTAAGAATATGCCAATAATAATGGCAGATATTTATTGAGTCTCTCTTCTGTTCCAGATAGTAGTCTAAGTACTTTATACACATTGCTTAATTTAACCTGAACAACAGTCCTGTGGTAGCTACTCTTATTTTTTGTTTTTCACTTTACAGATGAGGAAGCTGAGGCACAGATATATTTTGTACCTATCTTACAAACCCCCAGTTAGTAAATGGGGGAAGTCAGGGCTGAACGAATCATGCAGTCTTGCTCTAAAACTCAGTGTGGCAGCGTAAGGAGTGTCACTTGGATCTCTGTTTAAGAAACAGTTTGATATTTGGCTTCAAAGAATGAAGTTAGCTGACAGTGTCCAACTGCAACACCTAAACTTTTGAACCACGACTATATTCTTCCTGGCCTTCCCCCAGACAATGATGGATGTGGTGGAGGTACTGGAGTCTGGTTGTTTATACACGTGGGTCTTCTCTGATGGGCAATTTTGCTCCAAAGCCCCTTTGGCCAGATGAGACTTTGATAGATCTTTATCTTAGTCTGAGAATTCCCTTTTGCTTTGTTTTTTCTGGATCTGAAGGCTATTGCTGCATCATCAACACCCTCTCACGCCCCAATAAAACTCTTGCACTCCTAACTCCAGTTCAATGTCTGCTTCTCAGTGACATAATTTAGACACAGTCATTACCCCCTGAAAGTATAGTATAAATTGAATTTGTGACTTGTTAATGAAATTAAAAAATTGTTATGTATACCATGTGCCAAACAGTGTGCTAAATACTTTATACTTACACTGTGTTACCCTTTATTCCTTATCACAATCTGTGTGATATATTACTTTTTCATAATTATGGAGGAAGAATAGATAGCTTCCAGAATTTAAGAAACTTGCCCAAACTAATGAATGAATAATATGAGAATTCACATCCATGTCTTCTTGACTCCACTAAACCACCCTCTTTCTATAGAAGACAATTCATAGCCTTCTAAAGATACTTGCAAAGAAGTAAGAAGAAAAGAATAGACATATTGCTTGATGAAAATGGTATTAGTAGTACAAATGATAGAAGAAAGAATAACCAATGCCTTCTTTGGATTTTATCTTTTCTAGCAAAAAAGATGAACTTCAAAAGTAAAAAAGGTTAGACAATATAAGCCAGATATGCTGTCACCTGAGATAGTATGTGAATGTTATATGAAGCAGTCCCTAGTTGATAATACTTTAAATTAATCTAAGTCTCCAGATTCTGAAGATTTATATTCTAGAAATCTGAAGAAATGCACAAATATGATCTATCTCAGAGTCACTGGCAGATTTTTTGTGTGATAGGGTCTTGCTATGTTGCCCAGGCTGGTATCATACTCCTGGCCTCAGCCAAAAATATTTTAATTATTCAGGAAGAGAGAAGTGTAAGATGACCTGAAAGGAAAAAAAAAGTCTCAATTTTCTAAAAGAGGAAATGTATGGCTATATTAGGTATTTATCTCAGTGAGAAAATTTATAGAATGGATATCCAGTAGACCAAATTTGGATAGAGTAGAAGTAAAAAGATGAACAGAAGCAAATGGAAGACCATAAAATGGCCAGAGACTAGAAATATGCTATCACATATGTATACATCTATATATACAGTTACATTAGAGAGAAATTTTGTAGCTGCTCTGACAGCTTGGATTGTGGAATGAAAAAATGCCTAAAAGGGAACACAAGTGACATATGACATAAGCAAAATATAAATGTTCATTGTGTGAGATTGGGAACCATTTTTTTTTTACCACAACAAAGCCAATACAAAAATAAATATTATTTTAGAATGAAGATCCAGAATGACTTCAATAGGAAAAACAGGCAAGGATAAAAGAGAAGATTTCCTCAAGAAAGAACTGGGCGTGTAAGAAAATACAGATAGCTTCCTAAATGAATAAAACCAGAACAGTTGTTAACTTCCCTTCTATAGAACTATGTGCAAGAAAAGCACAATCCATGAAATTTTGAGGAAATTAGGTGGTGATGTAATATCATGCATGGCTAAGTTGTTTATAAGTGAGGCTAGAGAAAGGCATTCTAAGATACGTATATACTCAGAAAATATTAATGGTACTTCTCAAGCTTTTTATTGCATGTGTCATAAATACTACATGAACTAGAAAAATACCATTTATTGGTTATCATAATCCCATAGACTACTGATCAACCCACTAGCAGAAAGGACAAGGATGTAGTGTGATGTAGAAGCAACTAGAATCCAATGGCCAAACCCTACCAGGGTTCCCATTCCTCTCTGCTTTTCTCCCTAGTAATAACACTTTTAGGAATTAACCTGAGAATATGATCTAAGATGAACATTAAGCGTTATGTATAAATGTTTTTCATAAAAATGTTGTTCGAAATAATTATGAAAACTGGAGCAAACCAAAATGTACATTACTAGGAGACTGGTTAATTTATGAAACACCATGTGATAAAATATGGTTTAGCCACTAATATTAATAACAAAATAAGTATTCACATGAAAAGATATAGATATGAATTTTAAATTATAAAATGTTTCTGAAACAGTAAAATATCATTTTATAAATAAAAAATTGAAATTTTATTTACAGGAAAAAATAGTCACTACTATCTATGATAAGTAACTTGCAGACTTTTCTATACATATTTATGTAACATTAGCAGATAATGGTTACTCCACAGATAAAGACTATTTTGATTTAAGCAGAGGATTGGCTTTAAAAAATTGTGTATATAAAAATTTAGTCTGGATAATAATCTTTGACATGGATTCATAGTTGTTTAAACAGTTACATTCAAGAAATGTTGAATCAAAGCTCTGTGTAATGCAAATGGATTAAAATCCTTGTCTTTGTCCTCCTTAACAATTTTATCACTGTCTTAGATATGACAGATGACACAAAATTGTAGAGTGCAAAATGTAAGAAAACAAGGCTTGCATAAAAGTGGAGTGTATGACCTTTTGAACATATTCTGTGGTTTTTGTTCTTTTATACACTGTTCAGGCCAAACCAAACACACTAATCGGCCAAAGCCAGGCTATAGCCCAGAAGTTTGTGATCATGATAGGGGAATGTTTAAGTTCATTCCACCACGTTAATATCTGTGTTTCACAGATATTAACACATTTAATCCTTATAATGGGGCTCTGAGGCAGGTAGTATTACTATCTCTATTTTAGAGATGAAAAATCCGAGGCACAGAGAGATTAATTAATTTGTCTAAATTGAAACAACTAGTAAGTGGTGATGCAAGGATTGGAACCCAGGTGTCTACAGCCTCTATACTACCTTGCTTCGAGCCCTGTGCAACACACTGTTGGTGCAGAAATGAGTGAAACACAGCCCCTCATCCCAGGTCAAAGAGGAGAATCAGACATATCACTGGCAAATACCATGCAATGTAGAATGGGTTAAAGTGAAGCTGCAAAAGGTGCATTTTGAGCAGGGAAGGATAATTTAGCTCTGCATTTTGGAGGCTAGTTTGTTGTGTGTGGTTGTTTCCTCATACACTGACTCTTCTTCCAGTGACTCTGCTCCTCATGTGCAGGGACCTCCTTTGGGTTCACTCACCAGTGCACAGACACTCTCAGGCATGCGAGAATCCCAGCCATAAACACAGAGTGGGCTCTAGGAAAAGGGGGTGGGTATTAGGGGAAGTGTCCTCACTACTTATGTACTTTTAGATCACCTTTTCCATTACCAGGTGGTAAATTCTTTAAATGTCTGGTTCAGTTTTTCAGTCTTTTCTATAATTATGAATCTAGTTGCCCTTGAGAACCAGTGGGATGCTGTGGAAAGAGCAGCGACTGTGTAATCACCTGGGCTTAAATTAGTACCCCTGCTTGGTCTGGGACAAGATGAGTTATCTTGTGGATGGTATTTAATATCTCTAATACTCATTTTCCCCATCTGTTAAGTGGGAATAATAAAAACTAGTACAAGGTAGGTAGGTATTAGGAAGAAATTTACTTTTCTTCCACCTTTGAAATAAATTAATGAACTTACACATATACTGCTTGGAGTGACAGCAAACATAATAAAAGTATTAAAAAAACTTTGCAAGTATTCTTACTCTTATCCATACACCTTGGAATGAAAGCTCAAGATATGTAAAAGATACATAAAATGAAAATATTATATTAAATTCCATCTTCTTGCTTAAAAGGAAGACCAGATTGTGTTTTGTTCTATCCCCAAGACTGAGGAAGCAGCAGAGTTTCCAACCTAAACCACATTAATGGCCTGTGGTATCTGAGATAAATTACCCCAAAAGGGCACTGGATGTCCCAGACAAAAGAAAACAGAAATGCTCTTGAACTTTAAGCAAAATAAAGTTAAATCTAGCAAGTAAGTGGTCATTTGTAAGAAAGAAGCTTCCCCAAACTCCTTTGTTAGCAGCTGGTGCTGGGAACAGAGGGCTCTGAAGAGACTGTGGGAAATTGCACTATTTTTAGCAGTTGTATTTTACCAATCTAGTTGCATTAGCCACATACAACTCTACAGTATTTCTAAAAGCAGACATACCAGCACTGGCCTGGCGTGCACCCAATTTGGGTAATTGCATTCTGTCATCTTTCAGGTCTCCCTGGCACTTTCAATTAGCCATAATTTATATTCTTCCCAGTTTACAATTGAAACTGCTTTGTATTACAGCTGTGGGGTTACACAGAGACAGCAGCTAAATTAACAAACAACTGGTAAATTATTGTTATTTTTCATTTCTCTTTTGCCTAACGTTGCTACGAACTGCTAAGGGTCAGGGCTTATTAGTTTCACTTATAGGAAGGACCACTGAAGCTCCAGAGTAATCTACTGTCTATGAGCAGTTAGATTACAAATTTCAAAATAAATTCCCATTTAGATGCATACATATATCTTAGAACTAAAATAAAGGAAATAAAAAATTCTTTTTGAAAGAAAAAAAAACTCCTTAATATAAATACGACTTATAATCTGTTCATATTTTTTATTTTTTCAATACTTAGTAAGTTTTCACCTGTACCAAGTGCTGTTTCATGTATTGAAGTCCAACGATGCATAAGAGATGGCGTTTCTCAGATGCTTAAAGAAGTGTTCCAGCCCCTGTTTAACTCATTTAATATTCACAAGAGCTTTATGAAGTAGGTACTGGTTTTAACCCTATATCATGTGCAAAAAATTGAGGCAAAGTAAGTTTTACTACTTTCCAGAAATAGCACAACTATAATTAGGGCTTCCAACTTCAGCCATTTGATGCCAGTAACTGTGCTTTCCGCCACTTTGATTTTCTCTCTTATGAACGAGACAGCCCTAGGCTTTAATATTACGGAGAGGATGATGGACAATAAAAAAAATACACAAACAAGAGAACTATCTGTGAATAATAGCATACAAGCACCTGATAAGAGTTCAAACATGCTGGCAGGATAGAGTCAGGAGGTAGTTTCTTTAGGGTGGATGGTAAAGAAGGCTGGTCTGTTTAAGGTGCAAGATCTAGAACACAAAAAGGAGCCACCTAAGCAAATATGAAAAGAACAGTCTTCAAGGTAGAAAGAAGAACTGGTGCCAGACCCCTAAGGTGGGACTGGAATTGGCAGGTATGGAGAATCAGAATAAACCCAGAATGGTTGCAGGACAAAGGCTCCAGTAGAAAGGAGGAATTTGGGTTAGAGACACAGCCAGCCAGGCACTTTATGAAGGACTTGAGTAATGTGAGGTGTTTAGCTTTTGTTTATGTGTAATGGGGGCCTCTGGAGGGCTGTTAAATAGATCAATGGCACGGTCTGAGTATTAAAAAGTTTATCCTGAATGGAGAATCTATTTAAGGAGCAAGCAAGAGTGGAAGAAAAGAGAAGTGAGTTGAGGCCCAAAGTGAGGGATGACTGTTATTAGAATGGAGACAAATTAGGAGATTATGAAAAAAAAAAAAGAAAGAGAGAATGGATTTGGGATATGTTTTTGGTGATTTTGCTGATGAATGTTGAAGGGAGGCAAGTGAGAAAAGGAGAAGAATTAAGGGAAAACCAGCAATTGCCATTATTCAGGGAGTCCCTCAGTCCGTTTTGTCTAACGTTTTTGGTGGTTTCTTCTGAGAAGTCTTAGTTGGAACCAAAAAAAAAAAAAACAAAAAACGAATAAATAGACCTAAATTTTACTTTTAAAATTTCATTAACTGAATCAGTAGAAATTTATATTTAATTTTTCGTATTTATTTTGAAAATGACTTAAGGTACACATGAACACCATCAACCTTATATAAATTATTTACCAATTTGTGTAAAATGTGTTTGTGATTTTGCATAACCACTTAGAATTATGTTCATTTTAGATCATTACTCACCATCATTGCAGAAAGAGCTGCTCAGAAGAGCATCTGTGACATGTTGTCATGGTGGACAATATACAAAGTTAAGTACAGATAAGATACCATTTTTACCAACTGAGTACAACAAATTATAAACCTGAACTCACATCCCTCTAAATGGAAAACATTTTATTTGTTTTTAAAATAAGATGTGAGAGCTTATGTCACAGTGTGTAAATCGTGTGGTTAAAAGATGTCTAAAATAATTTAAATTGGATGTACTGGGCAGACAATTGTTTAAACAAGGACTTTTAAAAATTGTAAATTATTTGCCATAAGTGTTTATGAAACCAAAGATAATGTTAATGCATTTTTATTAAAAAGAAATACTTAAATTGGGGAATGTTTCATTTCTTTTCCTAGTATGGAATGTTTTCTCCCAAGATTTGTTCTGATGACTGTGAGAGAGTTTCTGTCCCGAGACCCTTTACGAGCACAATTTCACAGATAAAAAACCCGTTACTAGTAGGACTTTGGTTAATTTTGGGCGGTGAGGAGACTAGAGGAAGGGAGGAGACAAAGCTGTGGAACAGTAGAGCATTTGGAGTAAGGTGTCTATGCATGATCTATAGTAGCCCACATTTTATAGCTCCCACTCTCTCATGGGCTCCGAACTCACTGGGAGACTGTTTTTATCTGGATATCTAGCAGATATTTAGCAAACTTGGATAAAATTACAAATAATTATTTCACGTATTCCCTACTGCAGCTGATAGAATCACTATTCACATAGTTCTCCAAACTCCTACATTGAGAGACCTCCTTAGAAATTTTATGACCCTCCCACTGAAACTTTCAAGAAGACTGATTAAGTTTATTTTCAAATGCAGTCCTGCACCACAGAGCAACATTTCAGCCAGGGATGAACTACATATGCCACGGTGGTCCCATAAGATTATAATGGAGCTGAAAAAGGCCTAGTGACATTGTAGCACAATGCATTACTCACATGTTTGTGGTACTACTGGTATAAACAAATCTAACTTTATATATATGTAAAGGTATTCCAGAAGGTTTTCCAGAAGACAGCATTGTTACTGCAGGAGATGACAGCTCCTTGCAAGTTATTGTCCCTCAAGCCCCTTCAAGGAGATAAGATGTGGAGGTAAAAGACAGTGATATTGATCTTGACCTTGTGCAGACCGAAACTAATGTGTGTTTTTGTATCTTAATTTTTAACAAAACTTTTTAAAAGTAAAAGAAAATTAAAAATTTTTAAATTAGAAACATCTTATAGAATAAGCATATAAAAGAAAGAAAATATGTTTGTACAGCTATACAATGTGTTTGTCTTTTAAATTAAGTGTTATTACAAAAGAGTATAACAGTTTAAAAAATGAAAAAGGTTTATAAAGTAAAACAAGCTACAGGAAGCTAAGGTTAATTTGTTATTGAAGAAAAAAATTAAATGAATTTGGTGTAGTCTAGGTGTACAGTGTTCATGAAGTCTACAGTCGTGCACAGTAATGTCCCAGGCCTTCCCATGCATTCACCACTCACTGCTGGCCCAGAGCAACATCCAGTCCTTCAAGCTCCATTCATGATAAGTGTCCTATGCAGGTGTACCATTTATTTTATTTATATGTTTAGGTACACAAATGCTTACCATTGTGTTAATTGCCTATAGTACAGTAATATGCTGTATAGGTTTATAGCCTGGAAGCAATAGGCTATGACACATAGCCCAGATGTGAAGTGGGCTAGACCATCTAGGTTTGTGTAAATACATTCTATGATGTTTGCACAATGACAGAATCACCTAAAAACACATATTTCTCAGAACATATCTCTGTTGTTAAGAGACATACGACCGTATCTCTCTCAGTTATCCTTTCCTTTCCTTTACCATAACCACTGGCATAAATTATTCCTTTCTCCATCTTTTAGCTGGATCATTACAGTAGCTCTCTAACTCACACCTGATGATTTCTCCCTCCTCCAACTCAGAATCCACACTGGTATCAATTATCTTTTGAAAACACAGATGTAATTTCCACTTATAGAATATTGACCTTGCCCCTTCACACGCTCAAATTAAATCCACATACCTTCCTAGAGTAAACAACTCTTTGCAAAATGGCCCTATCCATCTCATTCTATCTTTCAATATTTCTGAGCAGAACCTTAACCATCTGCCTTCAGCTACACTGAACATCCTTAACGTCTCTCTGTCACAGCCCTGAGCCTTTTTATCCCTTGATTTGGCTTCCTTGAATAACTTTTTTTGTTAGTTTCTCACTTACAATATTTATCACAAAGTTGGATTTTTCACTTATTTTCTAAAAGGGAATCTTCCCTTTAACGGTCTCAAGGGAGACCTCAAGGAAAGGATTATAAGGAAAGCCCAGCTGGAAACCAATAAGAATCACAATTCCTCCATGTATCTCTTCCTAATGATCTAGCTAGCTAGCTTTATTTTTTTCTTTCTCTCTCTCTTCTTCCTTCCTTTCCTTCCCTTTCTTCCTTTCCTTCCTTTTCTTTCTTTCCTTTATTTCCCTCTCTGCCTCAGGTCATGAAAAACATTTCTCAGATATCTAGTAGTAGCTGCTACCAGTACCATGAACTCTGTTTTCTCTATGTTCTTTCACTGTGTTATCAGCTCAATTTTTTAAAATGTGTATCACCAGAGCATTAAGGCTGTAATTTCTGATTCAATAATCCTGAGTTTTAGGGACATGCCTGTTTTGTTTGTTTATTTGCTTGCTATTAGACTTGAGAAAGAAAGTACAAAAGAATAAAAATTTAGGATTAGAAACCAAAACCCTTCTTTTGCTCTCACTAAATCTCCATCTTGGCTGGAGCAAAGTGTGTTTCTACCCCTTTGGAAACCTCTTAGTCCCAAATTTTGTCTAGGAGATCTCATCCCTAAAGTACACTTCTTCTACCCCAATTCATTTTCATCCTGAGGGCTTTTCACCATCCCAAATCCTTCACCGGCTTCTTTCCTCTAGGGATAAGTTTGAACCAGGAATCTTCCAGGGAGGAATGAACTGCTAAATGGATATTCACATTCCCCTTCATTAGCATACCAGACACCACAGACAGTCTCCTACTGTCTCCTTCTGCCTGCTGATGGATAAAGATTGTTTATTAATTCTCTTCAGTGAAATTTGGTTCTCAGAGTGTATGATAAATGTGAAGGGTGTTGCTACATCTAAATGATAGGACAGATGCAGAAAGATGAAAGATTGTTATTCACTCTCTTGGCCCAAAATATGCAGAATACAAGCTCTTAATTTTTAGTGTAATTAATTGCTAGAGTTGTATAATTGCTTGTCATCTCACTTTTTTGTTATAATTGGGAATATTTTTTCTTCTTTGCAATTTCTAATTTGGGAGAGAATAGACTCCAAGAAATGTATCACAAACAACGCACGAAAAATTATGTGAACATTGAATCACAAAATAATGTATAGGAAATCCTTTGAAATGTATGTAATACTGTCATTATCATTTAGCCTAGATTTTTATTTTTACTCATGAAAAAATAAAAATCTTGGAGATTAAATGACTTCCCAGAGGTCACATAGACAAAGACCTGATCTCTTGTTTCTTAGGAATCTTGAGTCTGAGCCTGATGCTTTTTCTATCATATCACACGGCTTCCATGCTTTTTTTTTTTTTTTTTTTTTGAGTCTTGCTCTGTCACCCTGGGTAGAGTGCAGGGGTGTCATCATAGCTCACTGCAACCTCAAACTCCTGGGCTCAAGTGATCCTCCTGCCTTAGCCTCCCAAGTAGCTGATACTGCAGATAGGCACCACCACACCTGGCTAATGTTTCTCTTTTTTGTAGAAACGGGGTCTCATTCTTGCTTAGTCTGGTCTCAAAATCCTGAGCTCAAGCGATCCTCCCACCTCTGCCTCCCGGAGTGCTTGGATTATAGGCATGAGCCACTGCTCCTGGCCCTTCAATATATATGTATATATATACACACACCTCATATTTTTTTATTCACTCATGAGTTGATGGGCACTTAGGTTGATTCCATATCTTTACAATTGTGAATTGTGCTGCAATAAACATTCAAGTGCAGGTGTCCTTTTGATAAAATGACTTCTTTTTCTTTGGGTAAAAACCCAGTAGTGAGATTCCTTGATCAAATGGTAGGTCTACTTTTTGTACTCTGAGGAATCTTTATACTGCCTTCTATAGTGGTTGTACTAGTTTACATTCCCACCAAAAGTGTATAAGCATTCCTTTTTCATCACATCTGTGCCAACATCTATTGTTTTTTGACTTCTTAATAATTGCAGTTCTGACAGGAGTAAGATGGTATCTCATTGTGATTTCAAGTTGCATTTCTGTGATAATTAGTGATGTTAAGCATTTCGTATGCGGTGCTTGTTCATTTGTCTATCTTCTTTTGAGAAAAAGCTGTTGCTGGTTTTTTGATTGGATTATTTTCTTTTCTTGCTGATTTGAGTTCTTTGTAGATTCTGGATATTAGCCCTTTGTCCAACGTATAGTTTGTGAATATTTTCTCCCATCCTGTGGGTTGTCTATTTACTCTGTTGATTATTTTCTTTGCTGTGTAGAAACTTTTTAATTCAGTCCCATTTATTTGTTTGCTGTTGCTGTATTTGTTTTGGGGGTCTTACTCATAAATTCTTTGCCTACTTGGGGGTGGGAAACCTGTGGCATTAAGGTCAAACATGGCCTTCTGGGTCCGTAAGTGTGGCCTGTTGATTGAATCCAAATTTTACAGAACAAATCCTTTTATTAAAAGAGATGCAGCAGAGAAAGATGAAGCTTTTCTAGCCTCCTTTGGTACTTAAAAAAGAACAATCTTGAAATCAGAGGGTCACAGGATCCCCACCCCTGGTAGGCTAATGTCTATAAAAGTTTTCCTTATATTTTCTTCTATAATTTTTATGGTTTCAGGTCTTACATTTACATCTTTAATCCATCTTAAGTGAATTTTTGTATGTGGGGGGAGATAGAAAATGAAACGGGACAGTTTCATTCTTCTGTATGTGGCCATCCAGTTTTCCCAGCACTATTTATGAAATAGGGGTTCCTTTCCTCAGAGTTTGATGTGTTCTGCCATATAAAAGTTAAACAAGGAGGAAGATGAGGCTTGATATGCTGTTAACAATATAGTGCTGTGGATAAAATAATATTTGTTCCTTTCTTATTGCTTGTAAAAAATGTCATATTTGCAGATGAAGGATCAGGTCCCGGAGGGACTACCAATGCCATTCTAAGCTCTTTCTAGATGTGATGACGGCGCTCTGAAAAGTGTAGACTATTCTAGGCCTCTGGAATGTGCTGTCCACGCTGCTAAGTATAGCGCGGCTATAAAATCTCCCTTCTGGTCAAGTAATTTAGAACAGCATTTCACTCTGTTTTTCAGAGCTTTTTAGCAGCCTGGAGTCAGCTGTGTAGGACCTGCAACCCTTTCAAAAATGTAACAGCTCACAAAAGTAGCTTTGAGAAAAGCTTGCTATGACTGAAACTGAAGTTAAATTGAACAATTCACATTGTCAGAAGAAACAGACTTGAATTTATTTGTAACTATTCTTATTTTCTTAATATAGTACCCTTCATATGTTCTTAAAAATTAAAGCAGGGCCTTTGGTTGTTATGCTCTTAGTTATATTTCCTACAAAAAATTAAAGTAGTGTAGTGTAATATAATGTAACTGTCAACCAAAAAAATAACTTTAGCCATGGAAAATTGGGTACAATGCACCCTGTGGATATAGAAACACAAGAGAGGCATTACAGGTCATCATTAAGCCAGAGTCTATGGGAAATGACCAAGCTGGAGCAGTTTACACAAAGATACTTGGACAAATCTTTCACTGTGTGAACTATTATATATTGCGTGGTGTGAGTTACTACACATTTGGAAGACACCCTCCATCTATACCCCATCTGTGTAAAAATATCTCCTCACTCAGCTTCCACACATTTTAACATGGACATTTATAGGAGATAGACTGCTGCCAATTATTCCAAATAGCTGTGGCTGCTTTGCTGTCTGTTTTGCTAGAGCAGGTACTTCGTATTCTAACTGGAGGCTTTCTCTGTGATGCATATAGGACCAGAATTGCAAACTGCCAATTGTGCCCCTCACCTCTCTGAGATAGGCAGTGATAACACTGTTACTGGTACGGAAGCCTAGTGACCTTGGTCTCTGCTAGTGTTGTATGATGTCTACCAAGAATTCCCTGAAAGGTGAAGTTATGTGCCTTGTGGAGACTTGAGTCTCCATCTCATATATTTTATTTACAATAGCTTTCACCTCACTCAGAATGGGAGTTTGTCATAAGATAAAGTCCTAAGAGGTAGTTCTAAGATGCACATGGGTGTACACCAATCATGTTATTATCATAATCATCATATTCAATCTCTTTCTATGAGTTTCAAATTGCCTAGAATATGAAGTAAACAATTGGAAGAGTGTAGCCCCACTGTAAGTAATAACAACCATGAATGTCACTGCAAGCTAGATAATCAAAGGCCCTGCCTTACTGTACTACTTGTCAACTATTGAAGTTCTTTTCTGCAAGTACTTCTTCTTATACTTTTCCCTAATTTCCTCGTATTTGGGGCATTGCCTATACTCCCTGGGAGGTGAGCCCATTTTTGTAAGTCATTGGTGTAGGCACTAGTGATGGCATTACTATTCTCATCATTCTTCTCATTCTTGCACTTTCTCAACTCTTTCCACCCCTGTTGGTAAGCATTTCCCCACTAGAGTTATTACAAACATTTTATTTGTTACTAGTGACCTCCTCATTAGTAATTCCAAAGGACAATTCTAATTATTAACTTCTTTTCTTCTGAAATCATGCACTCACTTTGATTCTATGAAACCACTGATTTTTCCCCCCACCTCTCTACATAATCCTTAAATGTTGGTGTTCCTTAGCCTTCTGTACCTGGCTCTCACATCACTTTACACTGCCTAAGTGATTTTGTCTACTCTCAGATCTGCAGTTATCTCTCATGAGCTTATGATCTACTACAACAACTTTCCTACCTCTTATCCCAAATGCCTAGCTACCTCTTTACCTTTTTAACACTTCTACATGAGAATCTTGCTGGGCCCTCAAATCCAATATTTCCAAAATTGAACTCTCCCTCTAATAGCCCTGATCTCTCTCTCTCTCTCTCTCTCTCACACACACCCTTATTTCCATCTCAATCAATGTTTATTCTCAAAGAATGAGACCAAATTCCATACAATTATTCACATCAAACTTCTGACAGTTATCTTTCACTTCATGTTCTCCCTCACTAACCACATTTTCTGCTAATACTCCTATATAGAAGCTCACTACTTCCTGTCCTTTCTAGCTCTTAAATAACTATTGGATCTGTTTGCTTCTTTTCAACTTAAGTACCATGAGCTCAGGGCAACCACCATGCACTCTTACCTGAATTGTTCCAACAGCCTTGCTTTTACTGATGTAAAACACTACCATCACTTGCATATGCCTCCCAAAGAAGCCATCATAATCTTTTTAAAAAGAAAACATATTTTATTACATTGAACCTCTTATTTAAACCTTTTAATGAACCTACATCACCATTCAGATGAAATTAAAGCCTATCATTACTGGTCCTTGACTACTTTCTGTCTCTTGCCCCATTCCTACCTTCCTTTGGGTTCTATTTTCCAAAATTATAGTTTTTTATTTATTGAATAAGCCCATATTGTCTCTTAATTTCTGATCGTCACCTGTTCTTCCTCCTACCGGAAAATCTCTTTTTTCTTTTCTTTATGTAGCTAACTCATGTTTATCATTCAGCTCTCAGTTTGGAAGTCACTTTCTCTAAGAAACCCTGATGGTAGCCCCTCCTCCCCTCCCTTTACTTCCCCTACCCTCCACCCAGGTTCAGATGCTCTGCTTTCTTTGCACCTGGTATATCCTCACTATATGATTTAGTTATGATAATTTCTTTCTTTCACTTTATTTTGTGTTTAGCATAGTGCTAAACACAGATGTGCATTAGCACTGAAAGAACAAAACAAAGTTGAATGTTTTTTTCATTGAGTAAATAGTTATTTGTCATGCCCAAAGTATATACTCACGTATATGTTTAATGTGTCTGCAGAAAAGTGAGGAAGGGAAAGGAAAGATTGGGAGAACTCAGGGGTGGAGACTAGATTCTGGCCAGTTGCAGTTCTTCAAAGCTTTAAGTTAATCAAAATTAATAAAAGTTAAAAAGTAGTTTTGAACTTTTTCATATCACAAAAAATCTATTTATTTGGAACTTATGATTTTGCCTTTTTTGAGCATCTTGGGAAGGCTTATTTAAGAGGAGTGAAAGAATTAAAAACACTAGACCCGGCAGACTTCAAGTGAATTCATACTCAAAAAAAAATCAAAGAAAACTTTCATTCTTTTTGTTTAGTTTCGGTAAAAACTAGATAAGCTACAAAGCGCACCATGGTGCTTTCCAAACACAAAATTACACCTAGAATTAGAATCCCTAATATTATCTTTTATAGAGATCAGAAAATTTATGTTGCTCATTATGATTTGCTTAGATGAAGATTTTTAAAGACACTTTGTATTAATCTTTACACATATCTGCAAGAAAGGCTCTGGACAGTGTATGGGAAATAAGCATGGTATTAGAAATTTTAGCAAATCTGTATTCAAAATCAGCATTTGTAAATAATCTAAAATATTTATGCATGGCTTTTATTGTGCATCCATATTGTAAATACTGTGAAGGTCTGAAGTGAAATATGTTTTGCTTATATCACATGTCTATATATCTATATGTACTGAAATTTTGTGCACAGGCTGACATTGTAAAAGCATGAAATATAACAATAAGATAAATTATTTTTCATTTCAGTAATTTATAATGTTGTTTCCCTAACTGACAATAAGAAGGCCAGGAATAATATTTTTCCAGCCAGAGTCATACATATAAACAGGCATTTCAAGAAAGACTCTTTTGTTTACTATATAGTGGCACTCAAATTTATTTAAGAACCTTTATAGCAGTTTTATTTCTTCACTTTTGTAAAAACATTTGAGTCTCACTGTTTTATTATCACCTCTATTTTACAAAGTGAGATGTACTGAAGTATGAAAGTAACTTAAAATACACCTTTCTAAAAAGCTTAAGCCAATTTATACTCTGGTTTTCCTTTATTGTTCATTCCCAAAGTCCTGTGTAAAATAGCGATGTCAACATTGAATTTATTGGCCATTATTGAACACTGAAGCATCGAGTGAGAGAGATTCAAGGAGTGGCAGAAAGTCTGAGGGAAGGAATGCCTGCTTTCCCAGAATCCTCCTCTTCAGGCCTCTGAACTTCAGCCTTGTTCTGACCGGTTTCTTTCTTTCCCTCTCCTCTGACCCTGGTTCTCCTTCATGGCGCCCCTCTCTACACACTTCCTAGAGTCATCCTTTCTGATCCCAGCCCCTTCAACTGCCTTCTTCCAGGCACCATCTCCTGAATCCCAAGTAGTCTCTTGGCCCTATTTTTCCTAACACCTTTTTTCTTAAGTTCCTTCATTTGTTTAAATTTTACTGGAAAGATTGTACCAGAGAGTCAGTCACTTTGGAGTTATTTTTGTCAAGCAGTTTGTTATTTTTGTATTTTATTTGTTCATCTTGGGGGCTAATGTATTATTTATATGTGAATAAATGTTTAAATATTATATATGATTCAAATAAATCCTTTATGTGAAATGTGTGCCCATATTTTGTTTTAACCTTGATTTTCTCCCTTTCTTTCTTTCTTTTCCTTCCTTCCTTCCTCCCTACCCTCCTTCCTTCCTTCCCTTCTCTTCCTTTCCCTTCCCTTTCTTTTCTTTTCTTTTCCTTTTGCGATTTTGATTCCTTGTGCTATTCCCCAGCTTTCCCAAACTCAGTCAAAACCCCAGTTAGTTACAAACTACTTTAATGGAAGGGAACATACTCTTTATTACATTATAAAAGTGTGTTTTGATATTCTATAATTTAAAAATTGGTGCATAGTACCTTAAATTCAGGATGAAATCTTGAAGTTATTCAATTCCTAAATATTTGCTAAAAACATGCGTCTATGTGGCTATTCTGTAATCCCATGTTCCATCATGTTTCTAACCTTTAAGAAATTTCTCCAAATACATAATATACAGTGTTGCTTATTTTATATTAAAGTGGTCTATGTATAGATTCAACAACACGAGACACATACTGCTGAATTAAATAAATAGTAGCATTTTCTTACTTTAGAAATATAAGTATTGAGAATTATAATTTATCTTAATTTCAGAAGAAATTATTTTCTAAAGGGATAGGGTGAGGAAGATCAAAGACTCATATATAAAACCTTTATAAAGAATGTTATGAATAAATTTATTTAAGAAAAAGTATGTTCTTAAGAATTTAAGATCTTAAGAACATGTTCATAAGAAAATATATTCTTAAGTACATACTGTTTTTATCTATTCATTTCAACTTCTATCAGAATCTCTACTTGAATGAACTTGGTCATACATTTTTTTAATTTTTTCATTTATTTTAGTTTTCATTAGAATTTATTTTTTAGGAAAGATTTAGGTTTATAGTAAATTGAGAGAAAGATACAGGGATTTAACATGCGACATCCTCCCTATTAACATCCCTCACCATTTGGTACATTTATTACAATTGATGAACCTCTATATCACCCAAAATCCATAGTTTACATTAAGATTCACTCTTGTTGTATAATCTGTGTGTTTGGACAAGTTTATAATGGTATGTGTCCACCATTGGGGTAGTTTTACTGCCCTAAAAATCCTTTGTGCTCCTCTTATTCATCCCTTTCTACTCCCTAACCGCTGGTAACCACTATTTTTTTTTTAATATTTCCATAGTTTTGCCTTTTCCATTACACCATGTAATTGGAATCACATAAAATGTAGTTTTTTCAAACTGTCCTCTTTCAGTCTTAGTAATATGCATTTAATTTTTCTCAATGTGTTTTCATGGCTTGATAGCTCATTTCTTTTAGCAATGTATTATACTCCATTGTCTGGGAGTACCAGTTTATTTATCCATTCACTAACTGAAGGACATCTTGGACACTTCCATGTTTTCATAATTATGAATAAAACTGCTGTAAACATGCATGTACAAGTTTTTGTGTAGACATAAGTTTGCAACTTTTTTGAGTAAATAGTAAGGAGCATGATTGATAGATCATATGGTAAAAGTATATTTGATTTTGTAAGAAACTCCAAAACTGTCTTCTAAAGTGGCTGTACTATTTTGCATTCCCACCAATAATGAATAAGAATTCCTGTTGCTCTATATCCTTCCCAGCATTTGATGTCGCTAAGGTTCTGCATTTTGGGCCATTCTATTAGGTATGTAGTGATATCGCCTTGTCATTTTAATTTGCATTTTTCTGATGGCAAATAAGCATATGAAAAGATGCCTCACCATTCGTGGTCCATGAGATATTTGTTAAGACTTTTGGCCTATTCTTTTAATTGGGAATTTTGTTTTCTTATTGTTGAATTTTATGAGTTCTTTGTAAATTTTTTATTACGATCGTTTATTAATGTGTCATTTGTAAATGTTTTCTTCCAGTCTATGACTTGCCTTCTCATTCCACTGACAGTTTTTTTGCAGAACAAAAGATTTTAATTTTAATGAAATCCAGCTTAACAATTGTTTCTTTCATGAATTATGTCTTTGATGCTACATTTAATATGTTATTGCCAAACCCAAGATCATCTAGATTTTCTCTTAGGTTATCTTCTTGGAGTTTTACAGTTTTATACCTTTGAATTTTACATTTATATCTGTGATCCATTTTGAGCTAATTTTTGTGAAGTGTATGAGGTCTGTGTCTAGACTCCTTTTTTGCATGTGGATGTCCAGTTGCTCAGGCATGATTTATAGAAAAGGGTATCTTTTTTTCTCCATTGCACTGCCTTTGCTCCTTTGCCAAAGATCAGTGACTATATTTATGTGGATCTATTTCTAGCTTTTCCATTCTATGCCACTGATTTATTTGTCTTTTTTTTTTAAACCAATGCCACACTCTTAATTACTGTAGATTCATAGTAAGTTTTGAAGTCAGGAAGTTAGTCCTGTAACTATTCTTCTTCAATGTTGTATTGACTATTTTGGGTATTTTACTTTTCCATACAAACTTTAGAATCTGTTTATTGATATACACCAAATAACTTGCTGATATTTTGATTGAAATTTCATTGAATCTTGGTAATACATTTTAATTAATTTTTTTAAATTATTGCAGCCTAGATGTCAGCTTGGTAGTTTCTTGCCTTTTAAGATCTGGGTAAACTTGCTTGAACCATTATTTATGTCTTTTGGAAATATTAATATAATGTTCTCTCCATGTTTTCTGTCTTTCTCTTTCTCCTCCTCTTTTTCTTCCTTCTTCTCTCTCTTCTTTTTCTTCTCTTCGTCCTTGTCCTCCTTCTTGTTTTCTCTCTCTCTTTCCCTTTCTCCCTCCCGCACTCCCCCTCCCTGTGTATATGTGTGTGTGTGTGAAAGCAATGAGGATTTAGCTCGCATCTGATCTGGACATCACGCTCAGAACTAAGCTGAATTATTTAGTTTAGGGATCTTAATGCCATTTGCCTCATGTTTCCCCCGCATTGGCTTAATACTGTCAAGAGCTCACCTCTTCCTGAAGTCCCATCAAATAAGCAACATACATAAGACATTTATGTATATTGAAAACTTTACATAAGGTTTCTGGAAGATGGTGAGATTTACACAGGACCCTAGCTTTTCACCCTCTTGTTCCCTTCTGTTCTCTTCTTTCTTTCCACTTTTCCCTAATCTGTTGTTTTTTCCTTTTGAAAGAAAGTTCTGCCATCTCTTTTGTTGCTTGCTTTGCGCTAACCTATGTCCCTTGCCCCTCAAGGTCTTCTCTGCTCTCTCACCCATGAGGAGTGTGGGAGTGACGGGAAACTTCCCCTTCATCCTGGAAGGTTTGCTTAAATATCAACTCATGATAAAGCAGATTAATAAGAGAAGGAGATTTATTTACCGTGAAACCCAGGAGAATGACAGAATGATTGCCCAATATCCCAATCATGTTCAGAAGTTTATATACCTTTATTTTAGAGGGGAAGGGGAGATGAGGAATATAGGAAATTCTATTGACTGTCAATAAATAGATACTAGAGAGGATGAGTCAATACTTGGGAGAATAAATGGATGAGGGGAAATGGATTGACTTGTAAATGATTCTCTTTGGAAATTAAATTAACTTGAGAGACAGGTATTATATTTGAAATTATTTGGGCCAGTTCTGGTTTCATCATTCTGGATCTTCTTTCCTGAAATATATTGTGATGATAGGAAGCAGAAGGAAAGTCAATTGTTCTTTTTGATAGGTCTGCTTTTTTATGATGAGGGAGGAAATGTCCCTTCCAATGCCTGTTGATCTCTAAGGACCTTTAGTTCAAATACTCTTTATAACAAGGAGTCATATTTTGGAGTGAAATTTCCTGAGGTCCTTTAGGAGCTATCAACATAATTTCCTAAAAAACAAACAAACAACAACAACAACAACAAAAAAACTATTTTCTTGTTACATCATTCTGTTCCCACCTTCTCAAAAATAGCAAAATTAATAGAACTTCACCACATCACAGTAAATCGTATCTCTTTTAAGAGCTAATCTATTAATTTATACTTTCTACCATTTTTTATAAAATTATAAAGTTATGCTGATTTGTAGTAATAACTATTTACAGAAGAAAAGTAGTAACAGTGGTCTTTTAATGATTATGAAAACAATATAATTAAATAATCTAAAATCAAATCTATAATGAACTGGTTAATTTTGCATTTTATAGCATGGAGAGCTACATTTTGACATACAGTAGTTAGCATCCTTTTTTAAGAATATAAGTTAGTTAATAAATGAACATTTGGATAGCTGATCAAATTTGTGTGTGATTGGCATGCATATTGTGCTAAAATTATAATTACTTAAGAGCAATTACTTTAAGTAATACTTCATTGACTGTTTAAGTGTCTATTTATGCCTAAATATCTAATGGAGTTTCCCTTTTATTACTTTCTTTTTCATGGAAAGATGTCATCATGATCCCTTTTATTACTTTTAAAATGAATACTACTTTACCTACTTAGAGTGGTAATTCAGAATTAACATCGCTTAATTGAATAAATTAGATAAGCTTGAGATAAAAACAGTCTATTGAATTCATACTTTAGAATGACTGTGGAAGAAAATCCAGTACTGCCTGGATATCACACAGCACAGTGGATTACAGAATGAAATTAAGAGCAGAAAAATTGGTTCTGATATCTGAATTTGTCAAGTATTGAATACAAAATGTGAATTTATTTCAGTGCTACCATATTTGAAATATTGCATTGGTATTATATAAGCCTCTTTTTATTTTTAATATTCTTTTTCTCCATCATCTCTTCAAGAATAAAAGAAAAAAAATTAGAGAAAAACCTAGCAAAATCAAATCGAGGAGTCATTTAAGTTGCAGTTTGATAGCATCGAAAGTAAGCAATTGACCTTCGAAACATTTCTGTTTTAGTTGTTGAAAGAACCTTTTATAGGAGAGGGCTGGTGAATCATCCTTTCAATCAATAAGTCTTCTGGAAGTTTGCATTGTTGCCTGAAGGATTTGATAAGTCTAGCTACTTTCCCTTTAGGGTCTAAAAAGCTATTCATGTTCACATGACAATCCTGTCCTTTAGGACTTCTTAGAATAAAGCAAAGGATATAAAATTACTACCATTAAGTTGAATAAAAAGGTCAAGCTATTACCCCTAGCCTGTAAAAAGTAATCTCGAAACAACTGGAGTGAGTTAGACTCCACATTATTGCTCCTATGTGTTTTGAGTCCCTATGTGAGGCTTGTGGTGGCAGAGATAAGAGTCCCTCACCTTGTGAGTCACTTAGAATGGCCTGGAAAGATGGCAGATGCAACCAGAATGATCAGAAGGACAGTCTTAAAATAAATTAATGAGACTATTTGCATTACCTAGTAAGTATATAGGGTGTACTTGGCCCATCTTATTGGAAAGCAATTATGCAAGCATTTTCTTCATAAAATCACAGGAGTTACACCAAAAAAATAAAAAATCATAAACTACCCATAGATTTTGTTTTTCCTGATTTTAATCATTCTCTATTTTTATATTCACTGTCCAGTGGGGAAAGACTAAATACTGACTTCTTTTGAAATCTAAGAACAAGAACACAAAATAATGAACAAATGATACAAATATCAGAATCACTTCCAGGTATTTTATTCACTAAATTTCTTATATATATGCAAAATGGTTGCATACAATTTAGATTGTATGTGTTGAAATGCATGTGCATATTATATTTCTTACCCATATATTGAATCTTTTTTTCTATAATGAAAAACCTAAGTAACAGAGAAAGATTAATTTAAAATAAAATCTACTGGGTTTTTTTAATTTGTATATTCTGTATGAATAGGAATGCACAGATTTCCCCCGCTCATCATTCACTATGATTTTGGCCTTTGAAAGTTTCCTACAACAGCAACCAAAATTAGTAATGATTCATATTAGTTGGGTAATAAAAGCTCTGTTCTTTTTCTCTGTGCTTGACTACGCTTTATGAGGTGAAGTATGTTAATAAGACAAAAATATGGATTGGCCATTCATCCTTTCCCATATAACTAAGTTAAAGTGAAACTTGAAAGTCCTGAATTACTATTTCATCTTTAGAAACATACACACACATATTTTCTTAACTATTGTTCTCAAAACTTCTTTCTGCCTTCTGATGAGTTTTAGAAAGTTACTCATTTGAATTGCATGCAAACTCCCTATAACTTGGATACTAGGAAAAATTTATCTGTCCCTTATGTTTGTCATTGGCTGATCTGGTCTCTTTCATGAGAAACTACCTACTCATTGGTAGGAGAAAAATTAATTAAACTTCCTATCCAGCTTAAAACCTGGACTGATCGTATTATTAACTGTCTCTCTGATATCCTCTATTAAACTAAGCTTGGCCTAAAGCTGCCTTCATACATATTTAAAGTTTGGCCTAAAGGTTTCTCCGTACATAATGAACTGTAACCTAATTTGACGTGTACACATACTGTTTATCCTTGTAACAAGTAGCTGTATCTGAGCCAATCACAGCAGCCAGATTTGTCAACCACAGGCAGCCAGCTATACAAACCAAGTTCAAATAAGGCCAACTGTAACCAATCCAACTGTTTCTGTACCTCACTTCCTTTCTTTGTATGTCACTATTCTTACTCTGCCCATAAGTGTTATCCAACTGTATGGCAGCCCTGGAGTCACTCTGACCCTATTCCGGTTCCCAGGGCTGCCCAATTCATAAACTGTTCTTTGTTCAATTAAAGTCTGTTAAATCTAATTTGCCTAAAGTTTTTTTTTTAACACTTTTCATTGATTCTCATGGTAAGACAAGCATCTAGCAGTAGGGAATGCTGTGTTGGCTCTGTTGGGAGCACCAGGCCCTTGGCCTCACGGCAGCCCTGGGCTGTGCACTGTCTAGCTTCTGATGCTTGCAAGGTGAATCCTATGACTGTTTTATCTTTAGGTGTCCCTGCCCTCTGATGCTTAAGTCTGTGGCCAATTAACCTTTGTTTCACTCTCAGTTCTAGAAACAGTCCTGGTAGCAGTCCTTAATAAGCCTGGTTTTACCTAAGGATTTGTTCATATAATAAACTCATCTGAGATCTGAAAGGGATTGTCATTGATCACAGTCAGAGTGTACTACCACAGCGACTCTAGCAAGCCTCTCATGTGCTTCTGGTTCTATAATAAAAGAAACAAGGGTCTTTTTAGGTAAATAAATCTCAAATGCTACCCTTTGCTGGACAGAGCAGAACCACCAAAGTTGCTTTGATAAGTCTGTTGCTGAGTCATGAGTACCCTGCTCTTCAGAGTTCCAAATGAGTAGTGACCTACCTATTGTCTTCCACCCTAACATAAATGCCTCTTTCATGAAAAAGACCCAGAAGAAAGTAATCAAGTCATCTGTCTGCTAGTATTCTCTGGACTCTGCTTCTCATTCATTCCTCCCCCAATTTCCCAGGGTCAGAAAAGACATGGCTTCTCTGTTTGCTTTTCCTGTTTGGAGCTCTATGGTTTAGCCCCACAACCTAGCTCTTGTTATGCTAAAAAAAAGATAAAGGAATTTGACAATCTTTCCTCATGACTATACCCTAGTTCTCAAGGTTATTGACTTGCTTCCAAGTCATATTTTTAAATGTCAAAGCTGACTCTTTCCCTTTGATTCCTTTTGTAAAAACTCCTAATCTTCTTCAGGCAGGACAGAGTAGGGCAAAGATCATGTGGTACAAGTAAAGTTTCAAAGGTTAAAAAGAAAAACACATTAATAGCCTTAGACCATCACACTTATTACTAACTTTTTTCTCTTTATGCTTTTAAAAGTAGGTCATCAATATAAAGTGTATATAAAATTCAAAAGACAATGTCCATCTAGGAATATGTCCCAGAGTCAGAAATATATATATGAGACTGATAAAGTTTAAAGCACCAAAAAATTAAACATATTTATATGGTAAAAATAACGGTAAAAAATAATTAGAATGTCCTTTACTAAAAAGTCCAAAAACAAAAGATGCTGGCATGGATACAGAGAGAAAGGAATGCTTATACACTGTTGGTGGCACTGTAATTTAGTACAACTTCTATAGAAAACAGTATGGAGATTCCTCAAAGAAGTAAAAATAGACCTACATTCTATCCAGCAATCCCACTACTAGTGGGATTCTTCTTTACCCTTTTTTACCCAAAAGAAAAGAAGTCATTTTTATCAAAAAGACACCTGCACTCAAATGTTTTATTGTTGCACAATTCACAATTGTACATATGTGGAATCAACCCAAGTGCCCATCAATACATGAGTGGATTAACAAAATGTGGTATATGTATACCATGGAGTACTACTCAGCCATGAGGAAGGATGACTTAATGCCTTTTGCAACAATATGGATGGAACTGGAACAATTATCCCAAGTGAAATATCTAAGGAATGGAAAAAGAAACACCACATGTACTCACTACTAAATTGGAACTAACTGATGAGCACACATGTGCATAGAGGGAAGTATAACTCAATGGAAGTCAATCAGGGGGGAGTGGGGAGGAGGAGATGGGTGAAAACCTACAATGAACACCATCTGGGTGATGGGCACACTTATAGCCCTGACTCAAACATTAAAAAAGTGATCCTTGTAACCAAAAACATTTGTAACTCCGTAATACTTTGAAATAAAAAAGAAAGAGAGAAAGAGAGAACGAAAGAAAGTCCAGTAAAAAAAATAGAAAATACTCTTAATAGTTGTGAGAGCACTGATACTCATAACTCTTGAAAGCTTTTACAAATAAATAAGAAAAGGACAGACACTCTACTCATGAGTAAACAGTTTGCAAAAGTAGAACTGCAAATGGCCAGTAAACATTAAAATAAATGATCGGCCTTATCAAAGAACTGCAAATTAGAATGAGATGACATTTCCTCCTACAGATTGGCAAAGATTCAAAAGAATGATAAAGGCTAGTAAAAGACAACACATAGAGGAACTGACACTCTTCTTCATTGTGGACATTAGAGACATAGAATGTTTGAGATCTTTGGTTTTTGAAATAAGATACACTGTGGATTGAAATTCCTGTACTAATTACTAACTTTGCAAATTTGGCAAGATACTTTAACCTTGTGATCTTTGAGTTTTACTCCTATAATTGCAGATGATTATATAAACCTTAAAAGATTCTTGGGAGGGTTAATTTGTGTTAATATATGTAACCTACTTGACATAGTAAGTGTCAATATAGAGTTGTGGTTATAAGAATATAAATTGGTTAAGGCTTTTTGAAGAGAAATTTGTCAAAACATACATAAAACCTTAAAAATGTGTATGTCATATGAGCCACCATTTCTAGGAATTTTTCAAAAGGAAATGATCAGATGTATTTGTACAATGTATAAATCACAGCTAGTAGTTTAATCATAGTTTATTTATAATAGTAAGAAAATTTGAAACACATTTCCAAAAATAAAGATTTATTAAAATTTTAGTACACCTATTACTGAAAATCCAACATTTATTGAATCTACTTAGTTTCTTGCCTGCCTTTCTCTTTTGTTTCTGCAAGATAAGCCATATGTTTTAAAGCATCTTGTTTTATTTTAATCTATCATTTATTTGGACCCAGAGATTTTTCAGGTGTTCCTAATTTGTCACTTTATTTAACAAAAAAAAATCTATGCATGTTTGTTGTCATTGGGATATTTTCACCATATAATTAAATTGAAAGTGGCAATCTTCAAAGCAATAAATATTAGAATTATTTTTAATGTATACACACAAATAGATAAAATAAAATAAAATATTAAAACATTATCTTGGCCGGGCGCGGTGGCTCACGCCTGTAATCCTAGCACTCTGGGAGGCCGAGGCGGGTGGATCGCTCAAGGTCAGGAGTTCGAGACCAGCCTGAGCAAGAGGGAGACCCCGTCTCTACTAAAAATAGAAAGAAATTATCTGGCCAACTAAAATATATATAGAAAAAATTAGCCGGGCATGGTGGCGCATGCCTGTAGTCCCAGCTATCCGGGAGGCTGAGGCAGTAGGATCGCTTAAGCCCAGGAGTTTGAGGTTGCTGTGAGCTAGGTTGACGCCACGGCACTCACTCTAGCCCGGGCAACAAAGTGAGACTCTGTCTCAAAAAAAAAAAAAAAAAAAGAAAAAAAAGAAAAAAAAAACATTATCTTTAGGTAATTGGATTATTAGGGAGTATGTGTGTGTATGCACTTACTTTCCTATGTTTTGAACAACATAATTTTCTTCTTTGTGCATATATTAATTTTATAATTGTGACTACTTATTTAATAAATAAATACAATATATATTCTTTTTGATGTGTTAAAATAAACTTTAAAAAATTTATTTTGATTCCCTTTAGTACATTTTCTGTGCACACAAACATATTTTTTATTATTTTACAAAGGTAACATAGTATACATATCGTTTTATTGCTTATTTTTAAAAATACCATCTTACAATATTAAACAAACACACAATTATCATGACATCCAATACCCAGCTCATTCTGACTCTGGCCTGCCTTTCTAGCCTTATTTTCTATGACTCTACAGTATGGGCCCTGCTTGGTGGGAAGCTGAGCCACTGCATTTTCTTCAGGCATATGAAGCTCACTTCTCTGTCCTTCATGATTCCTGTATATGTAGCTTGTAACCCCCCTGCCAAATCCCAATATCGTAAAACATACTCACTATTGAAGGCCAGCTGAGGCCCGACCTTCTTCACTAAGGCTTCTGCCTCCTTTAATCCTTGGATGATGAAATAATATCTTTATCTTTGAAGTACCATGCATTCCTAATTCACGCCTCTTACAATACCAGTTGCATAGAATCATATACTGTAGTCTTTTGTAAACAACACGTTTAAATCTTCCCGTAGACAAGGATTACTTTGTATTTGTCTTTGTATCTATAGCATCTATCATAGTTCCTGATGCATAATAGAACTCAAGAATGTTTGTTGATTGAAGGCATGAATATATGTCCAAGTTGGAGACTCTTAGCTGGAGATCAACAAAAATAAAAGGACTATTAATTGTATTTGGGGAATCAAACAAGAATTATAAAACAACAAGCCCCTAAGTAATTTCTTAAAATAATAATTATAATTAAAATAATTAACGTGAACTCCTCCAGAATGGTTAACTCACTCCACTCTGTTTGATACATAGATTTTCAAGCATTTAATATATTTAATGAATTCTTTTCCCTTTTTAAGAAAAAATATATCTTGAATCAGAGGTTAGCTGTGGCATTTTGATCCTATGCAATTTTCAAGGTCATGTAGGACTTTAAGAGACATCTTAAAAAGTTCTCTCTGGGTCAATCCTTCTGAATAGCTTGAATTTCAATTACTACAAGTATATTAAGGGAAAGCACTTACATTGAAATCTCAAACTAAACAAATCTCACAAAAAGACACCACCATTTATTTAGGTTGTATTCTTTTGTCTGTACGATTTTTTTGGTTTGGCCAATTGCTTTATAACATTACCACATCAATATATTTGAATTTTGATTTTACAAACTAGGGAAAAGCATTTGCCAGAAGACAACAAGAGTTCTGTTTCATAGCTACAGACATAGTTCCTAGAGAAATAGCATTACACACACACACACACACACGCACACACACACAATCTATATTGCTCATTGCAAAACAGAATGAAATATAGTTTAAAACCAGGATCCAAATGTAAGTCATGGAGACATACACACTGGTTAATCAGAGGAATTATAACTGAGGGTTTCAGACAGGGAGGAAGAAAATCCCCCTAGGAACATGATAAAATTAGATATAATTTGTGCACAGTGTTGATCTATATATTGAGGTCAGGAACTGTGATTAACTGCACCATTTATGAGCTGCCATTCTTTTTCTCAGAAGTAGTCTGAAGTATTGCAGCTGAGGCTTGATAGCATTATTTAATTAGGTTATCCCACATAGAACTTTCTAAGGGAAAACAAGAGCACTGGAAATTCATTGAAGGTCTAATTAGCCACAGATTTTTGGTTTGCTCTTGTGCTTTTATTCTTGCAGTTCTTGATTATGTAGAAATGGTTTGTTTTGTTTAGTGTCTACATCTTCTCTTCCATTGTAACATTTTGTGTTTCTAAGAATAAGAAAAAAGTTGTCAGGGAATATAGAGGTGTTCTTTCTGAGTGATTTTAAAAATACTGTGAAAGTTTATGTGTGTGTGAGGTATATATGTCTCACTGTAATATAAAACCATGCAATAGTACACTACTAGCATTTTTGGGATATTGAAATCTGACAACACGTCAAGGTGCTTGGGTGAAAAATCAAAGTAAAACAAAACAAAATACAAACAAAAACAATAACACATAAAGACCTGTGGAAACAAAAATTAATGTTTCTTTTTTTAATCTTTCATGTTTTTGTTTCCTATGTTCAGAGACAAATACGAGATAATTTTTGTCTCGAAAGACTTCTCTAGTTATTATTAATAGTAGGAGAACACTATGAAGGCTTGGATAAGCAGTTTATTCATTAATCACAAAAAATATTTTTCACCTACAATCAAGTGCTTTTCCTGTTGAATCAAACACTCTGCTGGGATATGAGGAAATGAATCTTATTATTCAAACCAAATATTGATTTTTCCAAAGTAATATTTCAACAATCAAATTTTTTTAGGGAATAAACACTGAGGTTTGATCATTTTCCATTTAACAAAATATTTGTGTTGAGATAAACACAGTGATTGGCTAATAATTCTCTTGTCTAAAATGGCACATTATGAATATTCTTATAAGTGCTCTGTTATACCTGGACTTAAAAAAAGTTATGACAAAGACTGGCAATAGATCTAACTTCTATTTGGTTGCCTGGGACTGAAATCTGAGTGTCATCCTTGGTCTTTCTCCCTTACCCCACCACTGAATATCAAGGCTTATCAATTCTACCTTCTTCATAGTCCCTTGAGAACAATCAAATTTAAAAGCTTTCCTATGGCTTAGATCAGATTTTGCCTGGATTACTCCTGCAGCCTCTTAAATCATCCTATGCCTCCAGTTTTCTTCCCATCCATGCAGCTTTGGTACTGCAGGAAATGTGATTTTCCCAAAATATAGATGTCATAGCTTGCTTACCTGCCTCCAAACCTTTTTCATGTCTTTAAGGATAACCCCCAAACAACATTTAGAGGCTTGAATTGCCTAGACCCTATGCATCTTTCTAGTTTCACCTATCTAGAACTTGGCCCCTTTCATAATATTCTCCTGCATTTCTGGACATTTTATCGTTCCCAGACCATAAAATAAGATTGTATTTTCAACTCTATGGTTTTTTTCTTGTCCTAACTACCACTCCCTGCCCAGCCAGATTAATTTCTCAGCACCTTTATGACTAGGCTTAGGGCCAGATGATTTTTGACAATAATACCAGGACCAGTCAATGGGGAAAAGAACAGTCTTTTCAACAAATGGTACTAAGGAAACTGGATATCCACGTGCAAAAGCATAAAATGGGACTATAACTTAATATCATACATAAAATAGATCAAAGACCTAAATGTAAGACCTAAAACATAAAACTCTTAGAAGAAACCATAGGGCAAAGTCTTCATGACATTGGATTAGGCAGTAGTTTCTAGGATGTGTATGAAAGGCAATAACAGAAAAAATAGACAAATTGGACTTCATAAACATTTAAAAATTTTATACATCAAAAGTCACTACCAACAGAGTAAAAAGGCAACCCACAGAATGGAAAAAATATTTAGAGATCATGTATCTAATAAAGAATTATTATTCAGAATATATAGAGAACACCTAAAGCTCAACAATGAAAAACCTAATAACCCAATTAAAAAATGGTCAGAGTATGTTTTTGTCTGCTTTGTCAAAGATTAGATGGCCACCTATATGAGGATGGTTTTTTATCTGAGTTCTCACTACTGTTCCATTGGTCTATGTCTCTGTTCTTGAGCCAATACTATGCTGTTTTAGTTAAAATAGCCTTGTAGTATAGCTTGAAGTCTGGTAGATTGATGCCTCCCAATTTGCTCTTTTTCCTTAAGCTTGCTTTTGCCATATGGGGTCTTCTTTGGTACCATACAAAGCATAGAATTATTTTTTCTAGATCTGCAAAAAATGATGTTGATATTTTAATAGGGATTGCATTGAATCTGTAGATCACTTTGGGTAGCATAGACACATTAATAATGTTTATTCTGCCGAGCCACGAGCATGGTATGGTTTTCCACCTGTTTACATCCTCTGCTATTTCCTTCCTCAGTGTTTCATAGTTCCCTCTATAGAAGTCTTTCACCTCCTTAGGTAAATATATTCCTAGGTATTTTATTTTCTTTGTTGCTATTGTGAAGGGTATTGAGACTTTGATCTGGTACTCAGTTTGACTGTTGTCTTAATTTATTTTATGCATGATGAGCCAATATACAAATAGTTAAAACAAGCAATGATATAAAAAATTGCCAGCTAAATTTTAGTTTAAAAGTTCAATAATTAACAATGTAGAACATAATGTTATTAATAGTATACTTTTCCACATACACATATGCACATTCACATATAGTATAAGTAAATTGTATTTACATTTTGTTTCCATCTTTTTTAATTTTTAAAATTTTTTTACTTGTTTTGTATATATATTATTTTATTTCAGAATATTACAGGAGTATAGTTTCAAATAGTTTTGGCTTGGGCAATAAAATATTTTAAACCCTGTAAGTTCAAAGGAAATCAAAGAATCACTGCCTGAGCCTTTACAAGGACCTGCATTTTGTTTGTACAAGGTGCAAAAGGCTGACTCATAAACTATAACTTTTTTTTAAATCCAAATTTGGGGGAGGCATTTGTATCAAGTAGTTCTGAATGTAGGATAGCTTAAAAATTAAAACTAAGCTGTGTCGAAAGCCTCAGTGTAAAATTTAACAGCTGAGTAATATTGAAAAAAAATCAGTTAAATCACTGTTTGTTTTTCATATGTAAATTGGGGAAAGTAATTTTTACATCATAGGGCTTTTATGTAGATTAAATGAGATAGTAAATATATAACTGTTTTACATACTACATAGTATAAGTTATACTTGAAAAAAAAGATTAATTCATTTTGCTGATCTATACCAACCCCTTTGTGCTGTTCAACAAATTAAATTCTTTGTTTTAGGTTCTCATTTGTAAGTTAGAATAAACAATTAATGTACTAGGTATGACTTTCCTAAGAACAAGTCAATATGAAATTAAAGGTGATTAGTATATGTAATAGCTGAAAGAAAAGAAAGGAAATTAAGAAACAAGGCAATTCTGGACATACTAAGATATATTTTATGTAAGGATTAGCAGAAATGTAGTAATTGTCAAGATTAATTTAACAAATAAACACTGCAGCCTGGGTAGTTTAGGACCTTACCTGCATATGAAAGCTCTGAGTGATCAAGGTAAGTGGTTTACACAACCTAAGTTAAGGAGAGAGCTAACTTATCATAAGATCCCTGAAACACCTGGCATCCAAATCTATAACACAGTCTTCGATTAAAATCTCTTGGAAGCTTACAATTCATTTTTCTTTTCCCAATCTTGTCCCCTTTGGTACAACTCCAAACAGCAAACAAAATAGCTTTTTAAAAATTCCGATAAGTTCATGTAACCTCCCTGCTCAAAATCCTCCCAGTGGCTTCTCCTGCTATTTAAAATAAAAATCCAGACTTCCTACCAAGACCTCCAAGGTCCTGTATCTTCAAACTGCCTATCTCTTCAAGTCTTACATGCTGCCTCCCTGCTCCTTGCTCAACGTGCTCTAGCCACAAAGCTTTCCCACTGTTAAATTTAACACACTTAAAGTTTTCACTTGATATAATTTTATATAAATTGTGTTCATATTTTTACTGTGTATTGCCAGCTCCTTAAGAAGCCCCTTTCAATATATATTTATTGAATAGCTTAATTAATAAATTTCAACTCAGTGCTAGTCTATGCTGTACAGGCTACCTAACTGAATTGAATTGAACGCACACTATTAAACAACTCGTATTATATACTATTATTCGTACTTTTTCATTGAACACATACTATCTATAGGGCACAGGGTTAGGTGCTATGATGAAATATAGAAATTGATGATATCTTCTTTTCCTCAAAGAGCTTATAATCTCTTGGAGGATACCAATATAGAAAAAAAAAACAACTATAATATAGTTAATATTATAATAATAAATGCTATAAAATTGAGAGTGTGCAATAGAAAATTTTAAGAAAATTTCTTCTTATTTAGGAGAAGGCATCTGAGCTAGGTCTTAAATGCAAATGGTATTTACTGTCATCATTACCAGCATTATTGTACAAGAAATATTAAAACCTCATTAAAGTAAATCAAAATAAATGTAAGAACCACCTAAAATCCCAATTCTTCAAAGTTAAATATTTGGCTCTTCTTCTTTTCAATTTCTGTTTATGCATTTGTACTATTTACATATTTGCTGTTGGGATCTACATTGAATTTTTCTTCTACTTTTTAATTTGATAGCCATAAAATATTTTTTAACTTATTCACAATTTTCAATTTAATGACTGCATAATATTCCAGAGTTGATTAATCTAAATTTCTATATCATTTCTTTTTACTGGCCATTTAGTTTTTTTACAGCTTTTTCATAAGATAAATTTCTCATAATTAACATGTTTAGGCACATGATTCCTTTCAATTCAGTAGAATTTCAGCAGAGAAAATGAGAACAATCTCATTCCAGAGGTAGGAGATAAGCAAAGACAGTGTACAGCCTATACATAGAATAATTATTGGAACTTGGAATTAAATAGGGTTCAATTGTCTCAAGTTCCAGATGAGGAAATTTAGGTTCAGAGAAGCTGAGGGACTTTTGAAACATAACACAGCTGGTTCGCAGCAGTGCAAGGACAAAGTGCCATTTAGTTCTTTTCTTGATCCAAGAGCCACACTCATCTGCAGCTACACAGACACTCTAATTATGGAAACTCGCATATTATTTAAGACCCAGTTTTTCAGCCTTTGGCTTCCTACCAATGTCAATTTAATGCCCATATTTTTATTTAATCACTCCTTGGGTTACTGAATCATGCTTTATGTTTGATATTTG
This sequence comes from Eulemur rufifrons, assembly GCF_041146395.1. NCBI lineage: Eukaryota > Metazoa > Chordata > Mammalia > Primates > Lemuridae > Eulemur > Eulemur rufifrons. The sequence continues at coordinate 51,691,819 of NC_090997.1, forward strand.
ATGGTCTTCCTTATTTATCTCAAGCAGTTATGTCATCCTATCATGCATATGTACGTGGTATTTATTATATATAATTCCGTATTTACTCTTTTTTTGTTTCGTGTGATTTTTTAAAAAATGTTCTATAAAGACTTGCCAGGATTTTCTTTTATTTGAATTTTAATTTGGTTTGTGTATGTGCATGTGCGTGTGTATGAGTTTGTGTGGTTATTCATTAGACTGTCACTGGATAGACTTAGCTGTCTTTGCAGTATGATCTCTACTTCCAGAAACATATGAACTGAATTTAAAATATTCAGTGATAAGGATAATGTATATAGACATTATACGTGATAATTTGGTATCATGATTCCTGTGCAAAAAAGTAAATTCTTCACCAATGGTGAGAGAATAGTGCTGACAAATGCAATCTCAAGCAAAATTAAGTTTTATATTCTATATACTTCTACTTATTGATTCACTGAAGTCAGATGTGTAATCCTTTCATTTAATTCCATTAGTATATTTAGGTCAATGTACACTACCTTCCCAACATTTTAAACTCCAACCATAATTTTCAAGGGCTCTGACAAATTATGTTGTTTTCTGAACTTTGTAATTTTCTTCAGAAAAAAAATCCATTTGCCTGAAATGATTGCTTGTTTTCTCTGGAAGGTATGTATATCCTTTCTACACATAGAGCTTATGTAGAACTCCACCATTATGAAAGCACTGATTTTATGTAAATCCCAACACCTTTGATCAGAACCATTGGCAATATCAATAATAGGATTCTGACTGTGATGAGTTGGCAAGTTACTTGCAAATATAACCTTAATAACAACATATACAAATACATTTCTTAGAGCACAGCACCTCCAATCCAATCATGAATTCAAAGCAGCCTAAGTTATGCTATTTTGTAGGTATGGGATTTTTTTTTAATATATAGGGATTACTGTGCAGAGAGAAGATGTGACCTGAAAAATATAAGAGGAAAAATAGCAGCATTTTTCATTATGTGGCAACTAAGTAGATTCAAGGAGTGAGCTGCTCTTATAAAATCACTCTACAAATTACATCACATGATGGTGAATAACATTCTGCAATGGAATTATGTAACACATGAGCTACTTTTCAAAGTATGAAAACACAGTTTTGGTTATGCAGGAATAGAACAAAATAAAATAGAAAAAGTTTAAGAATAATGTACCTAAAGTATGTTTTGCAGAATAATGCCTATGCATTATTAGAGATAAAATGTATGGAGATATGTCAGGAGTAGATTGGGTTCATGATAGATACTTAAAAAAGTGCTTGATAGATTTAAAATTACTAAATAGGCATTATATGCTTTAGTCTAATTGAGTTTAACTTGTCTATTAAGAAAACCTATACTTAAAAAATCACATAGTCTTAGAAGTAGAAAGTACTTTACCTAAGAGTTCAACTCTTTTTCAGTTGATGATTAAAGTTTCATCCACGTTAGAGAGTGGTTTGAGATAGAATTCCTGTTTTTTTTTTTTACTTTCTTCTTACAAAGTGTGTGACTGTAGGATACTTTGACTTCCTGAGACTCAGTTTGATCATCTGCAAATCTTACCTAACACCGCTATGAAAGCACAGGAGTTGACTTTAGCTGCCCTAAGAAAAGGGTATTTATTAGAAACATATAGCAGACTCATATGAGACTCAGTGGAAGACTGAAATACAAGCTAAGTCTGTGGAGAAAATTCTAAAAATCTAGAAAGAAGAGTGGACTTCTTACATTAACATCAGTCAAATCATTTGCTTTTGAATTGGGACACATCTTATTACTGCAGGCAAGAGACTGCAATTCTATTTTAGTCTATTTCACCTTATCCCAAACCTTCCATACATAAACTAGGAGCTTTTTCTTACTGAAAACCAATTAGATCCATTTCTGGGTCTAGCTACTAAGGATCTTATGTAATTAGTGCAAGCACTGCAAATGAAAATGTGGGGGTTTTGTTTGTTTTTAGTTGGTTGTTATGGTTTATTTATTTATTTTTTTAATCAAGAACACATGGATATATGGAATAATTGGTTTAGCCCTAATAAAAAAAAGCCTCATATTTTCTATAGGTCAAAGTCCTACGATAAGGAAAAAAATACTATTAAAATCATTAAGTTGAAACCATAGTGCTTTTACTTTTAGGCATGCAGATAATACAATAAAGAGTCAGAGATAATTTTGCTAAAGTATAGCAAAATACTTTAGTACTGTGATTTGAGTTATGCCAAGAAAAAATTATTGCTTAAAAGTTTCTCTCTCACTAGTACCTGAAAGTTTAGAATGGATCAGTCATTCCTTAGGATAATGGGAGTTTTTATTTTCCCATGCCTTGGCAGTATTTCCTAAGCTTATCATTAGCTAATAATAGTTAGTATATATCTCTTTTTGGTCCCCTAGCACCATTAGGGGAAAGCATCAATCTTTCTGGATTAGTACCATGCCCACATCTCATATACAGACTACAAGGATGTTCATCAAAGATTTCTGAGCCTGGAAGTAATACTTTCCTTAAGATCTAACTATAGAATTACGCTTAGTCCAGTACATCTTTAAATTTACAACTTTAATAATTGGACTTATGATTAAAATGTTTTTCTTTAAGTTCTCAAATTAATAAAAAAAAATCCACACTTAATATCCACTTAGTATGTTTAACAGAGATGCTTTTCTTTTCTTCTCTGTACCTATACCTTCCTCTTAGGAAACAGAGCCCCGGGAGACAGAGCTCTACCCTGCAATCCCAACACAAAGAAGCAAATCAGATAGACAACTGAGTTCAACTGGGTAAATAAGATATTTCCTTAGACATTTAGATTTAGAGTAGAGACATTAAATTATTTAGCTAAAGTCAGCCAACCCTAGAAGTCACTCAAGCTATGGGAGTAAGGCTGTAATTTTGGGGTAACTATAATGTAGTTGTGTGAAAGAAGATGAGTGTATAGAAAGGTTGATTTGAGGAGAGAAAAGAGCAAAGCAGAAGCACTCCAATTATACTTTGTTTTTCTTAAGTCCTTGCATTTTCTTACCTTCTTAAAGGACTTCTGAGGATAACCGGTTATGGTATAATTATAAACTAATCACGGTTATTTCAAAATGATTGCCTTGGGTTCAGTCTATAAGATGATCCAGTTTTTCTCCTCCAAGGAAATTTACTCAATATTCATATCTCCAATGTCTGGTAGTAAATGTTCAATCATTTTTTAACAGAATCAATAAATGAGCTATTTTTGGTTAACATAGTTTATAATAGGAGGAATTTCTGGATTAAAGTTATAATTGTTTTAGAGTTTATTGGTTCATTTTGTCAATTAGTTTCCAAAAGACTTGACACTTTTTATGTTCCCATTAACAGTGTGAAAAAATTCTGTTTTCACCACATTCTTACCATCTTTTAATATACTTATTAAAATAAAAACATTATTTGATTGACAAAAGCTATTTTATCTTGATCTATACCTATTTAACAGTGAGTTTGAACATTTTACCATTTATTTCATAACCTTTGCATATCCTTTTTATTGTGACATTCTTAGGTCATGAACCTACTGAAAATTAGCATATTTAAAGTGGCTTAAGAAACAAAATAAATATTGAACCACAAAGACAGTTATGATAGAAAGAGCACTGCCCAAACTTCCGGAAGAGTTTATAAGTGTTCAAGAATCTTTAGGTTTCTTAAAAATCACTTGTAGCATAACATAGGAAACGTAGAGACATTGTGAGTTTTCACAAAGGCAAATGCATGTTATTTCATTGTTTTTTGGAAGCAATCAAAAAATTCTTTAACAATGTTGGGTGGACAAACAAGCAGAAATAAATATAAGCAAATGTTCTGCTAACAATGATGCATCTACAACTAAAAGGCTTCAGATAATTTTATTTATCAAGACAAAAATAATGGAAGTGAGAAAATTAACTGGTCTTTATGGGTAAGTTAACTTTGGTCACATTGGTCAACATTAAATTAAATTGCAGTGCATTCTTATGAAACATTTCTCAATACATTCATAACCAGAACATTGTGATAGATGCCATGTTGCTGTGTCTGTGTATTGCCTTTTTTAGAAAATATGTCACCATAGTTTATACTAGTCTTCAATAGTTCAGTTGCAGTGAAGTGTTGAAAATCAACAGATGGTCGTGGTGGATTCTGGCTGTTAGAACCAAAGTGTGCCAGGTGCTAACCTTTCCCAAGTGAAAGATAAAAGCACAAATTGGCCAACTGGTTTTGTAATTGTGGTGTAATAGTGACAGTATATCAGTGGAATCAACAGGTAGATTGATAATTTTGTCTGTAGCCATGTTAGGTATTCCTCAGGTTGGATAGTACCATCTGCTTCATTCATTCACTTACAACATGTATTGAGTCATTTCCCTCAGCCAGCCACTGTGCTACAGGATGGGGAAACCAGAGTAAACAAATAAGACAACTCTTATAGAATTTTCTGGATGTAAAAAAGATACCATTAAATGATTAATTACAATAAAATGTGAGTGTTGTACTTTAAAAAGTACAGAGAATGATGGGAGCATGTGCCAAGACATCTAACTGGGCCTAGATGATTAAGGAAGCCTCCTGAAAGTAATGAAACATTGACATGTATGTGAAGAATATTTAATTATAAGAGAGGCTAAATGTTGGGAAATCTTCAAGCTAGTTTACTCTCTTTGTCTTATCACTAAAAGTTTACACCCTACTGTTAAACTTTTATATGATTTTTAAGAAAATCAAGTTATAAAGTCAAAGCCTATTGAAATAGTCTTTAAAGATTTTATTTTCATTAAAATTCATACAAATGGCTCAATTATAAAAATTGTAAATTTTAGATTGATAGAGCACAGTGTTTAAGAATGTAGGACAGAAATGCCAAACAAGCTTATTCTAAGTTCTTTTAAGACTAACTTGCAGACTGACTCAGAGACTGAAACTGTTAAAATAAAGCATGAGCCAATTCTTGACTGCCTGTACTGACTTTACAGCCATTCACGTATAATGGAATGTTAAAATTGAAGCTTTGACCAGGGTTCCAACATATAATGTGTGCTACATATAAAAGTGAAGTGTCAGATTAAATCATTATTTCAAATATAGTGGTTAAAAACAGGCTGAAAATTGGTTTCATCATTCTTAGGCCCTTCATCCAGGAAGCCCTGACTTTAAATCTAGGATATAAGCAGTACTAGAAAACAAAGATGAGAGGATTTGTCAGTAGGCTTTTGCAAGAAAACTGCTGCCCTCTATGATTCTCACCACCCTCCCTCCTTTCTAGAAAAAGGATGGGGGTTGGGCATGTGCTGCTCTTTTCACCTCAATTACAGAGAGACACATTTTTAAGGCAACTTATGGAGAGCTTGAAATACATCCTCTGAAGTTTCTAAATAACAGTATGCAGGCTGCAAAGATGGATTGGAGCACTGCTTGGGCAGGAAAGCAACAAGGGGTTGTGACTACTAGTGAGTGGTTGGACTACTTTACAATAGTATGTCACAATATGCATGAGTACTTCCCTTGGGGCAGATACAGACCACAGGAGAGAAAGAATAAGCCTACAGCTCTTTTAAGTCCTATCGAAGACAAATGACTGGAAAGTGTGGCAAGACTCTAGAGACTATAAGGAGGGCTATAAAAAATATGTATGTGGAGAAAATCTAATTATAGGAGGGAAACTTTCAACTATAGAAAAAGTACTGCTTATGGGTAGTACTGCCTGTGGGAAGGTGATGAGGTTGGAAGCACCAGAAATCTGTCTCTCCACCTCAGTAAGAATTTTACTGGCAAGCACCAGAAATCTGTCTCTCCACCTCAGTAAGAATTTTACTGGCAAGCACCAGAAATCTGTCTCTCCACCTCAGTAAGAATTTTACTGGCAGAATCTGTCTGTTGTAACTATTTGGGGGCTCTGAAGTCTACTGAAGGCATGTAACTTCCAGGAAAATGCTTGAAAGGTAAATTGTGGTTAATTTTGGTCAATTTCAGCTCTTAGCAGAGTAAAAGTGACCCATCTCCCAGTCCCGGTGGCAGGAAGCTTTGTTCCTGGAGCAGCTTATGCGCAGGTTGCAGGAGCAAGGAGGACAAAAAAGCCCCCATCTTCCAAATATTGAGAAGCTGTGCTGTGATCACTGATTGCTGTTTCTGATTGCAGAGGTGAAGATGAGGAAGCAGCAACCATTTTTCTTGTACCTGCCTGTATTGTTACAAGCCTTTCCCACTCAGACTGATATAAATTCCAGGGAATTTAAAGAGTTGGTGCCATTTTTCAACCCCTTAATTTATTTCTTCTTCTCATTTTGGGAGCCAGATATTAAAGACTAAAACATTCAAAAATAACTGCATACATAGGGAAAAGTGACGGACTGCACATGCCCAGAGAAAGATGCAGGATCATAAAAGTCCTGAGAAGACCTTAAGTTTCTACGCAGGATGATCCTTAGCACAGAGAAAACCTACAACAATTAAAAAAAATCAGCAAATCCTGAGGAAGGAGGAGAATATAGTTTCTTGAGTTACCACATTATTAAATTCAAATGTCCAGTTTTTAACAACCAAAAAAAGGGCATACAAAAAATACAAAAGTATGACACAAAGAAACAAAAATAAATCAACAGAAACTGTCCATGAAAATAATCTGATGGTAGATCAACTAGACAAAGTCTTTTTAAAGGGTATAGAGTTGTACTTTTATAAAATGAAAAGAGTTGTGAAGATAGTTGTGATGGTTGCACATTATGAATATATTGAATACTACTTAACTGTACACTTAAAATGGTTAAGGTGATAAATTTTATGTTATGTGTATTTTGTCACAATTTTTAAAAGTGGTGGGGCAAAGTACTGCCTATGTCTTGAAAATTTCAGCTTAATAAAATCAGGAGAATGTGTTCAGTACCTAGAGCAGATTCCATGCCATTAATTCTAGGCAGCAGCCAGGCACACACAGCAAAAAAATCATTTTATGACAATAAAAATTCACACAAGAAATTTAACTAATCTCTTTCCTTAACCATCCCTCCTCCTGTCACATTTCAACTATCTAGCTATGAATGAGTTATTACGGTTATTGAGGTGGGGTGGGGGAGATGAGAATAGAATGACCACATCTACCATCCCCACTGCAAACTGCACGATTACCATGAGCCCAAGCTGAAGAAGCAGAGAGGATTTGCTCTTAAATCAGGTCTGATGTGGTAAATTTTATTGTCTTCCAACAGTTTTTCTTCCCTCTTTTCCCATATTTTATTCCTCACCCAATTGCGGGAGGATTTGCAATTTTTCATCTCATTTGCAATTTTTCATCTGATTAATGTTGAACTTAGTCATGTGAGTTTCTATGGCCAATGGAATGTTAGTGAATGTGATAAAAGCAGAGGCTTTAAATTATGTGACTGCAGTTTTTGTTTTGATCTTTGCACTTACACTATTTACCTTGAAGAATGATGGAGACAAGAAAGACCTGAACTGAATTAAAGCCTGGTATCCAACCTGGACCAGCTGAGCCCAGGAGAATTCAGCAGATGTATAACTGCTCCACAAACTCAAGAATGAGAACAAGAAATATATGTTATGGACACCACTGAAATTTTGGATGTATTTTTAACATACCAAAAAACTGACCATTGCAAACATTTTGATTCATTTGGAGAACTGGCTGTTTTAATTTTTTAATTGAGATGCTGTTAAAATTTTAAGATGACTAAAGAAATTTTTATTATCTAAAAGTGAATTTTAAAACTATGAGGCCTAAGATTGAGATTGCTACCAAGGGCAAGAGAAAATGTTTTTCAATGACTACCTATGAAAATGAAAAAAGGAAACAGATATTAAGGTGCATATTAATATTATTGAGTACCACCAGCTGCATTTATATACTTTTCTAAATTTTAAGAGTATTTCAGAGTAGTAATGCCTTTTCTATTTAAAAGTATAACCATAAATAGTAAATACAGGAAATAATTCTTGTTTCCAAACACTTTGCCACATAAACTAATAATGTGCACAAAAAAATGGTCAGAATATACTTTTTTTCAAATTTACAATGTCTAGAGCTAAGTTTCTCAACAAGGACACAACCTGAATTAGTTTATTGTGTGTGAAAAATGCTTTACCAAGTTTATTGTTTTCTAATGCTGAGTATGAAGTAAATAATGGAAATATCTTTCTGAAACACAATTCAATTGAACTTGGCCCACATACATTGCAGGCTTTTACATTCACTTATCATAAAAAAATTTACGAAGGTCATGGTTCAAGAATGAACAAATACTAGAATATTCTTTAAATGTATAACAGTGCATGAAGCAAATATTTTTATTATTGACATTAGCTGCTGGGGTTATGGTGGTATGTGGGTACACTATGATAAATTAATACATCTGCTCATATTATCTATCCAGCACCAACCTTCCTTTTAAATAACAGAGGGCAAAAATTTCTATAAATAGTTTTCATCAAATCAGTCTGAGCCTAGGCTTATTTCATACTAGACAATAAAGTGATGTTAATCTTTTGATTTTTTTTCTCTCTAGCAGATTACAGCCTATTTGAAATCAGACACAAACAAAATCTTATGGAAAACATAATTAGAAGTGAAATTGCTTTTAAGCACCTTTGTCTCTGGAGGAACCTTTTCACCCTCTGTGATGTGCTGGGATGTATCTAATCTAATGATCAGCTGCTACCAAGTAATTGAATATCCCAGAGTTTGAATTGCTAGAGAGCTTATGCGTTTTTTCCCTTTTTCCTCTCTAAATAAATAAAGGGGTAAAATGAACCTACATGACACTAAATTGCTATTTTTGATGAGAAGTTCCTTGTATTTGTAGTGTTTATTCTCAAGGTTATGTTACATTTCTTAACTTAAAGGAGTAATACTTGAAAATATAATTACTCATCAGAATGAATATATGAGGGTTTAAACTAGCTTTAGAAATTTGAATTCCACATCTTAAAAATTTTAGAATCCTTCTTGATTATGAAATGCAAGTTTTTTTTAATTAAAAACCTATTATAGTCAATAAAGTGATAAAAATATTAAAATTCTCCCTTGTCAAAAATGAATTGAAAAATTTCAAAGGCAAATACAGCAACACCAAAAATAAAATATACACACACACACACAGATCATGGAGTACTACCCAGCAGTAAAAAGAATGAAATAATGTCTTTTACAGCAACTTGAGTGCAACTGGAGAATATTATCCAAAGTGATGTATCTCAGGAGCTGAAAAATAAATACCACATGTTCTCACTAATAAGTGGGAGTTAAATGATGGGTACACACAGGCATAAAAAAATGTAAAGGTCACTGGAAACTAAGAAGGGGGAGGCTGGAGGGGAGGGGAGAGATAAAAACTTACCTATGGGGTATAGCGACCACTGTCCTGGTGACAGGCACACCGAAAGCCCTGACTTCAGCATTATAAAATGTATTCAGGTAACAAAAACATTTGTACCCCTTTAATATTTTGAAATTTAAAAAAAAAATTTCATAAGCAATGTGTTTAATGAATTTCCTCAACTCTTTTTTTGATGAATTGGATCCTTCATATTTTTGTTATATGTTAATGGTCCAAAATTGAGTACAGTCATCCCTCTTTATCCAAGGTTTCACTTTCTATGGTTTCAATTACCCTTAGTCAACCACAGTCAGAAAATATTATCTTGCACTTTGGGACCATTATTAAGTAAAATAATGATTACTTGAACACCAGCACTGAGCTACTGCCACAAATGATTTGATAACCGAGATGGCTCTGAAGTAACTAATGGCAATGGGAGGCAGGGGTGAGATTTCATCATGCTACTTAGAACAGAGCTCAATTTAAAACTTGTGAGCTGTGTATTTCTGGAATTTTCTATTGACATCACAATACCTACATCATTCACCTCATTTCATCTCATCACATAGGCATTTTCACATCTTATATCATCACAAGGAGAAGTGTGAGTACAGTACAAAAAAATATTTTGAGAGAGAGAAAGAGGAGGGACCACATTTACAATACTTTTATTATAGCTTTTTTTAATAATTGCTCTATTTTATTAGCAGGTTTTGTTGTTAATCTCTTACTGTGCCGAATTTATAAATTAAACTTTATCATATGTTTGTATGTATAGGAATAATCATAGTGTATATAGGGTTTGGTACTATCTGTGGTTTCAGGCACCCACTGAGGGTCTTGGAATGCATTCCCCACAGACAGGGGGATTCCTGGACTTTAACTCCACTATGTAAAAAATTACTGTAAGAAAAAAATGATTAGGGTCAATTATCCTGAACATAACACAGATGATCTTACTACAGGTGTGAGACTTTAAAAGAGTATGAAACATATTAATATATCACTTGAAAACAGACCCTCTTATGACCTCAGATCCATTTTATCTTATCCTTGCCTCTGTGAAGATTGATAACTCATATATAATATTCTTTTTCCTGGCAATTAGCAGAGCTGCAGTTTAAAATTCCAACAAGAGAGCAATAATCTCATTTCCAAAGACAGCTTGGGGAAAATACGGGAGCAATGCAAAGTTTCTTAATCTCTAGGACCATTTCTTGGCTAAATGAGAAAATTTGTGATTTAAAATAGCTGATTTCCAACACACAAACTTGCTGACAAAAGCTTGCTGAGCTCTTTAATTAAGTTTTATTATAGTCTTGGCACAACATGTGACGAAAGCCATTCCTAAGAAGGGACAGTTAATATAATTCTCCACGTTTAATTTCAGATTATAACCAGGTGGTTCAGAACTTCTTTATGGAGTTGATTTGAAGAAGTGCGTTAAAATTCTCCTGAACATTAAAACTACACCAGTATATGATCCTGCCTAGCCCAGTTCTTTAACCATGCAAGTGGAGGAAGAATTGTATAGAATTATTTTCAAGAAGGTCATTTGTGTAGAAGTGCTCAATATCCATTGGAATGTCCATCTTCACAAAAGTGAAGAACAGTGACCTGCTTGCCTATCAGGGTGCTCTGTGGTAATTCTTTCTTTCTTTCTTCTTCTTTTTTTTTTTTATCAGAAAGATGATCTCTTGATTTTAATCTTTTCTTTTCTTTTTTTTTATTTCAGCTTATCATCATGGGGGTACAAAAGTTCAGGCCACATACACTGCCCATGTCCCGCCCATCCCCCTGAGTCAGAACTTCAAGCGTGTCCATTCCCCAGACGGTGCGCAACGCACTCATCATGTAGGTACACACCCATACAGGCATGAGCCACAACGCCCGGTCTAGGCTTCCATTTTTTCAGTGACTTTTTGCAGGTATTTCTGGAAGCAGCAGTTATAATAGTGGCTTCCTAATAATGAGGACTTTCTGAGCATAGCTTTTTGACTGTAACAGGTTGCTTCTCTTGGTGGGGCCTCATTATTTTAGCAATATGGCACAGCACGGCTCTGGAGCTAGCATTTGTAGTGGCAGGCTTCTAATTTTCCTAATCATAGAAGAGGCATTAGCTTTTATTGTAATTCTGCCTTTGTTAAAGTCATTTTTGAAAGCTCAACCTAAAATACACTACTTCAGCTTAACTGATGATTTTTTCCACCATTTAATACCTTGCAATAATCCCTTTGTGCTTAATACACCTAAAATGTTCACGTTCTCTGAAACCAAACCTAAACTATTTTGCACTGTTGAGTCAAACCAAATATCACATAATATCAACCAAATATCATAGCTTTCAAGCAATGCCTGCTATATATAGCACAAAGGAAATTTATTTTATAAAGTCACCAATAATTAAATCAAAGCTCCATTGTCAAGAAAATTACATTTTTGGGTCAAAGAAATGCCGGAAATTGTAACTTCCTCTTGTCAAAGTTTAGAAGGTGCCATACTGTGAAATAAAGTGGGCTCAGTTATTGGTAACCTCATTAGACATCTCCAGTAAACAGTATTCTAGGAAATTGGGAAGAGCACATGTAGCCACCCCAAGTCTTCAGGCATAAGACTTTTCTTGTGCATGGATTTCCGTAGTATCAAGGGGGCTTTTCAATATAGGAATCATTTTCCAAATGGAACATAACTCACTCAAATATGGGGAAATGTGAGTAGATACAAGAATTCCCCATAAGAGAAATGAAAATAGCTTTTCTTTTAGATACTCTTTACATGAAGACAATAATAATTAGATATATCAGCACATTTACAGCAAAGGCCACAAAAACTCAATCTCTGACACAACTTTTCACTGAGTAGATTGTTCAATGAGGATTAAAAAAAAAACTTGTCTAAATCATAATGAGTCACTTCTTAAATGGGATATGGGTATTCTGTTAATTTCACTGTCAGATGCATCACAAAGGATATTGGACAAGCAATATTATTTCCTTGGAAGAGAAAGCAAGCTAAACAAAACTCCAGTTTAAAAACATATTTTGTAATGGTTTTAACCTATTAAGACTTCTAGTCTCAGCTCTCTCCTTTTTCCCTTAATCCTGATGAATGTCTGATGGTATTCCACACCTACAATATCTTTTCCAGGTTGAGCACATACAAAAAAATATTAACTAAATAAATAATTCTAATAGCATTGCCCAGTTAATGAAGATGTGAATACATGAAGAGGGAAGAAAAAATTCTACTATTTTTGATGGGAGTCAAGGGGAAAGTACAATAATAGTCATGAACAGATTGTATTCATACAAAGACAAATAAATAGAAAGAAATGATATGGATGTCATATAAATATTGTGCAAGGTACAAGAAGATAAACAACCTACAAGAAATAAAGAACGTACTTTATTTAGGAAAAAATTACTATACAAAACAGAAGTAAATTTTTGGCACCAGGTGCTTTACAATCTGAAGGAAAAATTGTAAAATATGACTTTATACAAGGAAAGAGAGAATATGAGATAAAACTATACCTGATTTTAAAAATTACCTGGCATGTTAAGTTTATTAAAAGTCAGAAAATGTAATTTGAAGGCATTAGAAATGATAAAGCAACAGAATAAAATTTCATAAAAATAATTCATTATTTTATGGGAATCTGAAAAGCTATTTCTGAATATTAATAAAGGAAAGGAATGAAAATTATCCAAGAGAAGTTTAGAGATCCAAAAAATATAAGAAGAGGGAGTTTATAAATACAGATGATTGGTGTTTCTTAGGAATAGGACAGAATAAGTGGAGAAATACCTCAAAAATCTAAAAAAAAGTAATTCTTAAATTTTAAATTTCTGGATTTGTAGATAGAAACAGTTCACTGAATATTAGGAATCATAAACAGAAAGTTATTAATATTTAAGTGGACACATAGTTATCTCCCTAGTATTCATTGACCCCTTAGGCAGGAGAAAGCTATAAAGGGAAATAAAGGACATCCAAATTGAAAATGAAGTTAAATTATCCTTCTTTGCAGATGATATGATCTTATAAATAGAAAAACCTAAAGACCCACAAAAACTCTGAGAACTGATTAATGAATTCAGTAAAGTTGCAGGATGCAAAATCAACATAAAAAATCAGAAATATTTTTATACACCAATAATGAGTTAGCTGAAAATGAAATCAAGAAAGCAATCTCAATTATCAATACAATAGCTACAAAATATAAATATCAAGGGACAACTTTAAGCAAGGAGGTTAAATATCTTACTATAAAAACTATGAAACACTGACAAAAGAAATTAAGAGGACACAAACACATGGAAATATATCTTATGTTCATGGATTGGAAGAATTAATATTGCTAAAATTACCATATTGCCCAAAGCAATATATATATATATTTTTTTTCAATGCTTTCCCTATCAAAATAACATTTACATTATTAATAGAAACATAAAAAACAATTCTAAAATTCATGTGGAACCAGGAAAAAATCATGAATTGCCAAAGTAATCGTAAGCAAAAAGAACAAAAATGGAAACATCACACTGTCTGACATTAAAATATACTTCTATGCTATAGTAACCAAAACAGCAAAAAGATACTGGCATAAAAACAGACACATAGACAGTGGAACAGAATAGAGAACCCAGAAGTAACTTACTTTCAACAAAGATGCCAAGAACATAAGTTGGGGAAAGAAAAAACTCAACAAATGGTACTGGGAAAACTGGATATCCATATGCAGAAGAATGAAACTGGATCCCTATCTCTCACCACAGGAGACAAATGGGACAATATTAATTAAAAAGCCTTCTGTATATCAAAGGAAACAATCAGCAGAGTGAAGACACAACCTTTTTAATGGGAGAAAATATTTGCAAACTATTCATCAGATAAGGGACTAATATCCACAATATATCAGGAAATAAAATACCAGCAAATCAGCAGTAAAAATAATAATAATAATAATAATCCCATTAAAAAAATGGGCATAGGACATGAATAGACATTACTCAAAAGAAGACAAATGACCAACAGGTATATGAAAAAATGCTCAACATCACTAATCAAAAGGGAAATACAAATCAAAAGTATATTGAGATATCATCTCACCCAAGTTAGAATGGCTACTACTAAAAAGACAAAAAATAGCAGATGCTGGTGAGGATGCGGAGAAAAGGAAATGCTTATACACTGTTAGTGGGAGTGTAAATGTCACACTGACACATTGTTATGTGTCAATTAAAATTCAAAAATACATTATGTTAGCTTTGAGCATCTAAAAATAGTCTCTGAACATAATTTAGTAAAAATAGAAGTAAATATGATTAAAAATTCAGAAAACAAAGACATCACTTTTTTCCTATGAGTTAGAAAACTTAAATCAACTTTGTTTAAATTGGAAATAAAAAGTAAATTTGCCAAATTTCATAAAAGCAGCATTTAAAAAAATTATATCTGAAAACTCGTGGGGTAGAGCACAAACAGTTCTTAGAAGAAAATGTACAGCCTTAAGTCACTGCATGAATTAAAAAGAAATGTAAATAGACAAATTCAGCATCATCCGACTCAAAGTATTAAGAAAATAATTATACAATAAATAGAGTAGAATAATAACATCAATAAAGAGATAGCATATATTTGTAAATTAGAATAAACATTTAGAAATAATGAATAAATTAAGATGTTTCTCTAGGGAAAATAAATTAATTCAAAAAATAGACATTTTAAAAAGGACATGAGTAATGACTCAAAACAATAAATGAAAATAGAGTAATAACAGAGAAAGGGAAGATATTTATTAAGTGACTGAAATGCCTGCCTAAAAGGAATAATCATGACACAAAAATGGAGTAATAACAATGGAATAAGTGCAGGGAATGTTAGGTAGGATTGTTAAGGAAAAAAAGATACAAATTACAAATATCAGAAATTAAGAGAGGATATCACTAAAGATGTGTAGTCATCAAAAGATAATATGGAAATATTGTAAACAACTTGATTCCATGAACTTCAGTAAAATAGACAAAATTTGAAAGTCACAAATTATCAGAGCTCAATTAAGAACAAATAGAAACCTGATTAGTTCTGTATCCACAAATCAGAGTTCAACAGGAATAAATAGGAACTTGATTAGATCCATATCTATTAAAGAAATTGAAAACTTTAGTTAAATCTTCTAACAAAGAAAATTCTAGCACCAGAGGGCTTCCCTAGAGAATTTTACACTGAAGAAAGAATCAGTACCAATTCTGTACAAAGTCTTCCAGAATATAGAAGAGGAGCAGACACTCCTCAGTCAACTTTATGGGACCAGCATTACCCGGGGCCCCTCCTTAATCCTATTTCCTTAGATTTTCTGTGATGATTTGACTATCAATGGTTTTTACAGTCCCCTAGATGATACCACCAGATGGGAACCATTGGCATAGTACACTGGAAGATCCAGGTAAGGATGTAACATGATATAACGTTCATGGAAATAATCTTGTAATATGTATTAAAAGGTCCCAAAAAGTTTTTGTTTCTCTACCTAATTTTAAGAATTTAACAAAAAAAATTGGAAAAAAACATGGAAATATAAGAGGTTTTCCCCATATTCATTATAATCACAGCAATTTTATGTAAACCAAAGCTTTCTTCAATAGTACATTGTTTAAATAATTTTTTATATATTCAATTATTAATTCCTTAAAATGATTATTTAAATTCCTATTGAATAATAAAGAAAACTTTTTTATGATACATTTCTTAATGAAAAAAGCAAGTGACTGAACAGAATATAAAATTGGACTTCCTATTTTATAAGTTGGTGAGGATATGTAACTACGTTAAAATGGGGAAAGATCTGGATGTATATATACCAAAATATTCAGTTATATTTTGGGGTGGAATTTGAGTAGATTTAAAATTAATTTAACAACTTCTGCTTCTTTGTATTTACTGATTTTTTTAAAACAAATTATCATGTATTTTTGTACAATTAAGCTAATTCTATAAAATCAAAGAAAGATCACCATGGTTACAATGTGTGGAAACCAGCTATGAAATTATGAAGTTTAAGTGATCTAGGCTAGGGATGGTGATAACAGTGTGGTAGAGAAAAAAGAACATATTTAAGAGAGATTAAGAAGGTCTACTTAAATGGATTTGACTATCCCCAAATGAATATAAATTGGATTTTATTACCTCTTAGATTTTATTTCTTTAATAGAAGAAGAGATAAAAATATATTTGCCTCCTCTAATTCAAAAGGCTTAAAAGGACACGAAGAAATCATTCTCTAACAATTAAATAAGAAATTTAAAGGTGTAATATATCTGAATTGTTTGTCCTGGGTTTTTTAATTAAAAAGAAGTTAACTTCTACTTTTATGATTCATTTCATTAATTCAGTCTTTCACTCAATCCACAACTTTTTAAAGACACCATACATCACACAATTTGAAATAGACAAAAGAAAAACGAGATATAATCTTTACATTTGAGTCAAATGCTTAAATAAAGCAATGAAGTCTTAGATCATTTTGGTGTCAAGTGTAGTGTAATTTTGATGAAACCACTGAAGTAATTCATCAGCTCTGCTGTCTCTCTTTCCAAAAGTCTAAACAACAATAGAAGAACAGTGTTGTGTGTCCCAAAATATTCATATTGGCAGTTGCATTGCTGTGAAAAAGCAAAACTTACTATAGAATAATTGTTTTACAATCAAAAGTTAAGGGTCAGAAGAAAGGGTGCCTGAACATACAGGAGACTTCACGGGAAGAAGTTGTGGAGTAGAACTGGAAGGAGAAAGCCTCGGCAGGGATCTACATTGTCTTCTATATCTTTAACTAACACAATTTCATTTCCATTTCAACACTGATGATCTCTAAGGTTGGGTTTCTTTTTTCAACTGACATGATTCTGTATAATTCAGTATAATTTTTTAGCAGAACTTCAATGAACAGTGATGAGCATTATGGCAAAATGATATAAAATCTGTAAAGAAATTAGTACCATCACCTTTCATTTTCAAATACAAATATTTTAGTTGTTTCAACAGATTTTGCTTTAAATGTGCACATATTTGTTAGATGAAATACTAAGGAGGAAATTAAGTAGGCATAATACATATTGAGAAGTCTTAATTGTGGTTAGCAATTTATAAATATTAAAATTAAAAAGGGAAAATATTATAGCAACAATGTAAGCAGTCACACATTTATTTGAATAATTTGTTTTTAAATAAATGTAGTGGATAGAGACATTAGCAAGTACGTGGATTGTGTTATATTATGTCACACAAAGAAATTACAAAATCTGCACTCAGTTCATTGTCAGGAAGTGCTTTAAATTCTAGTCTGAATCTAAACTGTGTAGATGCATCCTTGTGGATTTCATTCCACTAGGAAAGATCACTCACACAAATGAGACTAGAAAATATATAAATTCACGTTCTATAGAAGGTTGAAGAGATTTATAAATTTTAATTATCTCTTATGCTTTCCATTTGTGTTAGCAGCTTGAGATATTTTAAAGATACATAAAATAATGCTTTGGACCCTAAACACTACCAGATATCCTATGCAACAAATCGTCTCCAAATTATCATCTTTCATTTACATAATACAGGAACCAGAAATGATTGACCTCATGGCCTTTTTCAAAGGGAAGAATTAAATACAATAGGTTTTCCTATAGAACCATCTCAACTTTAGAAAGTAAAGACAATATACTAAAATATTTTTCCTAGGTAAATGATAAGATTAATCCAATCTAAGGTTGGCACATTGTAATCCTGGTTATGAAGCTCAATGAATTCAAATAATTCATTCCATTGATGTTAGGGTGGGGACCTCAAGAGGAGCTCATGGAACAAGTTGGAGAAAGAATTCTCACACCGAGTTTAGGATAGAAAGAAGTACATTTTCTATTTATTTTCCCAAGAAAGAAAGAAAGAGAGAAAGAGAAGGAGGGAATGGCCACAGCACACAGAGGTAGGAAGACAGTGCCAGGCAGCTAAGAAAAAGCTGCTTGGAGTTTTAAAGCGTAAAAATGCTTTTTTTTGTTGTTGTTGTTCCCCACTGCTTCAGCAGACAGATAACAGAAGAGGCAAAGTTGTTGCAGATGCTCTTTCCTTTTTTTTGTTTTTTTCCTCTGTGAAGCTGACTGTCTCTGAGTCCTTGGAATCTGGTGCTGGTGAGAACTGAAGTGGGGAGTTCACACCCCTACTGTCTGCTTAGGGCTCTTCAACACTATGAAAATGAAACTCTTAGAGATAACGAGTTAGACCACAGATGTTTTAATTAAACACAGGGTAGTTGTGTTGTGAGTGAGCTTTTCATCAAAGGGGCAATTATGTGCTGGGAGTTTATTTCCCTTACTTTCTGTTTGACAGTTTATTTTCCTGTGTTAGATAGGTTATTAGTAAGGCCACTTTTCACTTGACAACATATACTTTGATAAGAATGGGAGTTAAAACACCTCACTTACTTTTTAATGACATATTTTTTGTGTGATAGGATAGCAAAGATATTAATTCATCCACAGAATCTCAAAATGTGCAATAGAATATTAGAGACCCAAACCCATCATTTAAAAGAAGACAAATGTGAGAGAGACACTAAGGGATCCATCAGAACCAAGATTATACACCTCATCCATCAACCCAGTGTCTCCAAAGTGATCTATCATCGTCCAGATTAAAAAAATCACAGTGTGATCTCTCCACAGAAAAATTTTAATCAGCCTAGTTTTCTTATTTATTTCTTATTTTTCATTTATTTATTCACTTATTTATAAAAACAATTACCCTATGTTGTCCAGACTGGTCTCAAACTTCTGGGCTCAAGCAATCTTCCCGCCTCAGCCTCTGACTCACGAGGATTACAGGTGCAGGCTCCCACACCCAGGCCATATATTTTAATAAAATTGAGGCTATCTAAGATTTTACTTTTCTTATATGTCATAAACTTACTGCCACTGAAATACAAGTTTGTTTTATATAACTGTATTCAGTTAATTTCATGGGAATTCTGCTTTAAAAAAAAAGGGATCCATTATTATTGAATTTTTTTTGAAATTTCTCTTTTGAGCACCAAACATCAGATAGAATACATGAGCCATATTTTTAACTTGGACTAGTCACCCATTCAGACTGCGGACTATATTGTCATCTGAGCTATACAACTTATTCATATATCCATGAAGATTTTGTGCTTTACAAAACATGGGCCAGTATATGCATGAAGTGACTTCATTCAAACAGCAGTCTATTTACTCAATAAGTAATTAATGTTGTAGATCCTCCTTTAGCCCTCTAATTTTCTCTATTTTTTAAAGTCAGAATGTACTAGATTGATTCAGGAAAACGTGCAAAAGAACACTAATTGATATATAGATAACATCTACTTAATTATGAATTACTAGTGGTTTATAAGCCTTTCATAGATTTACCTATGAGAACTTATTATTTTTTGTTTGTTTGTTTAACTGAGTTGAGTGGCTAAATTTCTAAAAAGTAGCTTTATGTAAAACTTGCAACAGATTTAGGTTTCCCTAAAGGAAAAAGTGAATGAGGCTCAAGGCTAAAGTATCCAAATCAGGTGAAAAAGGCAAGAGAAGAAGCCTCCTGACAACTAAGACAAAGGTGGGCCTGATGTTGGCTGTGTGGCAGAAGCCTTGGAAGTAGCAAATAGCAAAGGGAAATACTTCCCAATCTTTTTACAGTATGGCTCTAATAGAAAATGCCACTATTTGTAAGGCTCAAGGAAGGAAATTGATATGACTTGTTACTTTAGGAAACAGCAGCCCACAGTTCCTTGTTCTCCCAAATTCTTCTCTGGTTTCTTATACTAGTAATTATTCTAATATGTATAAATGAGTAGAATGTGTCCTTTAAAAAGAATATATGTATATACATAAATACATATATGCATATTACACACATACATAAATCTCGAAAGATTAGGACTCATTGTGCATTTCTCCAAGCTGATTTTCACCATCATGAATGGATTGGGTGATTAAAAAACATTAAGTGTGATGCCCACCCTATGTTAAATAGGGTATAAGGATTTTTTTTTCCTGCATCTTCAACAAAAGGTAGTGTTCTTTTGAAAATTGTGTGTACATTTGTGCATGTCTACATGTGTGTGCATTTTCACTAAGTGGGACCAAATATATAAATCAGATTAAATATATATTTTATAGAGTGTATTATTTATAAAAATAGGCTTACAGTTCTGAAATTTACCTAGATTATACTCCAAATGAACAAGTGAAATTTAAAAGACTTCTCAATTTCAAAGCCATGGAGTATTCATATGGAAAACAATGATTTTATCAAGCTTATTTTATCCTCATGTCAATCACAGTATATTTTTCCTTAGTCTGAATCTCTATGGATTCAAGAATGAAGGAATTGGATATGATGCTTTCTGAAGCTCATACTCAATTTAAGCTCTTTCTTCTTAGGGAATAAACTTTCTTGAAAATTATATACATCTGCACTCATATTAAGCTGCCAGAATTCCTAAAATTCATTCATTTTTCTACTAACTTTACTGTCTACTATCTACTTTAACTTTACTAAAAATCATATTCAGCAAATATCTGCAATATTGGAGGGCATACTTTCCAAGGTTCAATATTTAGAAATAGACATAAACTTTGAAAATATATATATGTATATATTCTACACATTTGTTCATATATAATATGCTTTTTCAGTAAGGTTTTTTTCAGAAGACTAGGTTTCTTTGTATTCTTTTCATTTGACTCATCAGTGACTTTTTAAATATCTGACATAAAGAAAGTTAGTACTATGCTTTCAACTTTCAATTACAATGATTTAACTAGGGCAGGATGTCAATGAAGAGGTTTTTCCCTTGTGCTCCTTCTCTCTGACTTCCCAACTTTAAAAAAGAGTTAGATCCTGAATATAGGAAGGAGCTTAAGCACTTGTTAACGGACATAAAGTGAAACATTCAATGTAAGATTTGACATTCTTTGAGAAACTATGTCGGAAATTATGAAAAAAAAATTGAAAACTAATAAGTCTACTTGTATTTCAGGTTTGACCTCAGGACCACTGATCTGGAAAATTAGCATCTGGCCAAGGATGATAAGACCTATAATAACATAAAGGGTAGTTGGAAAACAAACTTCAAGAAAATAAAAAGTAAAATTTTCCAATGTGCCTATCAGTACTGCATGCTGAATTTGTAAACTTTATACCTGTGTATACACTCAGATATTTTCAAGTAGATTGCACTTAAAAAGCATTTCTATTTCAATAAGCAGTCTAGATTTAGGAGACTGAGGAGATGGCAGGATAGATGCAGAGATCAACTTAACCAAAGCAAAATCAGAATTATACTTCACGTATAGACTTTTATTAAATATGGCAATAGATTATTTTCATTCTACCCTAAATTGCCTACATTTGTGGCAAGGAAGAGAAATTTCATTAATGTTTCTAATGTCCAAAGATTTTCTAAATATGATTGGAAAAGACTGGAGCATTTAGATTGAGTTATTAGGGTTCAGGTGGAAAGTTATATGTGCTTAAGAGCTGATTAGAGAGAATAAATTTACTAGACTCTGTCATGATCAGTCATGATCCTGGAATGTCTTCCATTCATTAATAAACAGAGAAGTTCTATCTAGTTCTGTCTATATCTGAAACTTGATGTTCCACTACTAAAACATTTTTCACAAAAGTTCTTCTCTGTAGGGATGTGGCAATGTTAACTGCTTAATCTGTATTTGTAATTAATTTAGGATGATGAGACCAATTGTTGGGATGTGGCAATAGTAAGTAGTTTTATAGACTGAATGGTACCATCGTGAAATGTGTGGCTAGTCAGCATTCCCTATTACTTCTCCTACGGGCACAATAGACCGTGAAGGCCCAGGATCATTTCCCTTGCCAATTACAAGCTCTGGCTATGACAATGAATTGGTTTTCCATTCTCCATCAGATTCAGCTACAGCTAGGTAAATGCACTAACTCTATTTTATTCTCTTATTTTATCTGTAGCTTTTCAGGTCTGAAATGAAATATTGAATGGTTTCATTTACAGGGGCACATACACTTGTAAAATTAAGTAGTAGACACATAGCCACTCTATTCCTGCCATACTGGTTGATAAATGTTCAGGTTAGAAAGGACAAATTAGAAATTCAGAGAATTGGACTCCAAATCTCTGCTTGGTCCCCATTATCAAGTTGCATAACTTTGAACATGCTCATCCTACACTTCTCAGGTCCAGTTAACTCATTTATAAAACAAATAAGTCAGTGTAGATGTTCTCAGTTTCTCTTAAAGTAACAATATTGCATCACTTCACATGTCTTTCTGATCTAACTTGTATTTTGTGTTTGTCCAGATGGTTACAACGATAAAGAGCTGGATGAAAAGTTTAGGATCTTTAGGTGAGAGAGCTCTGGATGGAGCCCAGCAGCTTGCTTTGCAGGTTAAGCCTTGGCTGGAGATGGGACATTATCTTCAGTATCCAGCAATCTAAGTCACAATAACAAGTTCAACCATAAGAGCATTACTAATAAAGCACATGTGGGCACATGGTAAGTAAAGTGCACAGTAGGTACCTAGAAAATATTCTGCAAGCTCACATTTGCAAGCTGTACACGTACCTAAGGGTTGGTGGACAAATTCTGAATAGTTTTCTTCACTCTCTATTTGATGCCTTAGTGACCCAAAGACTTTTCATTTGGTGCTGTTATCCTGGAAATCTGAGCAGCCTGGAACATATGGTTTCTCATTCTATGTGCCTGACCTCATTGCAATATCACTGCAAAAGCTCAGTTTCAACCAGAAAAAAACAGATACCTATCTCCCCACCTACCTTAGTTTCTTTCCTTATAGTTTGTCATGGGCAAGTATTGTCATCTCCATCAAGTTTTTCCTACTTAACCTCTCCCTGAAATTGCTATTGCATTTTTCTTTAACTATTCTAAGTGTTATACACTACTATTCTATCATACATTTGTTTTTTGTTTGAAATTATTGATTAACATTTTTATTAATAAAGATAATTCAACCCACCTTCATCAACAAAATGGTAAATTTATTGCAATCCAAAGCTATATATTCTATGATTTTGATTGCCTCAGAGCACCAGATCCAAGCATATGATTGCAAATATAGTCCTATTAGAACATTTTTTACAATACTTTCTCTTTCTTTTTCATATCTTCATAAATTATAATACGTCTCTTAAAAGTACAAATTTGGCACCCTTAATGGCAAAGAGAAATGTTAAAAAATTCTATCCAAAACCAAAACTTTTTTATCTTTACAATTTACTAACATCTTTTAAATCTCCTTTAGGAAAATGTGTACCAGCTTTTTATCAATTTCTAGTCTCTGTGATTTATCTGCTATTGTAAAAATATTGGTTTCACTGTCTTAATAATAAAAAAGTATTCTATCTAAAATACATCAAGATACACATCCTTATTTTTTCATTTTCTTATTCTTTCATATGCCTTCTTTCACTCCTTTAGACGAAACTGAATGCATCTGATCTCCTGGTTCCCTAGGAAATAAAAAGCAGATGCTATTAGTCTTCTGTGTTTCTCCTATTTTTTATGTATTTGCTTGTCTTTCGATTCAATTAAACAAATAAATACTGAGAAAAAGCTCTGGTGCTGAATTAACAAAACAAATAAAACAGTGTTTCTACCCATCAGGGGTCTATAATCCAGTATGTTGGCTGCTAAACTAAGAAATCTCTATGTCAGTATCTTGCATATTGCTTAAAGGAAATATATAACTCCTAACACGTTCTGAGATGATTCTAAACAGACAATAACCAGGTAACAATGAACATGGTGTGGTTATAAAATGGTTAGGTGAGCTGAAATTACATTTTATTCACATTTTATCCAGTTTTCTTTTGAGGGGATATAGTTTTACCTTTTAGTCTTTAAAATAACATGATAGAATTCTTTTTCATAAGTTTTCTTTACTATATTACATATTTTTTATTACATTTTATTGTTGCCAGAGTAATACATATTCACAGTCAAAATAATCAAATAGGATTATACTAAAAAATAGTATTTTCCTGGACCAATCCTTCTTTTAACTCTCAAAAATATATGCTTGAAGCTCAGACTCAGGGGGATGGTGGGGCATGGGCAATATATATAACCTGAACTTTTGTACCCCCATAATAAGCTGAAATAAAAAAAGTGTGTGTATATATATATATATATATATATATCTTCTTATATTTAGTCCTACATTTTAAAGTTAGTTTTTCTTTCTTTTTTTTTTTTTTAGGGTAGTGAAGTGCAGTAGTGAGAAGTGGAGAAAAGGTAGTACAAGGAGTTTGATCTAAAAGTGACTGTGAGCAATCAATTGAGATGACTCATTACCTTTGTTTTTTCTTTTGTTTTTTTTTTTTTTTTTTTTCTTTTTTCCTTCCATTCTCGGGTGTACTGAAGACTCATTACCTTTGGACAGTCAGTTATTCCTTGATTTATCAATTTTAAACATTTATTAACTTCCTATTTTATAGTGGTTAAAGCATTAGCTTTTCAAAACCATCCCACACTTACCATCTATTTATTTTTTCCAATATAGTTGTATCACAATTTTAAATTTAATAACTGTTTTATGTATGATAACTACATAAATATTATTAACTTTTGAACCAATTTGTATGACTTACCTTCCTTGTTCCACTTGTTTTTACCTAGAATTAATAACTGACATTCATTTTCCTTGGTAAGACCTTATATAACTATAGTATATTAGTAGACCCAAAGCAGGAAATTGGCATTGGTATAATCCACAGACTTTATTCAGATTTCACAAGTTTTATATGTACGCATTTGTGCATGTGTGTGCATAGTTCTGTACACTTTTATCCCATGTATAGCCTCATGTAACCACAATCAAGTTTCAAACCTGTTCCATCCACTACAAAGATATGCCTCATGCTACCTCTCTATGGCCACCCTTTCCTCTCTGTTCCCTCATGCCTAACCCATGGCAACCCTAATCTGCTGTCCTTATTTATAACATTTCAAGAATGCTCAAATTAGTTTTTAAAAGCTTTGGTTATTGTGTTTTTATTTCTAATAGTTTTTTTTTTTTACTTTTAACTTTCTCATAGCATTCTGTTCTCATATTTTGCATGCAATGCCTTCCTTTATCTCAGAATAAATAAGAATAATTATAGGTTTTGTTGTTTTTAGTTGTTCTTTTCTGCTGCATTTATCTGTTGCCTCCAAGCCTTCCCCTTTTTAAAATTGTTTTTGCTTTTCTCTTGATATAATTTAAGAGTGATACCCTAAAAAGCAAATTGAAATGACTGCACGAATGTTTAGGCCTGTTAATCTTTTCTTTGGGGAATCCTAAATATTAGTGGCCCAGAAGCTCATCAGTGGAGATGACATTGTCCCCTGTGACTTCACCCCAGACACCAAAACCCCTGCCCCAGCAACTCCATGGGCTGCCTATCCTAAGAGGCTGACAGAGTGGACTTGAGATATTTATTACTTTTCTTTCTTTGATATTAAGGTTCTGTTATGTTTCTGCAGCTTGCTATCTGCTTAGCCTATGATCCTCATATACTCCTTGCTCTCTCCCAAAACATACACCCCTACACTCCCACACCTAAAAAGAAATCTGGTAGAGGGAACTAAAGTCTGTGCCATCCTATTAATAAAGATGAATGGATATGATTGCTACACCCTGGAGGTAACCTCTTCATACCAGTCACTTCCTCAACTCTTTGAGGAGAGGACTACTCACTCCCCAGTACCTTTCCTAATATCCCCTCAGCTTTCTATTATGACCTCCCGCCCTGCGTCTCCATTCATGACTACCACAACCACCCTTTCCCATTGGTGACACACATACCACTAATTTTAACATATGCTTTACTAAACTGTAAGTTTATACTCTCCAACAACATAACTACTGGACCTACCACTTTGACTTGACAAATACACACACAGAGACATACACACACACACTTTTAACACACATTATAGTACCCCCAAGATATTTTTCCTTGGTTAATGTCATGTAAATAGGAAACTTAGTTACAAGCCGGCCTACAAGAATGCTGTGTACTTTTACTTGTATTCCTCCTTTTTACTCTCATAATAAAATATTTTCGATATGCTTTAGGGCAACTTATGCCCTACTCTCCAAAGATCTCCTCTACATTTCAGGCCACTCATACACCTCAAATAAAATCAAGATCAAAACTGATGCCAAAACATCAAGGGGTCAATTGTAATGTAGTGTTTCAAATGCCATCTTGATTCAGTTTTGAGGCCCTGGATAGAGGCTGCTCAGTTCCCCTTCTCAGACAGTCTGTTAAGTCCTCTTCCCCAACAACCTACCCTATCGGACTTCACGCTCTGGGGTACTATACACCCTAATCATCTTAGGACCAGGTACCAGGTAACCAGGGACAGCTCTTATGTCCCAGAGCCCACTGATATTGTTCCAAGTTTCAATTTTAAGCCTGCTTACCCTGCCTTGCTCATTCCTCCCATGGAAATCATGATAAATGCTCTTGACCATAATTCTTTCTTTCCTGCTGCTTCATGACCAAGCCCCGTGACTCCCAGTGCGATCCCCCCCACCCCCACGGCTAGATGTATTCTTCTTTTCTTGAGGGATCAAAAAGTATAACAAACTGTCTTTTCAATGGCAGTCATCTCTTGATCTGTTGGCCTTATGATACCTAAATAATAGTAAAATCTATTAAAAATATTTGGCTAAATCATACCATTTTCTGACATCTCATCAAAGGCTTCTATCCTGAAGGCCCCAGTTAAAAGGTCTGTAACAACTTGATACAGCAACAACATTCTCTTTACTCAGATTATGAACCGAGATTTATGATGGTTTTTGTACAAGATAGACCAGTTCAGAAAAATTATAAATTATCAATAAGAGAGATCTTTTATTCTTCTGCAAAGTTAAATAAGTAACAGTATAGCTATGGGTCCAGAAAGCAAAAATTACTGAAATAAATGCATTTTGTTTTTAATGTAGGTGTTTGGTCCTACTACACTTCATGCTACAGCATCATGGTTGCCAACATCACCTTTGCTAGTTGACATCCAGAAGCTCATTGACTTAAGTGACATTTATTTTTATATTAATAAGCTAAGCTCCCAGACCCAATATTGCCTTTAAACACACAGGTGGCCCAGTCTCATCTCATTTTATGACTATAGACACACACACACACACACACACACACACAGAGACAGTCATTTTTCTTCTCAGTTTTGCTATTCAATCATATACAAAGACTATCAGTTTTCATTTAAAAAAAAGAAAACATTTTCACACCTGAGTTCAGGACACGAAGTTCTGATGTTTATGAAATTATTTACTTTGCACATTTCTTATTATACCTGTTAAGAGATTTGTTTCTGCTTCGAGAC
This sequence comes from Eulemur rufifrons, assembly GCF_041146395.1. Classification (NCBI taxonomy): domain Eukaryota; kingdom Metazoa; phylum Chordata; class Mammalia; order Primates; family Lemuridae; genus Eulemur; species Eulemur rufifrons. The sequence goes on from NC_090997.1 coordinate 51,719,602, forward strand.
TTTTCCCCCATTCCTTTGAAGTTATCTGATACACAAAGTAGAAGGTGGAAGGGGGCAGAGGGGTGGGTGAGGGAGGATTATTTCTAGTGGAATTACTAATCTCAGATGGAAAACTACCATTCAGTTATGTGTCACACAATGATATTTTGGTCAACCACAGACTGCATATATGACAGTGGTCCCACAAGATTATAATGGAGCTAAAAAATTCCTAACATCTGTTGACGTCATAGTCGACGTAATGTCATAGCACAACATGTTACTCATGTGTCTGTGGTGATGCTATTGTAAACAAACCTACTGTGCTGCCAGTCATATAAAAGTTTAGCACAGATAATTATGTTCAGTACATAATACTTGATTATTATAAATGACTATATTACTGAGTTTATATTTACTGTACTTTTTATCATTATTTTAGAGTGTACTCCTTCTACTTATTAGAAAAAGCTAACTATAAAACAGCCTCATCCAGGTCCTTTAGAAGGTATTGCAGAAGATACTGCAAAAGACAATAACACTTCATGGGTGTTATTGACCCTGACAACCTTTCAGTGGAACAGTATGTGGAGGTGGAAGACAGTGATCTTGATAATCCTGACCCTGCATAGGCCTAAGCTAATGTGTGTGTTTGTCTCTTTTTGACAGAAAAGTTTAAAAAGAAAAAAATATTATGTAGAAAAAATTGTATAGAATAAAAACATAAAGAAAGAAAATATTTTTATACAGCTGAACAATGTATGTTTTGAGCTAAGTGTTATTACAAAGGAGTCTAAAAGTTAAAAACAATTTAAAAAGTTGATAAAGTAAAAAAGTTCAGTAAGCTAAAGTTAATTTATTATTGAAGAAGGAAAAATATTTTTTATAAATTTTGTATAGCCTAAGTGTGCAATGTTTATAAAGTCTACAGTACTGTACAGTAGTGTCCTAGGCCTTCACATTCACTCACCACTCACTCACTGACTCACCCAGAGCAACTTCCAATCCTGCAAGCCCCATTCATGGTAAGTGCCTTATGTAGGTGTATCATTTTTTAAAAATCTTTTACATTTTATTTTTTACTCTATCTTTTATATGTTGGATACACAAATACTTACCATCATGTTACAATTGCCTACACAGTTTTGTAGAGTAGGAGTGATAGTCTATACCTTATAGCCTAGGTGTGCATAGGCTATACCACCTAGGCTTGTGTAAGTACACCCAATGATATACACACAATGATGAATCACCTAACCATATATTTCTCAGAGCACATTCCTTTTGTTAAGCAACGCATGACTGTACTTTAGAGTTACAGAATAAATGGTGAATGTTGATGGTGATATTTTAATTTCAATATCCTATGAAATATTGAGACAAAAAAGCTGAGGTGCTAAATTCTACTACCGTTGCGTATTCTCCAAACATGAAGAAAGTCTGATAGCTCTGGGATAAATCAAACAAATCTTTGTGTGGCTCAGGAGGGATTAATATACTTTGAATTACCGTCATCCTTTAGGTTCAAGGTAGTTGTTATAGCAACTACATATGAACCTCCTGGGAATAGAATTTCCTACCTTTTTATGAATTTGTATAATGAGTATATAGAGAGCAATGTAAAATCGAATTGAAATAACCTATGTCAATTATGTTTAAAGTTCAATGACTGCCCACACCTACGCCAATGGTTTAATTTCTTAGATGGTATGTGTTGCACTCACAACTGCCTGTGTAACCTGGGAACTTTGCAAGGATTATAAGTAACTGTGGGGATGGAGCCTTCCCTTTTATAGATACTTTGGAGCACCCTTTTGCAAGCATGAATTGGTTTTAACCCATAGGTTAAAATTTTAGTCAAAAATTTTAGCTCAAGAGAAGATCCACATTCCTTCTTCTCACTGGATCAGGCCTTTATAAATTGCCTCAGGTTGCCCTGTTTTCTTTTTGTTTTTGCTTTTTTCCTTCCACAGTCAGCTTCCTTGTCCCATCCGTCTACACAGGTATTGTTCAGTGCACTCACTCCAATGCTCTTTTGGGAAGTTTTCTAACACAGGTATTGCACACCTCTCAGTTGCTAGACAGTGGAATTGTATCAATGGAGCAGGCGGAGTCTTTGCTAGGTATTTACTAAGACTGTGTTAGAATGCTCAGTCCTTGAATCTGTTACCAAGCGCATCCAATTTTCCCAGGTATGGCACCCCACTCTTCTTTTTCTTCCTCTGTAATTCTTATTTACTATTTAACATGAGGTTCTTTTGAAGTTTTCTTCCACTGTTGTCATTATATTGCATCCTTTTCTCTGTTATTGTCATGTTCCTACCCACATAATCCACAGAATAAATGGGACATTCCAGGCTATGGTAGAGTTTGCCAGAAACACATAGGAATGTGTTTGGTATCACTAATAGCAAATAAACCTCTATTATTCACTGAACACCAAATAATGTTCAAATAATTGTACATGTACGATATTCCTTTGTTTACATATACCTGAGGTACAAAAAAACTCTTGAATTTATATATGCAAATATTTTAACATAGGCAAATTTTCTGTGGAAAAAATTTTACACAGCTTTTCTTAGATTCTCAAAGTATTTTTTGACTACAAAATAATTTAAGGACTACTGAATAACCTTTCTAGCAAATTAGTAAAGAAGAAAAGTGATAGATGATTTCCAAATGATAGTTTGTAAGGAATAAAGTCATCACAAAAGTACGATTCCTTTCATGAGCAAATTATCCCACGATAATCGATGATACGGTTTTTAAAACTCCTGACATTTTAGACTCAGAGATTTGACTAAATAAACTTTAGGCACTTTTCTGGGCGCAAAACATTTTCTTAACAAATAAAATAGTTTAATCTATATCTGTACAGCAAAAGAATGGTGAAGTTACATGATTTATTTGGGGACTTTAGATAGCCAGGATATCTTAGGCAAATCATTTAGGTTTTACAAAACAATCCAGGATTTCTACTGCCATTAAAGGTTTATCAGGTTACTCAGATCAAAACTGTAATTATGGACAAGTAGTAAATTTGGAGGAAAAAATAAGTTGATAAGATAGTTAATATATTCCCAACCAGGATCTGGAAGAGGGGAGAAGCCCAGGAGTCTGAGCTACTAAACAGAACTTATGTTTCACAGGGCTAGGAGGAAAAGGCATTAAAAACAAAAAATGACCTCAGGGGCCTGTGCTCTAGCAGCAAGGAAGAACTGTAAGTAGATAGGCTCTCCTGTGGCTGCTGCTCAGGGGTACTACTGTGTAAATCCCTGAAATCGAGTTAATGTCTCAATCCATCAGAAATTCCAGAGTGCTTGTACCCATAGACCTTGGCAAAAGCAAAGGAAAATCATCTCAGGAAAAAGACAATCTCTTCTTACATGGCTCAGGGCCAGATTAGAGTGAGATGAGCTGTCTTCACCTTGAATGTAAAATTTAAGGGGACAAGAGGGTATCAAAAAAGCCCATAATCAAGTAATCAAAAACTCATGTTATGGACTGAATGTTTTTGTCACTCTGAAATTCATACATTGGAATCCTATCCCACAAGGTGATGGTATTGGGGGTGGGGGCCTTTGGGAGGTGATTAGGTCTTCAGGGTGGAGCCCTCATGAATAGGATCAGTGGCCTTATAAAAGAGGCCCAGAAAACAATCTTGCCCCTTCTGCCATGTGAGGACACAAAGAAAAGAGGGCCATCTATGAACCAGGAAGTGGGCTCTCACAAAAACTGACTTTTCTAGTGCCTTGGTCTTGCTTGGACTTCCCAGATTCCAAAATTATGAGAAATAAATATTTGTTTTTTAAACCACTCAGATTATGGTATTTTTGTTATAGCAGTCTGAATTGACCAAGACAACTCAGTATTTAATTAAATAAGATATTTTAATTCAATATTTTTTAAAAGCCAAAATTAATTTTACAATATACATAGTGAACAAAATATCAAAGTTTTTTAAAAGGCAGGATGCAACAGGGCCAGGATTATGGTGAGAAAAGTGAGGTAAGTCATAAGTACAAAGTTAGATTTTGTCTTTGTTTAAAATGTTGATATTTTGTCTAAGCATCTGTTGCATGTCAACTCTCTTTATGCTGAAAAGAAATGGACTTGTGAGAATTAAATGAGCAAATGCATATAACATGCTTTGCACAATGCTGGCACATAAATAGAAACTCAATAAATATTCGCTGCTATAATTACTTCAAAATTGATTTCAGAAACAGATTTCAGCAAGAGCAGCTTGACATTCAGTGTACTGATGAATCAGCTCCCCAAAGAAAAAAATTGAAGAAGCTCTGAGTTGTAGTAAACACTACAAATGTTTACTTATAGTGTCAAGAAGACACTAGTAGAAGCTACATTAGGTCAGCAAAGGCTGTGGCACATGTATTCTGGGCTAAAGAATATCGGCAATTTAACTGTCAGCAGACGGTAACTTCTAAAGGTAAACAGCAAAATCTACTTTTGTGTTTTTCACAGAACCTAGTGTAGGGCAGGACTAAGTTAGTGCATAATACATATTTGCATGTTCTTCATTTGTGTCTTTAATTTTAAAATATTTTTATAAGCTTATTCGTGCTCTATAACATGGACAGAAGCAAATTACAAAAGGAAACTTTCCAGGGCTGAGTGATTATTATATGACTTGAGTTACCAGAATAACGGAGTTGAAAGTAATGCAGTTACGGGTCTTAAAAATTTTTTTTCAAGGTTAGAAGAATTCAAGGGGCCATAACATTTTAGTAGGTTGTTGATGAAAAAGACAATAAAAAAATACAGCAATGATCCTTCAATGTACCTTTTACTTAGTGACATGAGTTATGCAGCTTCTATAACAATAATACCGTTGCATTTACGCTTACCTAGACCCACACTTTAATAAACAAGGTAGGAAATGAGCCTTTACATAGTAAAGAAGCAAAATTAATTCTGAGCCCCACTAAAAAATAGATGTAGCCATTTGCATTAAAATATGTATGCAAACATAACTTTTGATGAATTAGGAAGTTTTCTAAGACAGTTATACTGTAATGATTTCCTGCATAAACAAAGGCTTATCTGTGTTAATTTATTCCTTAGTTTTTAAGTGCCAACCTTATACAATTTAAATTTTAGAATCTTTCACCATTATCTTAGGTTACAGTATTTACCCCTTATCTATAGGGAATATATTCTAAGATGTCTAGTCGATTCCTGAAACAATGGATAGAACCAAACCTTATATGTACTATGTTTTTTCCTATGATAAAGTTTAATAAATTATAAATTAGACACAGTAAGAGTTTAATAATAACTAATAATAAAATAGAACAATTATGGTAATATAATAATTTACTACACGATTATGTAATAAAATCATGAATGTTGTCTCTCCCTCTTTCTCAAACTATTTAATATCTTATTGTACTGTATTCACTCTTCCTCTTCTTGTGCTGATGTGAGATGATAAAATGCTTACATGATGAGATGAAATGAGGTCAGTGACCTGAGCATTGTGACGTAGCATTAGGCTACTGTTGACCTCCTGATGGTACATCAGAAGAAGGATCAACGGTTTTGGGTGATCCCGGATCATCGAGTTATGATAATTTCAATGGTTCGATGTCAGGAGTAGAAAATGTTGATGACCAATGGGTGGGTAGAGTATATAATGTGAATATCTTGGACAAAGGGATGGTTCACATCCTGAGTGAGATGAAGTAGGGTAGCAGGAAATTTCAACACACTACTTAGAAAGGCTCACAATTTAAGACTTATGAATTCTTTACTTTTGAAATAGTCCATTTAATATTATCAGACCACAGTTGACATAGGATAATTGAAATTGAAAAAAGCAAGACAAAGGATAAAGGAAAACTACTGTATTGTACTTTGGTCCAAGAATCTTGCCAGGAATTAAGATTAAATCTGAAGTTGTCCTTCCCCATAGAATAAGTTGAAAACATCCTAAATGACCCTTTGTCTTTCAGGAACAAAAATATTTCATCCATTTGTAGAATCTTCTAGGGCTGTACAGAGAGTTAATCGCTCCTTAAGGACAGAGGTAAAGAGAGAATTTGAGGGACAGCTGCCCTTGCATTTTTTACACCAACTAGTTCACACATTCACACATTCATTCATTCACCCATGGGTTCATTCATTTATTTAGACATGTATTGAGTGGCAACTATGTAATAGGCACTATTTTTATTACTCTCATTACAGAAAAGAAGGCAGCAGCTTTCAGCAAGCCGCAACCTAAAAATATCTAATTTGTCTGAATTTGCATATAAGGAATCACAATTTCTACACCAGTTAACCCCATAGGAATGTTGACATACTTGAGAAAATACCAAAATCCCTTGAAAATATTAAAGTACTATAAAAATGAAAAGAATTGCCATTCTTGAAAGTTAAATGGTTTAAATCCTTTTCGTTCCAAATTTATTTTCTTGAGTTACCTCTTTTCACTAACAAGACCATAACGTTGTATAAAGTATGAAAACCACAAAGTGTACTGGCTGACCCAAACAACATCTAAACAAGAATCACTTCTAAGAGTTGCTTAATTTAATTATCAAATATTCTTTATCATTGAAATGAGATTTTTAGTGACCTTGAAAAGTATACTTTCAAATTTTTCTTGTATTTAGGTAAGTTTAGTTAAAACTAAAGAAGCATTCCTTGAACTTGATTCTTATAGGTAAATAATCATTTATTCCTTCAAAATCCATGTTATTTTACCTATGTATATTTTTATTGCTTTATATCCTATATTTTTTCTTCTGAGATGTAATAATATAGTTTGTTTGTTTTAATGTTTAACATTTGACTATACTTTGAATTCTGTAATCTGTCTGATTCATTTCTCTAATTTTTGTAAGGTATTTATGAAAATAGGTATTCTTATAGGTGTTTAGTGAATAAAGATTGAAATGAAAAAAACTGTACCATCTTCACAACTGCAATTACTGTTTTCCAAAAGTAGAAATTTCCTACAAATTTTTTGAAAAATTACAAACAAGAAAGTAAAAATATCGTACAATAAAGATACAATCATGAATCTTGTCAACTGTTATTAACATTTTTCCAAATATATTTGCTCTTTCTCGCTACACATGTACAGACTTAAATAAAAAATCTTTTTTGTGAACTATTTAAAATAAGTTTCAGAAAGCATGATACTTCATTCCTAAATCCTTTAGAATACATATCTTCAGAATAAAACCATTTAAATATATAGAAAGAATATCACTCTCACATCTAATAAAACTGAAAATAATTTTAATATCATCCATCATCCAAGTCATATTCAAATCCCCCCAATTTTCCCCACATGCCAATTTACTATCTTTTAAGACCAGAAAGCAATAAAAATGTATGCATTGCTTTAAAATATGTATCTTTCATCTTTTTTGGTCTCGGACAGTTCTCCCACTTACTTTTGCCTCATGATACTAAATTTTTGAAGGGATCAAGCCCACTGTTTCATAGCATGTACCACATTCCTGATTTGGCTGATTGCTGTATAATTGCATTCCCAATGCAATGAATGAAAATTCCTGTTGCTTCACCTCATCTTCAGCATTTGGTGTTGTCAATATCCTGGATTTGGGCCATTCTAATAGATGTGTAGTGGTTATTAAAATATGTAATCTTGATGTGAAAAGTCATCTCTTATGCAATTGCTTTAATTATTTTCTGTTTCACACTTTTTATTCATCTTACATATTTGTGCTATCTTTTTATTATTAAGAATCTAGGGTTTTTTTTAATTTTGCTTTTGTCCCCCAAGATCCAGATTTTTAAAATCATTACTCCTGTATTTTTTCTAACTCATCAATTTCTGTTTTTTTCTATGTTATATCATTCCATGTTCCGTGTGTTTACTAGAGTTGTTTAATAGAGGATTTTAAAAATTTGTCTGTGGAATGATTTTTATTGTTGTCACTTTAATTTCTATCTGTTTATAGTTTTAGTGCATTTTGACTAATGTATTATTTCTATTTCATGCAACTTGAAGTTCTATTTTGTGAATTAACATATCATTTTTGTTGATATTCTACATGCACCTAAAATATTCTTTGTGTTATAACTTAATTTTTATGTGTCTATGTGAACTTTTTTAGACTAAAAAGGTATATCAAATTGCTCAACATTATCCTGTTTTTGTTTGCATTTTCTATTTTATTGAAGTTGTTACTATGTTATTTAATGCATAGATACGGGTCATTCTTTTTACCTTTAATCTCTTTGTTGTTAATTCTACCTTGTCAGATATTGAGATCCAATTGCCTACTTTTTTTTTTTTTTTTTTTGTATTTACCTGCTATCTTTTTACCTATCTGATATTTTTAGATTTTCTGAATCTTTTTGTTCTCAGGGGACTTTTTGTTTATTTATTTATTTATTTTGAGACAGAGTCTCGCTCTGTTGCCCTGGCTAGAGTGCCGTGGCATCAGCCTAGCTCACAGCAACCTCAAACTCCTGGGCTTAAGCAATCCTTCTGCCTCAGCCTCCCAAGTAGCTGGGACTATAGCACCATACCCAGCTAATTTTTCTATATATATATTTTTAGCTGTCCATATAATTTCTTTCTATTTTTAGTAGAGACAGGGTCTCACTCTTGCTCAGGGGGGTCTCAAACTCCTGATCTCGAGAGATCCTCCCACCTCTGCCTCCCAGAGTGCTAGGGATTATAGGCGTGAGCCACCGCGCCCGGCCTTGGGACTTTTTTTATAGAGAACACAAGACTTTTTCTTTCTGAACCAATATGAAAACACTTTTTCTTTAAAAAAGTGAAATAAAGTTAAGCCTATTTGAATTTAGTAATATATTTGATTTGCTCAGTTTCAGTTCGGTCATATTTTCTGTTCTACTTGTGTTTTCCACTATGTGGTCTGTTTTAATTTTTAATTTTTTATGTTTTATTTTTGTTTCAAAATAAATGTATAGATCTTTTTGTTACATGGATAACATGTATAATTCTTAAGTCAGGGATTTTTAGTGTGCCTGTCACCAGAATAATATTCATTTTACCCAATAGGTAAGATTTATCCTTCACCATCCTCCAACACTCCCCCTTTTTGGCTTCCAGTGTCCTTTAATCTCTTTGTGCCCATGTGTACCCATTATTTAGCTCCCAGTTATTAGTGAGAACATGTGGTGTTTGTTTTTTCATTCCATTACCAAGGTACTTCACTTAGGATAATGGTCTCCAGTTACATACAGGTTGCTACAAAAGACATCACTTCATTCATTTTTGTGGCTAAGTAGTACTCCTATTAACAGAGATGCAAAAATCCTCAAGAAAATACTAGCAGACCAAATTCAACAACACATCAAAAATAAATCACAGCAACAGCAAAAATAAATAAATGGGACCTGATCAAATTAAAAAGCTTCTGCACAGTCAAGGAAACTATCACAAGAGCAAACAGACAACCTACAGAATGGGAGAAAATACTTGCGTGCTACACATCTGATAAAGACCTGACAACTAGAATTTATATAGAACTCAGGAAATTCAGCAAGAAAAAAATAAAACAACCCTATCAAAAAGTAGGAAAAGGACATGAACAGAATGTTTTTTTAAAAAGTTTGTTGAAATGGTCGTTTTACTTCTATTCTATGAGCTAGTTTGGAAGTCCCAATGTTGCTTCAGAAAACACCACTTATGGAAAATCTCTGTATACGTAAAGACAATTTTAACTATAGCTTTAAGATTTAATTGAATTTGGTAAGAAATGCTCTACCTTTCAAGTATTGTCTGCTATAATAAGCCCACTTTGTATTTATTAAACGTTTTCTTACGGTTTGAGAGATAGCAAATTTTTATAACATATTATTGCATGCATATATTATATAATATGTATATATGTGGATGTGTGTATATTTATGTGTGTGAGAGTGTGTGTGTGCGTGTGTATTCTAACAGGGATTATTTTCATGGTCTCCTGATTTTCCAGTCATTATTGTGTTTGGGAAACAAACACGATATCACAATCCCAGTGAAAATTAGAATAGAAATTATTAATTAACACACTGGAATAGTTAATATAATAATTGTGGCGTGTGATCAGAAAATGTTAATCTAACTTTCCCAAATAAAAAATTTATTTTCTTTCCACATCATGATATTTTATTAGTTTTAAGAAATCACATATTATGACATGCCTCCAGTTTTATGAAAAGAATGTAAAGTAAGTAATGAATCACCCAGTGGAGCTTATAGTAAACAGGCAACCCTTTTACCTATGCAGTCATATTTTCATGCATGTGTACACTTATTATTCAAGACAAGCAGGCAATGGAACAAAAAGAAATTTAAAAAGCAAATATGAAATTACTAACTATGTAAGAAACATGTTCCTATTACATTATATCATTTAATGAGATCAAGCACAACAAGGAATATTTCTTTGCACATGTAATTAGTGGGCAGCCAAATTAATAGGACAGTACATTCTAGCAATATATTAATGCACATAAAACCAATGACTGAAGAACAATATATAATTTTTCTCACAATTTTGTAGTATGTCAGCAGCTTTTGCTTCTATGGCATTACCTTCATCCCTACCCATGACTATAACCAAATCAAGATAGTAGCAAATGTCTCAAGGAAAATGATGTCAAATAAGAGAGACATCCATACAGTACCTTACTAAATGAAATACTGAGGAATGACATCAGTGTTTCATTTTAAAGGAATAATTGCTTATGTAATCAAGTTTAATATATACCTTCTATGTTCCTGTCACTGTTCTGGGCTCTATAGAGGACAAGAAGAAATATAGGGCATAGTATCTTTCCTCATTGGTGATACAACCATTTGTAGAAGAAAAGACATATGCCTATAACAGTTATATGTAAAACAGAAAGATTATATAATGCCTTTTTCAATATGTTACATCCTCAAGTATTCAATATGTTGCAGATAAGAGGGTTATTGGAAGTGAGAAATATTAAAGTCCAGAAGCTATTAGGAATAACAAGAGATTCAAAGGAGTAAAATACTGAAAGGTATTAGAATTCGTAATAATTAAGCATCTGACTCTGATGGTATCTTAGGGTGGGGTTTTAGTTTGGCTAGATTATAAAATGATGGATAAAGTTATGATCCAGTAAAAAGGACTAAAGAGTTATTAGAATAAGCTGGCTAAGTGGGTAAAGTTGGTAAAAGGGAGCCATTTCTTTAATAAATGGAGAAGTTTTGCCCTGACTTACTGCGATATCTGTACACTACCTTCTTCAATTTTTTTCCTTTATCTTACCCCAACCATCTCAGAGCTACCTTCCTCTTTTAAAGTGAAATGAAGAATAACAAGTGAGACAATTGATGAGAGCAGGAGCTTTCCTTTCAGTGTATTATTAATTGGGTAATTTCAAGTGAAGACTAAGATGGAACCATAGTGGGGTATGGCTGGTACACAATAAAAACTGGAATATGGACATGCTTGAAGCTCTGACTGGGGGGGGGGGGCAAGGACAATATACATAACCTAAACTTTTGTACCCCCATAATATGCTGAAATAAAAAAATGGAATATGTATTTCTGATATTATCAGTATAAAAGGCAGTGAAAAGAGAAAAATAAATGGAGTCAAATAGAAAAGTATGGTTCTCATATCAAAGTGACATAGGAAGGGAGAAAAGGATGTAAGGATTCCTAGACAGTTGTAATAGATGACATCAGACATGTTAATAAATTAACATTGAATGTTTACAATTGCCACAAATAAATTACCATAACAAATTTTAGTGACAAAAAGCAACACAGAGGTTAAAATAATAATAATAATATAAAATAATAATTTGCACAAGGTCATAAAACCAAGAAGGGAAAAACCAGATTTGTATTCAGCCTGCCTATTCTAGCTTCTGATTTTCTGGTCTTAAACTTCATACCCTCTTTTGTCTCACAGAAAAACCGGAGGTCTCCAGGTAATTTTTATCCTGAGTTATAGAGGTCAGTTCCTGGAGACTCCCTCCCTGTGCATGTGATGATCAATATGTGGCATGTGTGTTACCTATTTGTAGCCTAGCAAGCAGCAGAACATTTGGAAATAACAGTATGGAAAGAACTAAATTTTAAATAGCATTTCTGGACAGTTAGTTCCTGCTGTGGTTAGTTGCTGCAGCTGCAGCTGTTTTATTTGTATTCTTTCCTGTTTCAGGAAAGGTGTTTCTCTTTACATTTGATAAAGTATTTTCTCTCTAAATAAGTCAAAGAATAGTAGAAAATTTTAGCTAATCATTGGTCTTCAAAATAACTATAAAATTGCTTAAATTCCTGGCATTTATATTTTATATGGGGCTGTGCTATCACATTGAGAACATAGGAACATATCAGTATCTGACTCTAAGGGAAATACTACCATGGAATAAATAATGTCTCTTCTGCTAAACCACACAGGAAGAAATTTATTTCAGGAGTGGATAACAAAAATTTAAGCCAAATAACTTTTGTTTTCTATCACAAGAGAAATAGCTACTAAATAATTTAAGGAATATACTTGCAGAAATAACAAATAGAACCTGAATAGATTGTAACGAGTTTGTGATGTGTTTATCAGTTTTCAAGTCATTTTCTTTAGGCAACTTTGCAGGAGACTGTTATAGAAAGAAGTCAGTTAAATGTTAGCCTGTCCTTAATACTCTAAAAATCACGTGGAGGCATTATCTTAAAAAACCAGAGCCCACTCACCCTATACTCACTTCTACATCCTCCATCTCATTATAATTTAATTGCTGTGAACATCATTTTATTTTTATTTTACTTTATTTCATTTCATTTTATTATTTTATTTATTTGTCGCTACAGGTAATTATACTGAGTTGTGAATGTTGAGAACCACTGTATTCGTTTGCTGGGGCTGCCATATCAAAGTACCACAGGACAAGTAGCTTATATAACAGAAATTTATACTTCTCAAAATTCCTGAGGCTAGGAGTCAGAGGTGTCAGCAAGACTGATTTCTTCTGAAGCCTCTCCTTGGCTTGTAGATGACCCACCTTCCACCTGTATCTTCACATGATTTTCCCTCCATGTGTCTGTGTTCTAATCTTCTCTTCTTATAAGGAGATCAGTCATATTGTATTAGGACCCACCCTACTTACCTCATTTAATCTCTTTGAAGACCCCCATGTCCAAATACAGTCACATTCTGAGGAACTGGCTATAGGACTTCAATGTATGGATTTGGGAAGTTGATACTTTAATAACAACCACTGATTTAGAAAGTGATCCGTTGGCAAGAAATAATATACAACAAAAACTTTTAAAACTGCAAATTCTTTCTATTAATTAAATTAATAAAGATTTTATTTAAATTGTGGAAAACAACACAATGAATGACTATGCCCTGATATTTCTGAATCCTCTATGATAAGTTGAACCAGAGGAGTTTGTAATGAACAAGAATATGGTTTAGAAATTCGTAGCACTGGCATACTCTCTGTTCTTTTTTTATACTTAACTGATAATTTTCTGTCTCTAAAGCAACCAATTCCTCAAACCTACAGAGTAGAAGCTTCACATAAAGATTTGCAAAAGTGGTAATTTGAATAGCAAAAAACTCATTAAGATGCTTTAAGATGCTTTTCATCCACAGAAATCAACTGGCTCGTATATGAAGTCCAGTCATGAAACACTGAGCTGCTACTAATTCACTACAGGTGATTAGCCATACAGTAAGGCTGAATTACTTGAGGCATTTATCAACGTTGGTTGCACATTTTAATCAATAGGACTATTTTTAAAATTACATTTCCCAGATAATAAAAAAAGAATGAAAATGGCTCCAGGTGTAAGTATTTTTGAGGCGATTACATGTGCATTCAAGTTTGAGAAATACTAACTTAGGTACTAACAGAGAGCCCTTGAATATTGTTAAGGGCCAAAAGCTTCAAGACTACTGACTGTTATAACTTTGGGCCATATAATGTTAAAGGCTGAAATTTTAACATTGTCAAAGCTATTTCTATAATGTCATAATGTGAGTTTTGTGCCAAAAAATCTTTAACCTGCTATCTCGCTTCTGTAAAACTGCTTGCTAAAGACGGTGCCCCAAGTGTGGGAACGCAGCACCCATGTTCTGCATAACCAAGCCCTAAACTGCCCAGATCCTGTTGCACCAGAACATGAGAGTGACGTAATGCTGCTTTTTGCCCCTGTAATCATGCTTGCTCTGCCCCAATGATTTTTCACCCATGACAAAAGCTTTCTGCTTCAAAGGCTCAACGCTGCTTTCTGTGCCGCCGCCTTTGGCAGCGGCGCAGGGAGTAGTGGCTGACCAGCTAATGAAGACTCCTGATTTGGCTCAATTCGGTCTTTAGGTGGTCATTTCTCACACTCAGACCAAATAAATATAGGTTCAACTAAGTTTTGATGATTTCTAAGTCTGTTAGGTGCCTCTGGTGGTCAGAGAGTTTCTCTATCACAACCAGCTCTAAAGATAAATAATTAAATATAGCTAAGTGACAAGAATCTTGAAAATAAAAGTCCACACCTAAATATACCATTTCAAGTACAAATTTATGCAGGCAACGTATTGTATGAAAATAACAAATGCTGATCATTGCTAAACAAATTTTAAGTACAGAGCAACCCCTTCCTATTAGCAATCTTAATGTCTAAACAATGTATTTTTTTAAATTTTACTTGATTTTTATTTCCAACATATTTCAGGTTTTTTTAGTTTAGTGCCAAAATGTCAAACAACCTTCTCTAAGTACAGTTTCGTAACAATACCAGAGATTCTCCGTATGTCCATTAAATTGACTTTGTATAATTAGAAGTTTTATTATGTTCTCTAAGAAAATGAACAATATGAATATTAAGAATTAAAACAAAATAAGCAATTACCATTGTTTCCATAGTGTTTCCATTTTATGTTTTTATATGTTTGTATATATATTTTAAATATTATATAATAATTATTTATATTTTTTATATTTTGATACATGAACATATACATATATTGTGTGTGTATGTGTGCGTGTGTGTATATATATATATATGAGAGAGAGAGAGAGAATGAGAATATTTTCTCCCAGTCGAGCTTCACTTTTGACTTTTCATTTTTCTTATGATGTATTTGGGAGAATAAGAGTTTTTGGTTTTGTTTAAATGAAACCCACATTATCAAAGTTTCTTTTTATGGTACATACTTGTTTGTGTCTTTTGCAAGAATTATCTGTCTAACTCAAGTTCATGAATATTTTGTTCTCTTTCCTTCTAGAATTTTTTTATCTTAAGTTATTTATATTCAGATCCATGAACCATTTTACATTAAAGTTTGCGTATAATATCAGGTAGATATCAATGTTTTTTTTTTTCTTTCCTATATTTGATTTTTACTTGGTCCTGTACCCTTTTTTCTCTTTTTTTTTAACTGAGGTAAAATATACATACAATCTGCCACCTTTTTTGTTTTTAAGTGTACAGATCAGTGGTAATAAACACATTTGTATTTTTTTCCTCTTCGTTCTCCACTGCACGTTTTCTGAAAGGACAATCATTTCCCCAGTGAAGTACTTTAACAACTTTGTTGAAAATCAATTTACTATATCCATTTCCATTGATACATGTGTTTATCTTCATGTCCATTTTACACTGATTATTGTAGCTTTAAAACAAGTTGAAATCAGGAAGTATCTATTCCTTAAGTGTAGCTTTTTCACAATTGTTTAATTATTTTAGGTTCTTTGTAATTCTATATAATTTTTCAAGTCAGCTTATTAATTTCTACAAAAAAAGAGCCTGCTGAAATTTGGTTGATATTTAATAGACTGTGAGTCGTTTTGGGGGAAATTAGCACCTTAAAACTATTAAGTTCTGTCTGATTCATGAACATAGAATATCTCTCCATTTGCTTAAGGCTTCCTTAAATTTATTTAGCAATGTTTTGTAGTTTTCAGTGTATATGTCTTATACATATTTTGTTCAATACATACCAAATTATTTTACATTTTTGATGTCACATGACATAGTTTGGTTTGTTTGAAACCTTGAAGTCTCATGTTGAAATTTTATCCCCAGTGTTGGAGATGGGGCCTAATGGGAGGTGTCTGGGTCATCGGGGTGGATCCCTCATGAATGGCTTGGTGCTGTCTTCACTGTAGTGAATTAATTCTCACTCTATTAGTTCTCTAGAGTACTGGTTGCAAAAAAGAGTGTGGCACCTCCCACCTCTCTCTTTCTACTCCCTCTCTTTTCATGTGATCTCTGCACCTGCCCTGGCTCCCCTTCCCCTTCTGCCATGATTAGAACCAGCCTGAGGATCTTAGCAGAAACCAAGCAGATGCCAGTGCTATGCTTCTTGTACAGCCTGCAGAACCATGAGCCAAATAAACCTCTTTTCTTTAGAAATTACTCAGCCTCAGGTATTCCTTTACAGTAACACAAACAAACAAAGACACTACCTTTTTCAATATCTTTTTTTCTAAAATTGAAATTCAATAAAAAGCATTTGCATTGTTTTTAATGGGAACTGCAAAAGCTTTGGGATTTTACTGTGCTTTCAAGCTAACAAATTAACCTGCTACATTTTCATAGACACTGGCAGAGACATGAGGCTCTTGGGTTAGAGATAAAATATTATTTATTATAGTAATAGCAGTGGCCAGAACAACATCATTACACTGGTTCCCTGAGCCCCAATTCTCACCTCCCATCTTCTCTTTCAGAGAAAGATGTTATGTTTGTCAACTTGGAATGTAAGGAAATCTGTACCATGGAGAGACATTTTTATTTTCCAAGACTGCCTGATATACAAATATACTTGAAAAGACATTTTAGATTAAATTAGAAATTAATGACATTGAAGATATGTAGAAATAAGACACTCATGAATAATTGTCTCCCAACATGTATGATCATGCAAATATTTACCAATGTCAGGTAAAATATTTTGTTGACATTATATACCCTTCTTTATGAATTCTTATTAGAACTACTGCTCTATACAATGATGACGGTTCACAGCACCAAGGGCAATCCAAATCATCTCTTTCATTCTACCAGTTTCTAAAAATCATGTGATATCTTGCTTCATATTTGAAAAAATGACTTTTTTAGACAGCTTTAAAAAATATATTTTGCAAAAAGTTTTTGTTTGCCTTTGTGTTTTTCTGTTGAGAGAAGACACATATGCCTTTCTATAGGCTTCAACACAGGATAGTGAAGTGATAGAAAGATGCCAACAGTAAGGAACTGTTGAATTTTTACAAATAAAGGAAAGGACATAAAAAATCACTGTATTTTTAAAGCTCTGAACTTTCCCTGTGAAGTCATACAAAACTGTGATTAATACCACTCATCCAAATTAGGTCAGGCACAAGAAGCTTACATCCACTCTTTCACTTTCATAACCATTCCTTATAGTTCTGGGGTGTCTGATTACAAACTGGGCAATTTACCAAGGATGTCACTAGTATAAAACTTGTAGATATTCAAATAACTTCTTCAGATAGTGTGAAAGCAATTAACTGATTTCTTTCATGCCTAAGAATGTCTTTATGTTGCCCTCATGCTTGATGAATATTCTGGATAGTAATAGAATTTTCTGTTCTCTCTTTTGGATCCTTATTGATTAATTGGACTTGCTCTTTATAATACCCTTAACTTTATATGTTTCTGTCTTGTTCTGTCTTCTGAAATATTTCTTGGCCTTTACCTTTGAACTCTTCTTTTAGTCTTTTTTGTGTAAATTCTGCCATAATGTTTTTGAATTCTACGAATTCCTTTATGTTCTCTTTTTTAAAAATCATCAAATTTTATTCTTTCTTGTGGATGTTTCTCTTGTTGTTCTGAGGCAGGGCGTTAGATTGAAGAGAAAGTTATGAGCAAAAGAATCATTATCCCCATTTTCCAAATATGAGGAAGGCTATTTTAGGATAAAATTTGGTGTTTTACATGCTTAGGCAGTGGAAGAGACTGATTTTCACTCCAGCAAGACTCACAATATTTATAGATAGTATGGAAGGTTTCCTGAATTCATTTGTGCCTTGTGAAGAAACAGAAAAAGTTGCCAGTGGTGTTAATTAGAAAGCCAAAAAATATACCTTGCTAGGCACAATGTGACTTTGTAGTAACTTACTGTAGGGCAAATAGTTTAGGCTATAAATCAGAAGGTAGTCATTCAAGATGTTTCTATCAAAAATACATAATCTGAGTGTAATCATGTGGAAACATCAGACAAACCCAAACCGAGAGACATTTTATGAAATAAATGCTCTGTACTTTTCAAATATCAATGTCACAAAAGACAAGGAAGGACTGAGGAGCTGCCCTATATTAAAGAAGACTAAAAAACTCAACAGTAAATGTGATCTCTGATTCTGAACCAGATTTTTTTCTTTTGTTATAAAGTACATTTAAGGGACATTTGATGATATTTTAATACAGCCATTATATTATATAATAGTATTATGTCAATCTTAATTAATTGATTTAATTATTTTATGGGTATGTGAGAGAATATCCTTAATTTTAAGAAATACACACTAAAACATTTTGGGTAAAGGGGGCATAATGTATGTAACTTAAAGTAAAATAGTTCAAAAAAATTAGTGACACCCCCCTACATACCCACAGAGGAAATGATGAAGAAAATTGGTAAAATATTAACATCTGGGGAATCTGAGTATAAATATATGAGGACTTCTGTGTAATTTTGTGACTTTTCTATAAGTCTGAAATTATTTGAAAACAAAAAGTCAAAAGGGAACCTATTTAATGATTGGTGTCAGGAAAATCTGTAAAGACTGCCAAAACCAAATGAGTAGAGGGGACCACACAACTGGACTGAGCCAAGCTAGAACAGACCACAAATTCACCAACCACCACTTCAGATGGGAGTGGGTGAGTGAGACATGACCAAATGGGTGGGGCCACCCTCTTCACAGTTCCGGAAAAGTATAGAACAGAAGATCCCACTAGTTATTAAGAGCATGCTTCCTTCTGTTGCCCTATAAATTCTTCAGATACTGTCTTGGAGACTAGAAAGGAGAAAAGGTAGGTGATCATCTTGAACTAAAAAGGCTATTGACATGACAAATTCTAAGTTATTATTACCAAGCAAAGGTTTTCACTTCCCAATGAGTGGGAAACATTTGAAGAATATTATCTCAGGTATACAAGGTAAAGAAGTCACAGTTTCTCTACACATGAAAGTTTGGTTTAAAATGTGTTATCCCACTATGCAAATTAGAGGGTTTTTTTTTTTTTTTTTTTTTTCTTTTTATTTTGTTTGTTTTTCAGCTCATCAAGGGGGTACAAAAGATCAGGCTATATACATTGCCCATGCCTCCCCATCCCCCCGAGTCTGAGCTTTAGTTGTGTCCATTTCCTAGACAGTGCACATCACTCTCATCATGTAGGTGTGCACTCCTCCCCTCCCCCCACCCCATCCCCCCCCCCCCCCCCCCCCCCCGAGAGAACTTCAAACGTGTCCATTCCCCAGGCAGTGCGCATCGCACTCATCAAGTAGGTATACACCCATCCCTTCCACCCAGCCCTGACCTCTGTCCAATACCCTATTGGTGTGAATCCCAAATGTGCTCTCAGGGAAACCAGTTTGCTGGTGAGTACATGTGGTGCTTGTTTTTCCATTCTTGGGATACTTCACTTAATAGAATGGGTTCCAGCTCACTCCAGGAGAACCAAAGAGATGCCATATCGCCATCATTTCTAATATTTTTAATTTTTGGCTTAAACAACAGACATTTATTTTCTCCTAGTTCTGGAGGCTGGAAGATCAAGGTGCCAGTCTCAGGACTCTTCTCGGGCTTGTAATAACCACTGTCTCACTGTGTGTTCACATGACTGAATTTAGAGCTTTTAAAATATTTTCTTCTGTTCCTGAGTAACAGTTTCGCCTATGATCAATGTTTTGTTTACTTGGACTTTCCATTTTGTTATTTGTGTTCCTCAAATGCCAGATAGTTTTGACTAATCATTCATATTTAAAAATAAATTCATGGTGTAGCTAAAAAAGGTATAAAGTTGGAGTTATATAGAATGACTAAGTCCAGAGATCTAACATAAAACATAAGGATTATAGTTAGTTAATTATATTATATTGTATACTGATAATTTGCCGAGAAGATTGATTTTTTATACTCTCTTACCACCAAATAAAGATAACCATATGAGATAACTGGTATGATAGTTTGCTTGACTATAATAATCACTTCACTATGTATATGCATATTAAGATAAGCATATCAACACATCATGCTGTATATATTAAATTTATAATAAAATTTTTAATAATAAAACAAATACATTGGTCTGCTCTTTTAGATAGCTTATGTGGGTCTTGCTTGATATCATGAAAATTTCTGGGAGGTCATATTATGAGCTTTGTAAATAGGAATTGGGAAATGTTGAGAGATTTTGTGAGTGAGTGATCAGGTAGCTGGTCATCAAGGTGCACAGTCTACAAATGCTAAAATGAGAAGAGATTCACCCTGAACACTGACACAGATACCAAAATCCTCTCCACATAAGTGGGACAAATTCTTGAGAGAAGAGCTTCTTCTTTAATGTTTGAATGTCTGTTGCTTATTTTTTCCATGAGAGTAACATCAGGCTGCTTTCTGTTTTGTATTTTGATGTAAGGGAGAGAGTGACAATTTAATTTACAGATTCAATCAATCCTTCTTCCCATCCATACTTGATATGTTAACCCTTCATCATAACTACAACACTGAGTTTGGGTTGCCTTATTTTCCTGCTGCAGTACTCACTCTGGACGGAGACTTTTCTCTGTCCTTTCCTGTTAACGCTCTTTATTTATCTCTATTTTCTAGAAATGCATTAAAAGCCCTCATGTACTGTTGGCCTGGGTTACTTTCATTTTTGATTCTGCTACTATCATTTTAATGGTCTGAAATATTGATCCAAAACAGGACAAAATCTTTTAAATATACGCTCATGTTAACATTATCCACATTTTGTAAAGCATTTAAAAATACTTCAAATAAAGATCACATGCTTTTTCAGCTTGCTTTCCAAGTGTCTACCTACAAATATTATCCCCAATACCTCTTCCTCTGCTATAAGAGGGATCATGATACATAAGCCCAAATGTGCCAGGAAAAGTTTTAGTTTACACCTGTTGTCCCAGCTTAATTGTAAATTGCATCCCTTTTCACTTTCAAAGCTTTCCAGTTTCAATGATAAATTATATGGTCACTTCACTTTAAGGAACTTACAGTACTTTCCTCATCTCCCAGATTTCCCCACAAATTCCTTTAACTCCTGTTGATACCAGTCACCCTGAACAAGGGCAGGCATAAGAAACATCCTTTCATTTCCTGGTGATCTTCCCATCTTTATGGTCCCTCTTGACTAGAGACATGTATCATGGCCCCTACCGTGGATCAGACAGTGTTTTAGGTGTTTGGAATATAAAGATGAATAAGATTTGTTTTTTAATTTATTTTGAAAGGGAGCTATAAATATAAATTAAAAATAACTAAATAAATACATTGGGAGCAGTTCTGCAGCATAGTAGAAAGAAATGCATATTTCTTTGTGGAAATACAGAGGCAGAGTGTCTAATTTGCCTTTTCAGGTGGGGCAGCTGGACCCTGAGTAGCATGTCAGTCATGTCCTGAATGTTCATAGTGTTTCAGCAGGTGGGAAAGCAAACAGGAGAAGGTAAAGCATTAAAGGAAACATGTTCATCAAGACTTACTATTAATCAATGTGGTATTGGTGAAAGATTAGACAAATAGATCGATGCACAGAAAAGAGAGCCCAGAAATAGACCCACATAAATATATTCAATTAATTTCTGACAAAGGAGCAAAGAGAGCAAAGGCAATACAATGTAGAAAGGATACTGTTTTCAACAAATGATGATGGAAAACTGGATAGCCACATGCAAACAAAAGAATCTAGACACAAATCTTACAACCTTCACAAAAGAACAGTGAGCACAAGGTCCTTGAAGAGACAATACAACTCATGTGTTTGAAGAAAACAGAGACACAAAATAACCAAGGTGAATGAAGTCATAGAGGTTACAGGATCTCATATGACACAGGGCCTTATAAAGGCTTTGAAGTTGACTCTGGGTAAGAGAGGAGCATTTAGAGCAGAAAAATGATATGATCTGATTTAGTACCAACAGGATACCTCTTGCTGTTGAATTGAAATTGATAGGAAGGAGGACAGGAGGTAGTGGGTAGAAGATGAAGACAGGAAAGGGAACACCAATTAGTAAGTTCCTATAGTAATCAAGTAGCAGGAGGATGGTGGCATGGGCCAGAAGAGATTGAACTGAACATATCAAGAAATTAATAGAAGCTACACATATTTTGAAAATACATCCAACAATATTTGTTGATTTAATGTGAAGTATTAAAGGAAGAGAGGAGTTGAAGATAGCTCCAAAGTGTTTGGCTGAGCAACTAAAGTAACAGAGCTCTCATTTACTGGGTTGGGAAAGTCAAAAAGAGAAATGGAGTGATTTTTTGAGGGGAGATTACATGTTAGGAGCTTATTCTCAGACATGTTAAATTTGAGGTATGCACTGGACATCCAAAGGGGAATACAAAATAAGCAGACTTTATAAATCTGAAGTTCAGTGGAGCCTTTTGTGCTAGAGAGAAAATCTGAGAGTTATCAGCATTTAGATGGTATTTAAGCCATATGTTTGGATGAAATCACCAAGAGAATAAATATAAATAGTAAGGCAATTAAAGGCAAACCCTTCAGTACTGCAGAGTTTAGGCACTGGGGAAATGGGGAAGAAATTGCAAAAGAGACTCATTTGGAGTACTTAAGTGGTAACAGCAAAAATAGGTGGTTGACTACAGTCTTGGAAGCTGTATTATTCAGGGTTCTCTACAGAACCACAACCAATAGGGTGTGTGTGTTAGAGAGAGAGAGAGAGAGAGAGAGAATTGATTTTAAGAAATTGACTCATCCAATTGTAGAGGCTGACAAGTCAAAAATCTGCAGGGTAGGTTGGCAGGTTGTAGAACCAGGGAAGAGTTGATGTTGCAGCTCAAGTTCAATGACAGTCTAGAGGCAGAATTTCCTCTTCTTCAAGGACCTTAGTTGTTTTTGGTTTTGTTTTTTTCGTCTCTCTTAAGGCCTTCAACCGATTGGATGAGGCCCACCTACATTATGGAAGGTAATCTGTTTTACTCAAGGTCTCCTGGTTTAAATGTTGGTCTCATCTAAACAATTTTTTTTACAGCAACATCCAGTCTGGTGTTCAACCAAATATCTGGATTCCATGGCCTAGCCAAGTTGACACAGAAACTTAACTACCAAAGAAGCCAGGTAAAGAGAGGATTTCAAAGATTAGACAGAGATCAAGTTTGTCAAATGCTGCAATAGATAAAATAAGATGAGGATTTGACCATAACCTGACTACAGATATTAGTGAAATAATGCCACTAGTGATCACAGGTGGCTTGGATTGTTGTTCCTAATTGGAGTGAATTCAAGGAGAAAGGGAGGAGAGATATTGGACTCAGCAAGAATAAACTGTTCTTTCAAGGAGTTTTGCCTTAAAGATACGAAGATAAATGTCATGATAGCCTGACTCAGTGCCAGTGTCAAAAGAAGGTTTTTTTTTTAATGTAAAAGAAATAACAATATGTTTATTTGCTAATGAGAATGATCTAGTAAAGAAGATGTAGGAGAGAGAAGAAAGAAATATAGTATCTTCAATAGTTGGAAGGGGAGAGGTTCAATATAAATGTGAATGGCTAAAACTTACAGAGCAGTATAGACTGTTCATCAAAATAGGAAGGAAGTTGGGGGTATGGTGTAGAGGCAGGTTAGAGTGATGGTGTGGTGGTAGGAAATTATGAAAGTTCTCTTCTGATTATTTATATTTTTCATGAAATAGGACAGGGACAGCTTCATGGGTGTTCAAATCATGCAATTACGCAGGGCCCCATGCTCAGAAAGGCCTCCTACTTATTTTAATTCACTGCTATCAATGTTATGAAATCCTTAACAATTTTATCTTTGAACTTGTTTTGCAAAATCTGATGAGACAAGGGTATGAGTTGTCAGCAGAGAAGATGTATTCACTGTACAATATATGTATTCACTGTACCTTGCCTCCTCATTCACATACAGCATTTGTGATGCCCTTGAACACAGAATTCCAGTGGACCCACAATGCACGGGAGTTCAGCAAGACCCAAAGCAATGGCAAGGTGAGCAAATCTATGACTCAGAAAGCCCAAGAAGCCACACTTTGGGTTTGTACAAACAAGAACTTGCTTCCAACTCAGAAATAAATCAATAATGTTCCAGGAATCACACATGATCAAGAAACCCTATTATGTCTTTCCTTATTCATGTGACTTTCCTGTCTCAACTGATTATTTACAGTGAAAATGATGACATAAAAATTAGGAGAAAGACAGGGCAACCTACACAGTTCCATTTCCTTTCAGTCCTTCCTTACTCATGGTAAGCCGAGAGCAGGGTTTAAGTAGAATGTGCACACATCAAGAAGTAAAAAAGAAACAGTTGAGTTAGTTTTGGGCAGCATTGCTACTATTTTGGTAAGAACAAAATACATATGCATGTATGTGCTACAAAATATGAATTGTGTGATTTTGGTTACTATGTATATGGGTTAAATGTTTTATATTTACACTTAAAACTAGCATTCCACAATATAAAAATGAATGGTAGAATCCATGCTAGTAACTTAAATTTTGTATTTCTCTTTACTTAGAATAACATTAAGTACTAAATTTAAAAATGACATGATATTTTGAGAGGGAGAGACTTTAAAAGGAACAAGCTTTATATTTGAGTGCCTTTGGTGGTAGTTTTTTCTGCTTTCTAAACAAGAGGCCCTGCATTTTCTTTCTACACCTAGTCTTGAAAATTATGTTGCCAGCCCCTAAAATAGCAAGGAAATTATCAGCTGAGAATGAGGATGAAGGAGGAGATTTTGGAAGTTTAAGAAAAGCGCAACTAAGAAGCAGCATTTTAGTGGAATGGAAGCATGAACTGCAGTAGCAAAATAAAATATGATTACTGAAAGCATTAAGGAACCATTTGAGGTTAATGATCATGATTATAAAGAGTGGCTATTCAGCATGATTTTCTGCTTTTCCCAGATATATTCATTTGTGTGGCTGCAAGCAGAGGGCAAGGAGGCTGAGTATATATGAAAGGGAAAACAATTATTATAAAAATGGACTGTGGAATTTAATATGATTAAGGAGGAAAGTGAGTATTTTAGGGGACTAGAGAACACTGTCAAGTCATAGAATCAGATATGTCCTGATTTTAGAAGGATGGTTGGATTTGGAGTACTAGAGGGAGTGAGCCAGAAAGAGAGGAAGTAGGATGTAAGGATGTATGATGCTGAAATTAGGGAGGAAGATTATGGTAGCCATTGGTTACAACAAGCACTAGGATATAATCATAAGGATATACGGCTATGATAGAGTAGAGGAGATCAATTTTCTGAGAGATTTAAATATTGAAGCATTTTTATGGATAGTGAAATCTCAAAGAATTGATGGGAGTGATGTTGGATAGAATAATAGTGAACCCAGCCCTAATATCAAAGAAGGAGGAATAGTGACCCTAGGAAGTGGTATATACCTGCAACAAGGAGAAGTGGTGGTATATGAGTGACATGAGAACATAAGATTCAGATTAGAGAGAAGGGAAAGAAAAATATCTCAAAGTAATAATAAGGAGCAAAGAGGAAATAAATTCACCTCTACACTATGTGGTAGGAAGTATGTAGATAAAAACCCAGCAGCATTATATAAGATCATGTAGAAACAGAGTCATGGTAGAAATCTGGATTTTGTGTAGAGCAAAACGGTAGAAAGTTGTTTGCTGAAAAAGGTGGCAATATAAAGGTTTCTCTTGATAATTGACATGGAATTTCAGAGAGTCCAACGAAAAGATTTCAGAAGATGAGGAGGGATGGGTGCTGAGATCAGAGAAGGTAATGTACAGAATCTAAAGGAATCAAGTTTCTAAAGGACAAGAGATTATGTGGGAATAGAACTTCTTACAGTATGTAACCACACAAATTACAGAGACTTAAAGTTCTATGGAGGAGAAGTCTCAATATTGGTTACATCTGTAATGACAATTGGAGCATGTGTGAATTTATGAAGATCTGCTTATTGAGGAAAAGGACACATAGTCTTGTAAAACAAGCATTAACAAAATGCATGGGAGTAAAAGAAGTTAAAATTTTGAGGATGAAGCCACTTTTTAAATGAATATATGTAGAGAAATCTTTGGTGGACCTAGTCTGGGATAATAGAAAGAGGTTGTGGTGAGAAAGGATTGATACTCGGTTCTGCAATTTACTAACTGTGTGGCCTTTGGCAAGACACTGGTAAATTTTCAGCTTTAATTTTCACATCCTGAAAAAGTAATAATTGTCCCTGATCTACTATTTCATAGAGTCTAATGATATTACATAAAATATACTTTTTTTATTTTATATTTATTTAGCTTGGCAGAAACATTATCAGATTTACTTTATAATAGTAACTCCTAAAGAAGGTGACTACTTTAGACCAGGCCAGAGCATAAGAGAATCTATTTAAAGAGAGAAAAAAAATAAAAGGTTGATGAGGCTAAAGATATTTAGGAGGTAAAGTTCCATTAACTTAACCTAACTGTGGCCAGTTGGCTCTATAGTTGACTAAAGAGTAGGAGATAAGGGCAAATTCAAAAGCTCTAGTTGGGCCTATGGTTTTGGAGAATCAAAGGGGTGATAGATGAAAATATAAAAATTATGATGTGATTTGGGGCACTTTATTTTTTAATTGAAAAAAATTTATTTTTAATTGACAAATAATAGTTGTGTATATTTATGGGGTACAGTGTGATGTTTTGATATATGCTTACAATGTAGAGTTATTAAATCAGGCTAGTTAGCAAATATAAGTATATTCTTCCATATTTATCATTTTTTTCTGGTGAAAACATTCAAAATCTATACTTTTAGCAATTTTGAAATATACAACAAATTATTTATTATAATCACTATTATGTTAGTAGAACAGTAAAACTTATTCCTTCTGCCTAATTGAAACTTTACTCCCTTTGATCATATACTCCCATATACTCCCCTCCCCCAGCCTCTGGTAACCATCATTCTACTCTCTGCTATTATGAGTTCAACTTTTTTACATTCCACATATAAAGAGGGTTGTGCAGTATTTGTCTTTTTGTGCCTGGCTTATTTTATGTAGCAAATATCCTGCAGGTTCAACCATGTTGTCACCAATGACAGGATTGACAGGATTTCCTCCTTTTTAAAGTCTGAATAGTGTTCAATTTTGTATATATACCATATTTTCTTTATCCATTCATCTGATAATGGACACTTAGTTGGTTTCCATATCTTGAGCTACTGTGAATAATGCTGCAATGATAGTGGGAATGCAGATTATCTCTTTGGCTTACTGATCTCAATTCCTTAGGATATAAACCCAGAAGTGGGATTGCTGGGTCATATGGTAAACCTGTTTTCAGTTTAATGAGGAACCTCTACATTGTTTTCCATAACGACTGTATTAATTTACATTCCCAACAGTATACAAGGATTCCTTTCTCTACATACCCTCGCCAACACTTGTTATCTTTTGTCTTTTTGATAACAGCCATTCTAACAGGTATGAGGTGATATCTCACTGTGGTTTTAGTTTGCATTTCCTTGATGATTAATGATGATGACCATTTTTTAATATATTTATTGGTCATTTGTATGTATTGTTTTAAGAAGTTTCTATTTATATCATTTGCCTATTTTTGGATTGCATTGTTTTCTTGCTATTGAGTTTAAAGGGTTTTTTTAACATGTTTTAGATATTAGGTGCTTATTATATGTATGGTTTGCGAGTATTTTCTTCCAATTTGTAGCCTATCTTTTCATTCTATTAATTGTTATCTTTGCTGTGTAGACGCTTTTAAGTTTGATGCAGTCCTATTTGTTTCTTTTTGCTTTTGTTGCCTGTGCTTTTACAGTCATGTCCAAGAAATGTTTGCCCAGATCAATTTGGTGGAAAATTTTCCCTATGTTTTCTTTAAGTAGTTTTAGAGGCTCAGGTCTTACAGTTACGTCTGTATCTCATTTTGAGTTGATTTTTGCATATGGTATGAGGTAAGAGTCCAGTTTCATTCTTCTGCTGTGGATATCCAGTTTTCCTCACAGCATTCAATAGACTGTCCTTTCTCTAATGTGTGTTCTTGGCACCTTTGTTGAAGATAAATTGACCAAAAATGTGTAGGTTTATTTCTGAGCTCTCTATCCTGTTCCATGAGTTGAAATGTCTGTTTTTATGTCAGTACTGTGCTGTTTTGATTACAATCATTTCATAATAGATTTTGCAGTCAGGTAGTGTTATGCCTCCAGCTTTGTTCTTTTTGCTCAGGATTGCTTTGGCTATTTGGGCTCTTTTGAGGTTCCATATAAATTTTAGAATTTTTTTTCTATTTCTGTAAAAAATGACATTGGAATGTTAATAGAGATTGCATTGAATCTATAGATCACTTATTGGGTAGTATTAAAATTTTAACAATATTAACTCTTCCAATCCACTAACACAGGATACCTTTCCATTTATTTGTGTTATCTATAATTTCTTTCTTTTTTTTTTTTTTTTTTTGAGACAAAGTCTCGCTTTGTTGCCCCGGCTAGAGTGAGTGCCATGCATCAGCCTAGCTCACAGCATCCTCAAACTCCTGGGCTTACTCGATCCTACTGCCTCAGCCTCCCGAGTAGCTGGGACTACAGGCAATTAGCCACCATGCCCGGCTAATTTTTCCTATATATATTTTAGTTGGCCAGATAATTTCTTTCTATTTTTAGTAGAGACGAGGTCTCGCTCTTGCTCAGGCTGGTCTCGAACTCCTGACCTCGAGCGATCTTCCCACCTCGGCCTCCCAGAGTGCTAGGATTACAGGTGTGAGCCACCACGCCCAGCCTATTTGTGTTATCTATAATTTCTTTCATCAATGTTTTATAGTTTTCAGTATATGAATCTTTCACCTCCTTGGTTAAATTTACCTCTAAGTATTTTTGTGTATGTATATTCTTGTAAATGGGATTGCTTTCTTATTTTTTTCTGATAGATTGTTGTTAATATTAAAAAATGCTACTGATTTTTGTGTGTTGATTTTGTACTCTGCTACTTTACTGAATTTATCAGTTCTAACAGTTTTTTTCTTCATACAAGATCCTGTCATCTGCAAACAGAGACAATTTTACTTCTTCCTTTCCTTTTTGGATGCCTTTTATTTATTTTTATTGTCTAATTGCTCTGGCTAGAACTTCCAGTACTATGTTGAATAGAAGAGGTGAGAGTGGACATTCTTTTTTTGTTCCTAATCTTAGAGAAAAAACTTGCAGCTTTTGACTGTTGAGTATGATATTAGTACATGGCCTTTATTGTATGGAGGTATGTTTTTTTCTATGCCCAATTTTTTGAGAGTTTTTATCATAAAAGAATGTTGAATTCTGTTAAATGCTTTTTCTGTTTCTATTGAAATGGTCCTATGGTTTTTGTCCTTCATTCTGTTAATATGGTGTATCATATTTACTGATCTACATATGTTGAATCATCCTTGCATCCCTAAAATAATACTACTACTTGATCATGGTGAAATATCCTTTTAATATGTTGTTGAATTTGGTTTGCTAGTATTTTGTTGAAGATTTTTACATCTATGTTCATCAGGAATATTGGTCTTTAATTTTCTTTTCTTGTAATGTCTCTGGCTTTTATATCAGGGTAATGCTTGCCTTGTAATTTGGAAGTATTCCTTCTTCTTTAATTTTTTGGAAGAGTTTGAAAAGGATTGGTATTAGTTCTTCTTTAAATGTTTGGTAGAATTCCACTGTTAAGCTGTCTGGTCCTGAGATTTTCTTTGATGGGAGATTTTCTTTAATTATTGATTTAATCATTAAAAGTTATCGCTCTGTGTAGACTATGTCTTTTTGATTTAGTCTTGGTAAGTTGTATGTTTATAAGAAGTCATCAATTTCTGCTGGGTTATCCAATTTGTTGATATTGTGGCATTTTAGTTTGGTAGAGCTGTACAAAATCCAGGTAATGGGGTCCATTCAGAACATAGACATCTCAAAAGGCCATGCTGAAGGTAGAGATTTGAGAGTCATAGATTTTCAAGCATTTAAGAGATGAAAAGTTAAAAGCATAATTAGGAGGTGACTTATGAAAGTAAAATTAATGGAAAAGTCCTGTGGGAGTGAACATCAATGAATAAAGAGGCTAATGTGAAGAGTTAGACCAGCTACCAGCACCTTGTGTAGAAGGTAAAGGTTACTGGGAGGAGACTTGTCCATAAGCTGCAAAACCTAGATGGAATTAGGCCAGTAACATGCTGAGAGAAAAAGAGAGAGAGAGAGAATCCCTACAAATATTTATAGATCTCATTAATTTTCAGACACTTTGGAAAGAGACTGGACCCTCAAGTCACTCTAAGACATGTTCAAGACCTTAGTTCAACCCCTCCCCAACCTTCCAACAAATAAGTTTAATTCTTTTAGCATATTCCCCAAAGCTGCTGTCCAGTTTGTCTTTAATAGGACGGTGTAATGTAAAGAAAAGAGCACAGTTGTTGAAGTTTGATCTAAATCCTGGGTCTGCTGGGCAACCTTGGATAGATATTTAACCTCTGTGAACATAGTTTGTTGCCTTTGTAAGATGGGAACAAGTAATTCAGAAGTCTGCTAGGATAACATTATTACATATGTAAAGGATCTATACAGGTGTGTGAATGCACCCACCCTAAACTACACATAGGCATATTCATAACCCATCTCCAAACTACATATGCTATCATCTTGAGACAACTTTGAGAATGCTCTTCCTTACACTAAATAGTAATTTTTAAGCACTGTTCTTAATTTTACCTCTTGGAGTAATCAAGGACAAAGATTTGTCCTTCTTGTCTAAGTGAGAGGAAGATGAAGAAAATACAGGAAGAGAGAACCAAAGATTGTCTTGACATCAAAGGTACTGAAGTCAGGATGATTTGAAGCATTTAATATGTGTGAAAGTATGGTAACTGGATCTCAGATTAAGTCAAGTGCATTTGAAAGCTTTCCCACCTGTGAAAGTTTCTTTAAGTAATTCTCTCAATGGGTTCCCCTCAGGAAATTAACACACCCCAGGACCAATTGAAGTTCTCATCAATTAAGCTAATTGACACAGCAGGTTTAACCTATTCCCCAATAGTGAATATAAAGCACTTGTTCAACAAACAAAGGCCTCTTAAATCTTTTGAAAGCCTTCCCTAGGCAACTGATTGAATGCTGAAACTATAATAATATATCTATATATATGTCTGTGTGTGTATATATATATTGATAAGCTTTAATAATATCAAACTCACCCTCCAATTAGGTAGGTCTGGTGTTGGGATTGGAAGATGTATATTCAATTAAACTTATGATGTCATGCTTCATGTTTAAAATATCAAGATTTCTATACTGTTTTTGAGGAAATCAATGTTCTAGTAAAATTCTTAGTTTTTTGAAAATTGTCTTTACTATTTTTATTACAACAAAAAGTAATATGAAATAATCATATTAAAATGTTGCCTTAATTTTATTACACATTTTTTTGCCAATCTTAAGATCCTGTTGATATTGAATTATGAAAAAGTAAAATGAAACAGAATATAGAATATTATTTTAAAAATTTAAATGATTTTTAACGTAGAGATTAGTATTATCTTAGAAACCACCCTACATAATGATTCTTCCTCGATCTCTTGTTGAGAAGTCTAGGCCTTCATTCCACCTATAAAATGAATTTTTATCTTATTCCCCATTTTGCTACTATACTGTGTGTCTGAACTTGGAACATGTATTTAAGCTCTGAGCCTGGTAAGGGTATCTGTTTGAGAGAGTGGTTCTGAGAATCAAAATGAGAAAATACTGTAAAACTTTTGGTGTATGTGCTGGTACAAGTGAGCATTAAATAAATGTGAGATATTCTTGGCAGGAAAATAAGGGGAAAAAAAAAGAAAAGGAGAGTCCTTCCAGGTGGTAGGGATGTTACAAGCCAAAAACACAGAGGCAGAGCTTAGCCATGCATGGTGAAGGGCAAGGTGTTGCTGAGCTAGAATAAATACTGATTTCACAGCAGAATAGAGGAAAAATTTGAGAATAACTGCTGGTGGCTCATGGGGACTTTGTAAAGCCAAACAGAAAGTCTGGGTTTTGATTTTTATTCAGTGGGTGGTAGAAAGCTTTTATTTGTTTATTTTTTTTACTTAGTTTTATTAATAGTAAGAGAAATGATCAAATAAACCTTTTCAGTAGATTTACCTGGAGCAATTAGTAGATGTGAAATTTGTAAATCTGAAATTTCCTGACTAGAGACCAGTCATAAAGTTATTGTAAGAGTTTGGAAATACATTAATGGTATTTATGGGGTTACACAGTAAGATAAGTAGAAGCCTTTTAAAGATAATTTGTTGTGGTCTTTCTCCCACCCTGAATTTTATGTGAAAGGAAATCAAAATGTAAAGTCAACTAATGATTTACTCAGGTCATACCATGAGTTCTATTAGATCTAGGCCTAGAGCCCAATATTCATGTTCAGCCAATGCTGTTTCCTTAACACCAAGCTATCTCAATTCAACAGTATGTTCAATATTGAACATATACTATGAGGCATTCCTATAGTTGCCTCATATAAAGAGAAGACCTGAGTTGTAAAAATATCATGGCTTATGCTTTCAACTTGGAGATTTGATAGTGTCACAAAATATTATTTCACAAATTTGGAAAGAGTTAATTACTGTAAGCGACTCCATTTCCAGTGACTTAAATGTATACGGCTGTATCACCTGTCAACCAAAACACTTTTCACTTAACCCCAGTGAGAATGGCCTTTATCAAAAAAACCCAAAACAACACATGTTGGCGTGGGTGTGGAGAGACAGGAACACTAATACACTGCTGGTGGGACTGCAAACTAGTGCAACCCCTGTGGAAAGCATTATGGAGGTATCTTAAACAGATTCAAGTAGACCTGCCATTTGACCCAGCAATCCCATTACTGGGCATATACCCAAAGGAAAAAAGGTCATTCTATAACAAAGGCACGTGTACCCAAATGTTTATAGCAGCACAATTCACAATAGCAAAGATCTGGAAACAACCCAAATGCCCATCAATACATGATTGGATTAGTAAGCTGTGGTATATGTATACCATGGAATATTACTCAGCTATAAGGAATGATGAAGATACGACATCTCTATGGTTCTCCTGGAGAGAGTTGGAACCCATTATATTAAGTGAAGTATCCCAAGAATGGAAAAACAAGCATCACATGTACTCACCAGAAAATTGGTTTCCCTGATCATCACCTAAATACAAATCTGGGAATGACACCAATTGGACATCAGACTGGGGTGGGGGGTGGGGGAGGGGATGGGGGTATGCCTGCACAACGAGTGCATTGCACACCGTTTGGGGAGTGGTGACACTTGAAGGTGCTGACTCGGGAAAGGGGGGGTGGGGAAAAAAATATGAAACTATTGTTTTTAACTTGCACTGTTCACTTAATAATTTATCATGAATATTTCCCATATTATTTCATATCATTGTACAAGAAATAATGTATACATTATGAGGACATACTGTATCTAACAAGATATACTGTTAGACTCTTTGATTCTGTAAAACTAAATTGAAAAAAAATATATATATAATAAAAAAATAAAAATAATAAAAAAAAATAAATAAATAAAAAAAAAAAAATGGGTAAATGATCCAAAAGTAATGTAATAAAAAATAACCATTGTGATAAATACAGTCATAAAATATTACAATGTAAATAAAATTAACAGGCAAAATAAAAAAAAAAAAAAAAAACACTTTTCAAAAAAATATACTCAATTTCTAAGCCACATTGGGTTATTAGTTAACGAATTAACTTGGCCATTGAATGGTAAGACCAGGCTTGGCCATAGTTTTCACAGAACAGAACACTGGAAATGGATAATAATGGGCTATTTATCTGATGTCAGCAAACAAATTTGACAATATTTTTTTCTGGGTATCAAACAAAACAAAACAAAACAACACTAACCTCTTGATATTGAAATTTCTCTTTGAACTCCTTTGAAGATGCCATTACTGTCCATACCTCAGCAATCAAAGTACCCACTAGAAGGCAGAGCTTCCTGGGGTCGTGTGTGTGCATGTGTGTGTGACTGCACACACGTGCACAAGAATGAAGAAGTCATTCTGCCTTTCTGGTTGGAATTTCTGTATTTGATCATCTATTCTTGAAATGACTCACAAAGAATAAAAATAATCATCCTACTCAAAGTAGCCAGTTCCCAAACTTTGTTACCCATACACTAAGAGGTAAGAAGCTTGATCCAAATTGTATTAGTAATTCAATGCATTGCTTTCTTTATCAATAAGGTCTTGCTGCTAAGAAGCTGTCAGGTGTCTGAAACAGAATGCTTAGTGCCAGGGTTGATTGTGGCCAATCTCTTTATCTTGACACAAACCTATAACAGAGAGTTTATAGTTAGCACAATTTGTGGATCACAACTTGAGTAGCACTGATGTGGAAAAATACTGTGACAATTTATTTGTTTTATTAAAAAAACACATACTATAAGATCTATCCTCTTCACAAATTTTTAAGTGTCCAGTATAGTATTGTTATCTGTAAGTGCAGTGTTGTACCAAGGTCTCTAGAACTTTTTTCATCTTTCACAACTGAAGCTCTGTATTTATTAAATAATAACTCCCCATTTTCTCCTCTCCCCACATCCTGGCAACCACCATTCTACTTTTTGCTTCTATGTTTGACTAGGTTAGATTCCTCATATAAGTGAAATCATGCAGTATTTGCACTTCTGTGACTGGCTTATTTCACTTAGCATAATGTCTTCATGTTGTATGACAACCTAAAAGTCCACTGATGGAAGAAGGGACAAAGAAACTGTGGTATATACATAAAATGAAATAGATTTCAGCCATAAAAATAAGGAAATCTTGTCATATGTGACAATTTAAACTTTCAGTGACTGCTGCTGTAATTAATATTGTAATTTAACAAACTTTAACTCTATATTAAGAAAAAAATAAAAGAAACTGCCTTCAACCATTGACATTGATCTTATAAGCAATTTGATGAAAGCAATTGTTATGTTAATAGTTACAGTTCCATTTCTAACAGCTTAATCAGGAAGTTAGAAAAATTATAATACAGTCAAACTCAAAGTATCCATCACCTAACTCCTCCAAATGATTATATCTTACATAACTATAATACAACATTAAAATCAGACAATGATACAATGTGTGTATCTACTTCTGCATCATTTTGTTACACGTGTAGGTTTGTGTAATCACCATCACAATCAAGATGTAGAGCGATTCCGTCACTACAAAGATTTCCCTTTATGGTAGCATCCACCTTCCCCACCCCTACTGTCCCTAATCCCAAGCAATTAATCAGTTATCCATCTTTAAAATTTTGTCATGTACAAAGCGGAAAAGAATATACTCTGGGGACAAGAATCCCTATTCAATAAATGGTGCTGGGAGAATTGGTTAGCCACTTGTAGAAGACTGAAACAGGACCCACAGCTTTCACCTCTCACAAAAATCAAATCACGGTGGATAACAGACTTAAACCTTAGGTGTGATACAATCAGAATTCTAGAAGAAAATGTAGGAAAGACTCTTACAGACATTGGCCTAGGCAAAGAATTTATGAAGAAGACCCCCAAGGCAATCACAGCAGCAACAAAAATAAATGAATGGGGCATGATTAAATTAAAAGGCTTCTGCACAGCCAAAGAAACAGTCCAGAGAATAAACAGACCATCTACAGAATGGGAAAAAATTTTTGCATACTACACATCAGATAAAGGACTGATAACAAGAATCTATTTAGAACTCAGGAAAATCAGCAAGAAAAAATCAAGCAACCCTATCAAAAAGTGGGCAAAGGACATGAATAGAAATTTTTCAAAAGAAGATATAAAAATGGCTAACAAACGTATGAAAAAGTGTTCAACATCTCTAATCATCAGGGAAATGCAAATCAAAACCACAATGAGATATCACTTAACCCCAGTGAGAATGGCCTTTATCAAAAAAACCCAAAACAACACATGTTGGCATGGGTGTAGAGAGACAGGAACACTAATACACTGCTGGTGGGACTGCAAACTAGTGCAACCCCTGTGGAAAGCATTATGGAGGTATCTTGAACAGATTCAAGTAGACCTGCCATTTGACCCAGCAATCCCATTACTGGGCATATACCCAAAGGAAAAAAGGTCATTCTGTAACAAAGACACATGTACCTGAATGTTTATAGCAGCACAATTCACAATAGCAAAGATGTGGAAACAACCCAAATGCCCATCAATACATGATTGGATTAGTAAACTGTGGTATATGTATACCATGGAATATTACTCAGCTATAAGGAATGATGAAGATACGACATCTCTATGGTTCTCCTGGAGAGAGTTGGAACCCATTATATTAAGTGAAGTATCCCAAGAATGGAAAAACAAGCATCACATGTACTCACCAGAAAATTGGTTTCCCTGATCATCACCTAAATACAAATCTGGGAACGACACCAATTGGACATCAGACTGAGGTGGGGGGTGGGGGAGGGGATGGGGGTATGCCTACACAATGAGTGCATTGCGCACCGTTTGGGGAGTGATAACACTTGAAGGTGCTGACTCGGGAAAGGAGGGGTGGGGAAAAAAATATGAAACTGTTGTTTTTAACTTGCATTGTTCACTTAATAATTTATCATGAATATTTCCCACATTATTTCATATCATTGTACAAGAAATAATGTATACATTATGAGGACATACTGTATCTAACAAGATATACTGTTAGACTCTTTGATTCTGTAAAATTAAATTGTTATTAATGATAAAAAAAAAAAAGAAAGAAAAAAAGAAAAGGTACAGTAAAAATGCAGTAGTATAATCTTATGGGACCACGATCCTATATACAGTCCACTGTTGACCAAAATGTCATTATGAGGTGCGTGACTATATTATATTGAAATGATAGGGTGGGATATTAATAATTTTTTCTTTTTTGGGTGATAATTCCCGAAAAATCTGTTTATACTTCAATGTGTCACCATGCTCCTTGTTATAATGTTTATTTGCACAAAAATCAAAATGTAAAAAAAAAAAAAAAAAAAAAATTTTGTCATGTAAAGAATGTTACATAAATGAAATCATACAACATGTAAGATTTTGGTACTGACATTTTAAACTCAGCATAATTTTCTGGAGATTCATCCAAGCTATTGAATTTATGAATAGTTTGTACTTTTTTATTTCTGAGTAGTATTCCATGTAACACAGTTTGTTTAACCAACCACCTGTAAAGGAACATTTAGTCATTTCTATTTTAAGGTTA
The DNA here is from genome assembly GCF_041146395.1 of Eulemur rufifrons. Taxonomy (NCBI): domain Eukaryota; kingdom Metazoa; phylum Chordata; class Mammalia; order Primates; family Lemuridae; genus Eulemur; species Eulemur rufifrons. The sequence continues at coordinate 51,757,024 of NC_090997.1, forward strand.
ATACAAATAAATCTTCAAGGAACATTTGTGTACAGATTTTTATGTGGAGATAATATTTGATTTCTCTTGAAAAAAAGCCTAGGAGTACTATTGCTGAGTCTTATGGTAAGTGTATGTTTACTCTTTTGAAAACTGCCAAACTACTTTCCAGAGTATTTGTAACATTTTACATTCCCACAGGAATGTGTGAGAGATCCAGTTTCTCCATATCCTTACCAGTATTTGATATTGTTACTCTTATTTTAGCTGTTTTAATAAGTGTGTAATGAGATAATGTTATGGTATTAATTTGCATTTCCGTAATGGCTAATGGTATTGATCACATTTTCACGTGCTTATTTGCTAGCCATATATTCTCTTTGGTGAAATCTTTATATATTCTGTCCATTTTCTAATCAGAATTTTTTCCTTTTTTTAAATTTCAGAATATTATGGGGGTACAAACATTTAGGTTACATATATTGCTTTTGCCCCACCAGAGTCAGAGCTTCAAGCACGTCCATCCCCCAGACGGTGCGCACCCCTCCGCTCTCCTCCCATCTGCCCAACACCTGATGAATGTTATTACTATATATGTACTTAAGTGTTGATCAGTTAATACCAATTTGATGGTGAGTACATGTGGTGTTTGTTTTTCCATTCTTGTGATACTTCACTTAGTATAATGGGTTCCGGCTCCATCCAGGATAATACAAGAGATGCTATATCATCATTGTTTTTTGTGGCTGAGTAGTACTCCATGGTATACATATACCACATTTTATTAATCCACTCATGTCTTGATGGGCACTTGGGTTATATTAAGTCTTCCAATCCAAGGACATGGCATTTTTCTTCATTTATTTAGAATTTTTCATGGCTTTCATCAGTGCTTTGCAGTTGTTAACACACAGGTCCTGTACACGTTTTGTTAGATTTACATCTAAGTATTTCATTTTTAAGTGATTGTGAATAGTATTGCATTTCTAATTTAAGTGTATATGTGTTCATTGCTCTTCTATAGAAATACGATTGTTTTTTGTATGTTAAACTTGTGTCCTGTGACCTTACCGTACTCACTTATTTTAGGAGTTTTTCATAGATTCCGTGGAAATTTTTTGTAAACTTATGTCATCAGTTGGATTATCTAGAAGTAGATTATATGCAAGTGTCATCTAAACATATGTTTATATTACATGCATAGCATCTTAACCTGGGCAATTTTGCATGAATCTGCCTAATAATTTGTTTTATGGTATCTTTCTGGAGATATACTTTTCTTTTCTCAGCTCTCATAAGACTGTCTAGAATATGTTACAGGGACTCTTATGATGATACAATATTAAGAAATTTAATTAACAAAATATAGATTGCTTGTACATATTAAACATTAAACGTGTAGAATGTATGCAAATACTGAAGATTCCTGAGTGACTTTAGCCTGAAAAGTGTACTCACCTCATCTGCAACCATTGACATTTATTCCTTTCAGGGATAGCAGGAAGGACTTGGTAGGCACTTGTTTTTGTTCACTTTCTTAGGTTTATCCATACTCTCTGGGTATGAAAAGTTTTAGAGACAACTGGAAAAACCACCTCAGCTCTACCTATGGTCCAACAATTATTTGTCCTTTATGATGAGCCTTCATTCTTCCGTACATTACTTGAGCTATTATCAAAGCAGCCAACCCTAACCCTCACCTTCCTGGGAGCAAGGAGTCACTGTCCAGTAAAGCCACACATAGTACCCCACTGCTCCAGACCCTTGAGAGGGAAGGGGATACATTTACTATATTGGAGGTTACTATTGGTTTTCTTCTTTAGGGATAGTCCCCCCAAAATCACTTTCTCTCCTGTTGCTTCTTTTCTCCATGTAAAATTCTCTAAAGACTTCTCTGATGACTCTGTTCACAATATTTTCTGCCCTGTTTTTCATCATATTTAGTTGTTATAATTTTATATGTAAATAAGTAAAAGAAATTCTATAAAGTGCTTAACACAATGATAGAAAGTACTTAGTAAAGGTCAGACATAATTTCTCTAATTTATCAATTTATGACAATGTTTAATAAAATATTTTATATTGGTTAAAGAAATAATTATAACTTATTAACTATGAAGTAAAGTGGTACTTTAATGAAATAGGTTCTATAACAGTGACAGGAAAAATGCATTTAACCCTAAGACCCCATATTAAATCACTTTTACAATCCGTAAGATTTTAAGGGGAATGCTTCTTATTTCTAAATCTTTCTTATAATGATCTCCTTTCTCTAATTAATAAATATTTTATGCATGATTATCAAAATAAGTAAGTACTAGGTCAGTCAGACATTTACAAGTCTGATTCCCCCTCCATTTCCTCTACTGCTTCCCAGAAAGAGACCGTGCTGTGGTTCATTCAGCTCTCCAGGGCAGAGCGGGTGTGCAGAGTTCACCTAATATACGTTGACTTTTCTCCCAAACCAGTGACCCACTGGCATGGGAGCTGAACTGTGTCCTCTTTGCCTGAGGACATGTGGAAATAGCGTGACACTGGCACTCTGCTAAGGGAGGAGAAGTCACTAAAGGTGAACTAAAGAATCTTTATAAAAGAAACTGTTTAACTGAAACAAAACTAACATTTTGGACTTCAGCTATACTATACAAACACTGATTTTTCCCTTCTTTGTGATTAATGAGAGACAATATCAAAATAGAAGAATTTTACATGATAACGAGTAAATATCATTTGTAAATTCTCTCAATCACAGATTCACAAAAAAAAGAACATAGAATTTTTAAACATTACAGCATACTTGCATCAACAAGTAGTTTACACTGTGAACACAGTGTAATAAAATAGATACAGAAACCATAAATATTTCCTTAAATGACAATAGATTTCAATGTTTGTCTTACCTGTGATCAAGACATTGAAAATATAATTGTTATTCTTTTTAACTCAGTATGTTCATAAACATTCTATGTCCAATTGTTTCTTGATGTTTTAATTTAGGTAAAATAATGACACTATGAAAATATTGAAAGAACAACCCCATACTAGGTTGAAATGATGAAAAAAGATTATAATGTCAGTGTTATTCTACAATTACACATCTTTCATTTAATTTACCATTTTCCATGTCATATTTTTTCTTCCTGCCTTCTCCCCACAAAATTTTACCTAACATTTCATAGTTCACAGAGTCACAACACAATCATATCTGATTTCTTTATTAGTTAACCAACAAGAGAATGAACATTAAGTGTTCTATACTATAGTACATAGCAAAGGTACAAATTATAAAAGAAGTCAAAGATACTAGGATCCTTATTTCAAATAGCTTCTAACTTTATTAGGGTAAACAAAGCATAGAGAAGTGCAAAAATTACCAGGACAGTGTGTAATGAAACGGCAGACCTTGGTGTGCCACGTGAAATTGTGTGAACCTACAATAAAAGAAAATTGTTGCATAATGTACAAACCTATGAAATAGTTTTGTTGATGCCCCTTTATGGTGCCTCACATTTGGTATTTTCATAAACCCTAAAATCACCCTATCTTTCTTCCACTTTTTGTCATCTATACTATCCCTCCTGCCCCAGGGCCCCATCACCTTCTGCTGAAGATGAAGCAGCACAACAGAGAACAGCAGGGGACTCTCAAGGTCAGGAAATTTGTTTGGAGGGCAGCCACTGAAAACATACTCTTTACCCGTTGTGTGCCAGGCACTGCACTAAGCACGTTGCTGCCATTATCTCATTAAGTCCTTAACATTGCCACATGAGGTACAATACTATTATTATGTCCTTTTAATAGATGAGTGAACAGGAGTTAATCAAGTTTTCATAATTTGTCTCAGTTTACACACTGTGAGAATCTAAGGTTTTCTGACAACAGGGCTGTGCCCAGCTTCTTCATAGTGAAAGCCCTACTCAGATTGCCACGGTTGGGGTGAAACTAAGAGGCAAAGTCTAGGGGCTGACAGTACAAATATCTCAATACCCAAATATCCAGAGAGGTTTTAGTTTCCAATTTCTGATAGAGAAAGTCATTTTAAATGAAAGCTGTTTCCTCCAAAATATGGGAATCATATTGTCATAATTGACTGAAACTTAAGATAACTAGTCATAGTTTGTGGACCACTGGCATTGATTAACACAAACTAGAGAACAAAACCAAAAAAATATATATATTTCTTCTCTATAATTTTGTTTTCCTTTTCTTTCTAATCCCTTTTATCCATAATGTTAATTCTTTGCTATGGGTTATGGCCAGAAAATCAGTATAAAGCTATATCTTACAGTTCTGAGAACATTACTTTTAATTGAGAAATAATATTGCAGAGTGAGATTGGTACCTTGAGTTTAAACTGCTGTAATAACCTGGTGATGCTTTTGTTTTCCAAATTCTGTTGATGTAGGGTTGGTGTTTGGATATCTTATTGGCTTTATTGACCAAGTAAATCTTTAGAAATACTAAATCCATTACCATTTTGGTGGTGGTTCACAGCTTCAGAAGCGCAGAAGGAGTTCCACCTGTTTCAGTGACAGATGATTCAGGCTGCTGCTGCAGATAAGAACCACCTGGCTGGGACTAGGTAGAAGAAGTGATGGAGGAAGGGCATGTTTCCAGCTTCAACTTTTCTGGGAAAAAATAAAGGGAGAAGTTTCAAACTGGGACTGTCTTAGTCTATTTTGTGCTGCTATAACAGAATGCCACAGTCTGGGTAATTTATAGTGAACAAAAATTAATTGGCTCCTGGTTCTGTAGGATGGGAAGTCTATGACCAAGGGGCCCACATCTGCCAAAGGCCTTCTTGTTGTGCCATAACATGGTGCAAGGGCAAAGAGAGGGCACAAGGGCAAGAGGGAGCCAAACTCATGTTTCTATGAGGAAGCTACTCCTGTGATAATGGCATTAATCTATTCATGAGGGCATTCCCATGACCCAAACACCTCCGCCTAGGCGCCATCTTCTTACACCGCTGCATTAGAGATCAAGTTTTCAACATGTGAGCTTGAGCTTTGGAGGACACATTCAAACCACAGCAGAGACTTTAAATTTTCTTTGGAAACGATAAATTACCTGCAGAAGGTTGTCTATTGTTATCTGTTAGAAGGCATTAGCATACTGCTGCTGTATTTACATAATTGGCATGATGGTGTTTTCAAGCTAGATGTCACCTGGTGTACACTAGAAAATATTGTTTTGCAAGCTTAGTTGGATAACAAACTTTCAAAGCAAGATTCAGAATGGCTTTCTTGTTTTGTGTTTAAGGTGAATTTTGAATAAACCTAGTGCACTTTGCTGAACTATTTCAAATACTCTAGAAGTAAAATCAAAGGGATATCGAAGAAATAAAGTTCCTGATTTATTGGTCTAAGAAAGAAATGCAGTGCAAGGCTAAGGGAAGTTATGGGCAGGAATTCTCCAATATTTGTGATCATATTCCACCAAGGAAATTTTCACACTCTTGGTTGATTATGGTGTTTGCTATAATCCTCAAAGTTTAAATAAAAGGTATATGGAAAAATCAAGAGTATGTTGCTAATTTAGGAGAAAAGGTGCTTTCTTTGCTCCCTGCTTCTATAATACAACTCAGTTCCAACTTCATCCCCAAGGAGAAGGGTTTTAATTGTATATTTTCAAGTTGAAGATATTGTAATGAACTAAAGTTCAAAGGGAAGGTATTTCAAAAGGATTAGAGTTCAAGGTGGCATTTTTCTTTAAATTCTCTCTTCTTTCACAAAGCTAAGGGAAACCCTGCAGGAGACACTTGAAAAAGGTGTAAGGACCAGAATCTAGTGCCTGTCTCAGCCTTTGGCATGGAGCAAACTTACCTTTTCTACATATTCTTGAAGCAGATACATATGATTTGGCACTATTTCAAACTGGAGTTTGAAATCACTTTTGGGATCTTTCAGCCTACTTTGTTTCACATTATTTAGACTTACTTTGCTTAGTAATCTTCTTCATTCTCTCTGGCTAGTCCATTAGAGAATTATAGATGATTCAAGGCAAAAGTTCATTCATAGTAAAATGCCAATTTTCCTTTCTCTGGGCATGTTTTTCCTTCAGAAACCCAATGAGAAAAAAATGGTAAGTCCTGGGCTATTTTTACATCTAGATTCTAATGTCATTTTAAACTTACTTTAATATGCCCCACCTTGATGTTCCTAGATTTAATTGACAGCTACCACCATACCTTTATACATTATGTATATAAATATAAGTAACTACTGGTTTTGTCTACTTTGGCTGGTCGTATCCTGTTATTTCTACTTCAATCAAAGTCCCAGTTTGTTATCATTAATTTGGTAAGTAAAATAGAGCAAATTCTCATGACACTTTGGCCTTAGATATCTGTGTTTTTTAAATGGTCCTCTGATTTAAGACTTGATTTGAGGACTTTCTCGAGTCAAATGGAATATTCAATGGTATTAAGAAAGCCATCCTGTGTTAAACTAGCCATATGACTCCAATTGACCTTATGAAAATATAATTGCTGCAGTGTACACATATCAAATATCCATTACCTCTAACTCTTTCAACATCATTTGAAACTATGGCCTCATGAAGAACCAGATTTCAATTGATTTAAGATTGTATGTTGGATTTTGATTCTATAGCAAATCTGGATTTTTTTTTCTCTCTGCCTATAATATATTAGAGTTTTTACCTACACACATATTTGCAGTTACCAAGTGAGTCCTGTCTTGTGCATGGAGCATCAACAGTGTAAAGATTTTTCCAAAGTGACTTAATGTAGCTGATAAAGGTTTTGTAATCCAACCATTATTTATATATAATTGCAGAAATAAATTATTTACTTTATGGAAAGGACACTTCATATGTACATTATATTATTTTCAATAATTGCCAAAAAACTAATTTGAGCTTTCAGTTGAATTAAGCTATATATTTTATAATGTTATAAAATTGGAAATCATTCTATCATTTCTGAAGAGGTTTCAGACACTACAGAGAGATAAAATGGATGTTTCCATTACTCCTAATTATATCAATATATTTTAGGCATTTACCATATATTTTTTCCAAAACCATATGTATGCACATTCAACAAATAAAAGTTCTAAAGGGTAATTTTATTTTTTTTTTAATTTTTATTTCAGGATATTATGAGGGTACAAACATTTTGGTTACATTTTATGTCTTTGCCTCACCCAAGTGAGAATTAGAGGCATGTCCTTCCTTCCCCTCTATAATGCTCATCGTGTCCATTAGTTGTGAGTTTACCTCCCGCAACCACCTAATCTCTGGAGAATATTACTACTGTGTGAGCTCCATAATGTTGATCAGTTAGTGCCAATTTGATGGCGAGTACATGTGGAGCCTATTCTTCCGTTCTTGTGATACCTCACTTCGGAGGATGAGCTCAAGCTCAATCCAGGAAAATGTAACAGGTGCTAGATCACTGCCATTTCTTATAATTGAGTAAAGGGTAATTTTAGAATTTAAATTTCTAAAGGCTAAAATATTATTTATGATTATGAAAATCAATGTGATAGAATAAAAATAATTTGAATTTTAGAGTCAGGAAGATGTAAAGTTGAATCTCAGCCCTACCACTTCCTAACTATAGAATATTTGGCAAATGAATTTACCTCTTTGGATTTTATTTCCCTCATCTGTAAAATGGGATTGATGCTATGTATAAATCCTAACTTTCAGAGATAATAGAACAATTATATTTGGAACACCTGATATTAATAACAAATAGCCATTTATTCTCCATCTTTTACATAATTATATATGTTATTTTATATTTACTATGAATTAACATTATTATATATTAATCATCACACCAGTATGTCTGTGTCTAACAATAATCATAGGCTGTTGATATCAAAAGTGTTATTATCTTCTTTGTGAAATATATAAATGAGAAAGTTAAAACAATATATGTGATTGTTAAGAACATGAACTTTGAAACCTGATTGTCATGATTTGAATCTCAGCTGCCTCTCACACAAGCCGTGTGACCTTGGATAAGTTACTTCAATTCTATGTGTTTTGCTCCCATTTTCTGTAAAATTGGTACAATGAAAGCATCATAAAACTATTGCATATAACAATCTCATAAGAGTTACTGCTACAAAGTAAGTCCAATATAAGTGATAGCTACTAATCTTAGAATGTTGTCTAAAATCATACAGCTAATAAGTGGAAAAAGAATATTTCTGCCCAAGCTTTTTGGTTTTAAGTTCAAGTTATTTTTCCCCCTACTCCACAATACCTGAAATTTTATGTAAATATGTGAATAGTAAAGATTTTCTAATACTGATACATAATTACATGAAACAGAACATGCAGTAGCTCTTTTTCCTTACCTGAGTGGGTAGATAATAAACAAACTATGCAGATTTCAAAACAGAGTCCCAGCCTGAGTTATGATTATTGATTCTCATAAATGCATTGCCTCCAAAGTCACTGACACTGAATGCCCACTTACCCCTGCCTGATTCATTTATTAGACTGTTGCTGTGGACCCAGGATCATTGACTCCATAAATCCCTGGCTGAAATCCACTTTATTGGCATTCTAGGTTCCCAAAGACAGCTCACCCAGTGTGAAAGCAAATGCAGTCATATTTATAAACATAAATAAATTATTAATGATACATCTATTTGGCCAGGAATTAAATCAAGGATTGTAAAAAGAGATAAATATAAACGATTCACTTTTTGAAGTTGCATTTCTGCTTTTATTTCAACACCAGTTTTGCCAAAAAGTCCACAGGAATGATAATCAAGATATGAAATTTATAATCAAAGGTACTTAAATAGTTTAAAATTGTATTAATGTTTCAGATTTGGTTTCATTTGGAAAGTACATCCTTTGTTTATGAGATAAAAGGAAAATGTTTTCCCCACTTTTCAAAAATACTTTTACCCATTCACTCTTCATTTAAAATCACATTTTCTGAGGACAGCAGAGAAAAGCTCTTCTTTAAGAGTTTTCAGAACATTGATGATTCTTACTGGATGTTTTCAAACTCCGTCAAAGAATGTACACAGCAAAACCCTCCAAATGTCAAATGCCTTAAATAATGGCAGGAAATAACTTAACTTGTCAGATTGATAAAAACTTTTATCCATCTCCTAACTCAGAGGAAGTAGAAAGCTATACCCTGGAAACTATATTGAAACAAACTAGGAAAAAAAAGGCCACTCTTTTTCAGAGACCAAGTAGCCTTTGAGGCCAGCCCAGACAGTGTTCCATAAGCTTCATGGGATTCAACATAAGTGATGCAGATAATTTTGTGTGGCTGTGGATGCATATAGCTGGTTTTTACTGTGAGAGATGAAGATATCATCAAAGAAATTTTAGTATAAATGTGGAAGACTTTCACAGTGGAAAACAAGTTATCATTGAAGAGAGTATTTAGGATTTGTTTTATGGATTCCTAAAAAATAAGCTAGCCAAAATACATCTTAAAATTCTTTGGGTGAGATTTTTTATTTATGTAGTTATTTCCTATAAGTAGTTTTTACCTAAGTGTAAAATAGGATATATGGTTTTCTAGGGTCTAAGATTCATAAATTTGAAATGGACAATAGCAGTTATTTCATCCCACTTTCTTTTTTTTTTTTTTTTTTTTTGAGACAGAGTCTTGCTCTGTTGCCCGGGTTAGAGTGCCATGGCATCAGCCTAGCTCACAGCAACCTCAAACTCCTGGGCTCAAGCCATCCTTCTGCCTCAGCCTCCTGAGTAGCTGGGACTACAGGCATGCGCCACCATGCCCAGCTAATTTATTCTATACATATATATATATATATTTAGTTGTCCAGATAATTTCTTTCTATTTTTAGTAGAGACGGGGTCTCACTCTTGCTCAGGTTGGTCTCGAACTCCTGACCTCGAGCGATCTTCCCACCTCGGCCTCCCAGAGTGCTAGGATTACAGATGTGAGCCACTGCGTCTGGCCTTCATCCCACTTTCTATAGCATCTCTGCCAGGCGGTGATTTAACCTTTGCTGGAAACTACGAAAATGATAGCTACCATTTACTAGGTGCTCATTTGTGCTGGGTACTGTGCTAAGTACCTCACAATTATCCCACTTAATCATCACAATAACCTCATGAAGAAGACATTATTATTGTCATTTTTTGAGAAAACTTAGATTTAGAGCATTTACTATTTTGTTCAAGGTCAAACAACTAATAACAGGTGTTACAAAATATGAGCTCAGATCCATTTACTTCCAAAGTATGTGCTCTTAATACCTGTTATGCTACTTGAGTTTTGCTGAGAGACAGCTTTAGTTCTTAGAAAAGTTTTCTTGCCTTGAGCTGAAATATACATTCCTATAAATTTCAGAGTAAACTTAGAATTTCTTTGCCTGTCTTTTAAATAAGGTAAAACAGCAATCAGATTTCCTTTTAGTCTTTTTTTTTTTTTTTTTTTTGAGTAAATATTTCAGGTAAAAATCTAAAGTTATCTTTGAAGGGAAAAAAATAGGTTATAAAGTCATGAGGAGGTAGAGCAAGCTTCATGAAAGCTCTCTTTCTACCTTATCAATCTACCATGTTACCTAAATTTTTCCAATGTGTAGGATTAAGGAGTCATCTCCAGAAGTCCCTAGTGAGACTATATGATACTTATGGTGGGTAAAATAATTGTACATCAGCATGGATTAGTTTATCCATTAGTTGTTACCCTATAGAGAAGAGACCTAGGAGGGGATGGTGTAGGACAGGTGTGTTCTCATGGATCTACTATATAGGAATAGATATTGAAAATAGATACCTTCGGGTGTGGAGCAAGTATAAAATGACATTCTCAACCAATCTTCTCATCAAAATACTTTCTTTCAAGGAACTATAATAACATAAAATTTTCCAATACTCCTTAATTTATATGGGTTTAGCATTTACTTGTTTACCAAAATTTTGTACTGAAATACAAATGTCCCTAACAAACTCAGTGTGACTTAATTTAACAGATTTCATTATTTCCTATGGGTAGGTAACTAAGATGGGAAGGAAAGAAATTGAAGAGATAAGTGATTCTCCAACTTCAGCATACATCTGGATCATCTGGAAGACTGTGCTGCACTCCCAGAGTTTCTGGCTCAATAGAACTTGGGGTGGGAAGGCTAAGAATTTGCATTTCTAGTAAGTTCACAGATTATGATGATGTTGACAGTCCCAGGGCGACATTTTGAGGACTACTGAGCTAGGGAGCAGTATAGAAAGGGAAATAGAGAAGTGGTAAAAGGGAAAGGGTATATTGCAGCCTAATGTAACCCAACATAATAGAGTATTCATGTTAGATTCATAGCAATCATCGTAAAAGCTTATCTCTTCTTACAGATAAGAAAAATAAGGCATACAAACTCAAAGTGGTGTGCCCCATTGCTGAATATTGGTGAGCTATTATGAGAATTTTCTGACTCAGTTTTGCATTTTTGTCATGAATAAAGTCTTTCAAATTCAAGGTGCGTAAGAACCAGTTGAGGAGCTTATGAAAAGTACAGATTCCTAGACCCCATTCTGGACTCAAAGCCCAGACAATCTGCATTTTAATAAATTCTCTTGGTCACTCGGATACAGAGTATAAGGACAACACTTTAAGAATCAGGGCAAATAAAATCAGATGCTAGGGAAGCCTCATATAGGAGAAGCATCTACCTGAACACAAGGGCAAGCTATGGCACCTAGGAGGAGGTAGAGGGGGTAAGTTGGGTGCCTATTTGCCATCCAACTATCTGTTCCAAACAGATAGTTATTGTGGAGGCAGGAAACCATCTCATATTTTTCAGAACATCCCACGCTCCTTGTTTAGAAAGGTACTAGATTTGTAGAGCATATGAACACAGAGCACACATGTCTAAACCTCACCTGGCAGAAGCCAACTCTACCCTGATATAGTTCCCCTCCAAGTGGGCACATGGAAAAATAATTTCCAACCTATATAAGCATTTTTAGAGTCATCTCATAGCAGCTTTTAACCATTGCCCCCTACAGCAGGAATGGGGAATCCAACAGGAGAAGGAAAAGACAAAATGCGGCTTGCTGAGCTTTCCCTTTAATTTTTATTTGCCCCAAATCTCAATTGTACACTTATTCCTAATTAAGGAGACCATTATCAATTTTTCATCTTTCTTTTGTTACTCTGTCTGCCTTAGCAGCTTATTGTGAAAGCAATTGTCCCCATCAAATTGGCATATCATGAAATTCCCTTGTCTATCCCATTATTTTTGCAAATATGTCATAAAAATAAAAGTACTTTTTAAAAAAGATAGGGAAATAATAAAAAAAAGCTATCAAATTTCTTTTTGATGAGTAAATTTGGATTTTAAGGGCATGAAAATGAAAAATATATTTTATGAGCACTGAAGGTAGCCTTTGAAAACCTGTCATAAGTCATCTCACTATATATAGCACACATTAGATTGGAATAAAGGTCAAATCAATTCCTATATGAATGCATATTCCACTTTAACTCTAGGAAAAATGATGTGTCTGTGAAAATCATTTTCTATGTGCTTTCTAAGAAAATGAGTCCTGAATTACAAAAATTACTTCTCCAAACTCCTTGTAGACTCCTTCGATGAATAAAGCCAAAGGAGCTTAAACGGCTTTTAAGGTATCTCATGATTGACCTCATTTTTCCCTATTTCAATTTGATCTTTCATAACCCTACTCTCCCAACACCTCCATTTCCTTCCCCCTCCTCCTCTGCACTTGTAATCTTACCTTTCCTAATCACAGATTTACTATGAGCCTGATGAACTTGATATGCCAGGGATATGTTAGAAGTTGCTAGGAATTTAAAGAGTTCTGAGTAAAGGCCTGAAAAATCAGGTTGCAATCAGGAAACATTACTGTGCAAGCATTTTTGAGAAATTGCCTAAAGATATCTCAGAAGGAAGAGTCTTGACTCCAATCTTCCAGTAATTTGCTGGGATTTCATCTTTTATTCTAAATTAGTATTTACTTATATATATAATTTTTATTCTTAAATGGCCATAAATTATATGTTTCAGGCCCACAATACCTGTCTTATTCCTGATATGTTTTCGTTTTTAATGTAGTTGTTCCTTTGATAAAGCTATTTCTGGAATACTCTTGCACTCTCCCAATACCTCCCCCCTTTCCCATATCTATCTATGTGAAAATACTATCCATTCTTTAATTTTTAGCTCAAATGCTATAGCCTCCTCAACTATCATTACTCTAATCAATGTAAATTTCATCTATATACTCGCTGTATTTTGTCTCCCTTGAATCATAAATCCCACTGTGTCTTAAATCACACATCATTGGTTACATATTTTTAAGATAAAAACCATATCTGGTACCTCCTAGTTCTACGTGACTAACAAGGTATTTAAGCTGAGGAATTCTAAACCCTGAAGCTTCCCTGCAATAATATAACCCATACTCCTTCTATTAATAATTTGTGTCCCCTATGGCCAAAATGTCTTGGCACAAAGAAAAATTACATCTGGTTGTAAATGTTACTTCCATTACCTGGAACATCATTCAATCCCAGACTCTTACCCCCAGCCAATATTTTTTCAAAAAGATGTGTTTAAAGTCTTAGCGAGACTTTATTTCTCTTTGAGAATATAGGATGAATGATTTGTCTAAAGTCCAATTAAAATGAACTAAAATATAAGCAGAATAGAAGTAGTTCAAAAAAAGAGAGAGAAATAATGTGTGTAGCAATGGTTGATAAAGAGAACAATGAGAAAGTAAACTATATTTTCACTTTTCCAAATGATCAGTATTTGATGGAACATTGCCAGAGAAGGTGGTTTCTAAGAGTGAGAATTACACAAAATCAATGATAACACTGGTGACCAGAGGAGGACTGGAGTCAGGGTTCAAGTTGGTGTATAGTATGAACTCATACCAAGTGGATAAAATAAGGCCATGTTTTGGAGAGTTTTGAAAGCAAGGCTGAGGAAAACAGCAGTTAATTACCTCAAGGAATTAAATGTGAAAAATTGCACCTCTAGAAAAAGAAATTGACCAGGAGATAATGGTAGCTTAATTGTACTGTTAGAAATTATCATAAAAATTTAATTTTATTGATCATTACAATGTGTTGGGCACTCTTCTCAGTGCTTTACAGAGAAAAAAATCATTTAATCCTCATAAAAGTTCTGTGAATAAAATCCTATAATTATCACTATTTTACAAATGAGAAAACAAACTGTAGGCTTAAAGACCCAAAGTCACCTAACCAGTGAGCAAGGCAAACAAAATAACTAAAAAATATATTGGATAAGAGTTAAGAAACCTTAGTGGTAGTCTCATCATTGTTACAAATTGGCTGTGCAATTTTATACAACTCAGTTAACCTATATGTACCTTGTTTGGCTTATCGATATATTGAGGCTAGAATCACTACATGATGATTTAAGCCAAAATAAACTACATCAAACTATTATTCTTCTTTCTGGGACTATGCCCACTACATTTATTTGCAAAGGATAACCTGAATAACATTTCCATCTTTCAAGAGCACAAACACTTGGGAAAAATATAGACAATCTCAAAAAAGGGACCTAACCCACAAACAAACTCAGCTTGGTTAATTCTTAATGGAGATTTATTGACTTTAAATGTAATGCTGTGATTAATTTTTGGTTGATGCATCCTACCCTTGCTTCTTTGATACAAATGCAACAACCAGTGGGAGATAGAATGGGGTGGGGTGGCAAATTTACAATTAGAATAACTGTTCATTTTATATATATAGTTTATTATGCATTAATACTGTATTGGGAACTTCATTCATAGTATCTCATTTAATAATCAGAATAGTTCTTCAAGGTAATTTTAGCATCTTCATTTTGCACATGGGGGAAGCAGAGGCTTACAGGTAAATTATTTGCATAAGGCCACTGTTATAGACTGAATTGTGTCCTCCTCAAATTTATATGTTGAAGCTTTAACCCCCAATGTGCCTGCATTTGGAAACAGGGTTTATAAGAAAATAAGTAACATTAAATGAGGTGATAAGGGTAGGACTCTAATCTGATAGGACTGGCATCCTTATAATGAGAGAAAGAGATGCCACAGGTGTGCAGCAAACACAGAGGAAAGGCCATTTGAAGACATGGTGAGTAGATGGCCATCTAGACCAATCTACTAAGATTTTGTTATGGCAGCCCTAAAAGACTAATATAGCCACACAGATGATAAACACTGAAAACACTGGAGTCAGATTTAATTCAGGCCCTTTTGACCTCAAGCCCATAGTCCTGCTTCAAGTTCATGCTGAAAGAATGGTTCAACTCTATGCACAGTGATAACCCAAGCTCCATTTATGAAATATTCAAAATGTCTGTGATTCAAATAGGTGAGTCTCTTTTCCTGCTGCCCCAAAGATAGCAACAGGGTAAAAATTTAGATAATTTCAAGTTAAATTAACAAAAAGTCTTTGCAATAGTGTTTTATGTTTCTAAGTCTAATGCCCGAGTCTTAGAATTATGTTTTAATTAAATTAAATTAATTAAATTAAATGACAATGCAGGGGAACACTTAATAGAAATGGAATGGTTAAATAGATACAGAATAGAAATGAGAATATATGGTGTGTTTTATTTTCATTTCCTCTTTTAGATAAAATTTCATCATGCCATATATGGGAGAATAGACATTTGCTGTAAATAATTGAATTATATTGAGTTCCATTTATTAAAAGAAATTTTAATAAATGAATTTTTGTCATTATTGTACATTATAAGTTTTCCGAAAGCTCCATTAGGGTCAGGTTTCTGCTCACAAAGCATGTCCTAGCCACAAATGAGACAAACTGAACTGTAGTCAAATATATTCTGGAACTGGGAATTACAGAACAAAGACTGTTATTGAAAAGTTAGGACTGACAAGTTTTTTGGAGGCAATAATATATCAATTAATCAAGTTTTTGCTTATATGATCCAGGTAAATTGTTAAATTTATGGAAATTTTAGGCCAAATAATTTGCTTAAATAATTCAATTTCTTCAGTGTAAATTTTCCTTTCATATGTTTAGAATAGATTCAGCTTAAAAGTGTATTTAGTTTATTTCTCTGACTTCTAGGATTGAATATCTCAACTGGATGAAACTGACTCAAAGCCTTTGATATAAGAAATATTTGTAAAATTCATTGGGAAACCAAATTATTGGTTAAACTCAGCTGAGCTAGGAAACCTAGATTCAACTCCTAGCTCAGCAGTGTGAGTTGCCAAGCTTGAAACCCAGAAAAGCAGATGGTGCAGTTTCAGTCAAAAGACAATCCACTGGAGAATTTTTTCTTATTTAGGGGAGGATCAGACTTTTTGTTCTGTTCGGGTCTTCTTTCAACTGATTGGATGAGGTCCATTCACATTGGGGGGCAATCTGCTTTATTGCTTTATTCTACTGATTAAAATGATAATCTCGCCCAAACACTCTTGCAGAAACACCCAGAATAATGTTTGACCAAATATCTGGCCACTTAGTGGCCTAGCCAGGTTGACATATAAAATTAACCGTCATAGGTTTTTGATAGCTATAAGGTTTGTCTTATCTATGATTAGCAGATATTGGGTGCATTTTCATGAGATAGCAAAGCAGGAAGCCTAAATAAATGACTAAAATATGCTTATTGGGGCTAGAGTTAAAGGAATTAGATGTTTAAAAATTTGCGTTTGGCACTAACTGGTCCTGCCTTCTCTGAAAGAGTTAACAATAGAGGGGCCAACGTACGGGAGTCATCTTAATCCCATTTATATCTCACCTTGAAACTACCCCGTGTCACGTCTTCAGCTCTTCAGTTTTCCAGACAATTTGGATTCTAACAATGATGCCCCCTTTATTACAAATATTCCTCAATCCTATATTGATAGTTGAGATATTAGATGAAGCTCTCGTGCCTCCTTGCAATACACAAACAGTTGGTACTGCTGAGTGTTAGAACCGCCTGGTTAAAAAATCAACTCAAAATGATCACTCTGCCTTCCTAAACTCTTTCTGGTCTACATACCTTAGTAAGGCAGTTTGGTCACTAAATGTGGCTGTTCCTAGGAAGGTATTATCTCCTAGCCACTCCCTGAGATTTGATTAGAATGATAGAGGTGGGGGAATTATATGGGCTTATTTTTAAAATGAGAGCCCTGATGATTCCTGGCGTAATGTTCTTTCTTTCCCTTAATGGCAGCCTTAGGTTAGCCTTTTAATATAATCTTCAAAAACGCACCCGGAGGATTCAAGCTTAATTCTGGTTCAACCACCTGGATTGTCTTGTTAGACTGACATGGTCCTTGTGCATAAGGATAATGACCACTCAGCTTCTTTCACTGCTCATTGAGCATTGAGTCCTCCCTACAGTGGCCTACATAGGCTGGAGTGAAGAAAATAATGGGTATCTATAATTTTCATAAAAGTTCCTTTGTCTCTTTTACATCTGACCCTTCCAGTCAAAAGATGTAAGCAGGTAAGCAGGGGATAATTGCAAAAGAAGTGAAGTTACAGTTATGAGAATAGGACACACCCATTTTGTGGCAGTGAAGAAGCAACAAGACCCTGGCACATGTGAAGAGAGGGAAAAAAATTAATGAAATTTATCTTTCAGAATTCCTCCCTAGAATTATTCTCACAAAGGAAATGCCTAGTATGGCTTTCTCAAACTATTGCAAGCATGTTAAATTTATCTGACTGTTGGGTACATCATTTGCTGCCAAACAGCTATGGCCAAAATTTGATTGCCAATCCCCTTAACCTTACAAAGAAATCTCCCACAAACAGCAGGGGTTATCCCCAGTTTTTGCACCCCCCCCCCCATGCAGAGTACCTGGATATCTTTTCCATTCTTCATTCCTCTAACAGTTGCTCAGTCATTCCGTGGCACAGATGAACTCAACCTGGCTGGCGACATGGAAACCCTCAAATGGTTCCTCCAAAAGCAAGGCCTAGATACAATGATTTGAACTGAGCTAGGAATCTGAAGGCTAAACAGTAAGCCAAGAAACCATACAGGAAAAACTGTCAAACTAAGCCCCTTGACTGATACAGGTCCCACTTACAACAAATTCTAAATGACAAATTAAAAATTTGGCCCACATCTATTAGAATAATCAGAGTAGCTGACGGAGTGGTATACTCAGGGTAAATTTCACTAGAAGCCAAGTGGTGTAGAAACAAGTGGTAAGTAATTGATGGGATCCTTTCTCTGTGTGTCTCTTGCTTTTTTGCATGTCTTATGAGCAAGCCACTGATTGCCCTTTTCCCCACACTATTCTTTCACATATGTGGGTAATAAACAAGTAGAAAGATAGAGATAGTGTTTACCTCCAGAGTAAAAGGCAGGTTTGCTTAGAGTCCTGGAAAAGATAGTGTCTCCCTCTGGAGAAGACACAAGATATGCTTCTTATTTCCCATTATAAAAAGATTTATGTTCATTAAAATAAGAGTTTCTTTCCTTTAATGCAATCCACTGTATGTGCAGGTATCACCTGGCCCTCTTTGTGTCGCTCTGTGGAAAATGAGCTTTGAGAGGTCACTGCAGGAAGAGCTGATACTTTGGTTTCTGCTATTGCTGTGAGTAATAAACCCCTTCGTCTCTGACCCAGGAGTCTCATGTTTTCTGCCGTGAAACTATGGAAGGCTGGCTTTTGAGATTCCAAGTAGGGTAAAATCTCAGACTCATAGGAGTCCTTGAAGCACTTCCTCTTTGTTCTCAGTGAAGTTTTCCACATTTTAGTTATCTTTGAATATTTTTTCTTTAATTCAAATATCACCACACATTTATGCAGATGTTTTCTTTGTAATTGTTTTATTTAAACTAATAGTTTAGAAAATTTTAACAAATATATAATATATTGGAGCTGTTGTTATGGGAAATACATACTCTTCCTTTTCCCACCTCCTTTCCTCATAATTAAATAAGGTTAAGTCTCTAAATAAACTTGAATGCAATTTTTTATACTAAAATTAGATGGCTGTCTTTCATTAATTAAATAAATTAATACCATTTGTATCTTTACCTTCGATAATTTAAATAAGATACTTTACTAGCAAGAATAAAGTACAGTATCTATATTGAAAAGAATTTGATATACTTTATTATTCCGTATGCAGAATCTTGCTAAACTTTAATCTTGTAAAATGTGAATCCTGTTTTGACAATGTCAGGTTTGTAGTTAACTGATGCTGTCTTGGTAAAAGAAATACATATATACACAGCAATTTTCTCCCATCTCATTTGAGAATATAATGAGAAGACATATATTAACTACATTGTTACAAATGTACAGGTTATATAAAATAACTAGGTTTATTTTATGAAAAGTGCACTATGAGTTAAGTCATGACATAATCTAAACAATCTTTAGTTAATACATATGGAAAATAAATCATAAATTTAAGAATGTGTTCTGACTGTGGAAAATTTACATATTTTTGTATATTGTAAGATAGCCGCTCAATTTAAGGCTTCAAGTATTTTGTCATTTTGCAAAAACAGATATTCTCTATGCATTTATCAATCCACTGGACTTATTTATTCCAATCTAATTGCTTTAATTACAAACATAAACACAAGCAGCATTTGAATGTTCAGATGCACAGCCCACTTTCTAGTTGAATATTCTGCTTTTACCACATGCCTTATGTTGGTTAGTGTTCATTTGGCCTTTTATACAAGCAAAAATTATTGGAAACTTTTACTCCTGTGGAGACATAGGCTTCTTCTCATAATCTCTTCCTTAAATGTTTTTATCAACTATTGCACCATTTTTTAATGAGAGATTTATCAACTGTTAATTCTTTTAAAATAGAATTATATTTTTAAAAAGTATTTCTTTGCATAAATTTTAAGTGCAATTTTGTTACATGGATATAGTGCATAATGGTGAATTCTGGGATTTTAGGGTATTCGTCACACAAATAATGTATATTGTACCCATTAAGTAATTTGTCATCGTCCACCCCCTTCTAATCCCTCCACCCTTCCAAGTCTCCAATATCCATCAGTCCACACTCTATGTCCAAGGAACTGTATTTTTTAATTCTTAATCTACTGCATTGTGTAAGTCCTCTTGTAATATATCTTCTTTTTTTTTTAGCCTTTGTTTAAGATCATCCTGTAGACTTCATGGAAATAGAAGACTAAAAGTGTTCTTAATTATCTTTAATCAGAAGTTGCTTGAGAGCTCTAGAAAAACTCATTATTTTGGAAGGTTGAAGAACTGAATAATTTTTAAAGTCATAGGGACAGTCAGAGAAAAATATCATTATCTTTAGATAACTCTCTACCAAATAATATTAGCCACTGGGAAAAAAAGGACCACACTGCTAATATTTCTTTAAGGCTTGAGAGGAGGTCATTTCAATTACCATGTTGTCCTGCCCCTGTCAACTTTTTCTAGAATGGCAGAGCTAAGAAATAACCTTAAATAAATTAGGAGAGAGGTGGTAGAAAGTGAGTACTAAAATTCTCTCTAGGCTAAAAATGTCCACTAAAAAAAATACTGCAAATTTTTTCAACTGTTATTTTTACCAGCTTTGCTTACTGCATAATTTGTACTCTGGACAGAATTGCTTTCTTCTCTCAAAGAGTAATGTCCACTAAGTTGTAAAGGAAAATTTGAACAGTATTTTGAATGTACTAAAATTTCATTGATATCATCTCTTCATAAACCTAATCCTTCCCATGTGTCAATTTATACATTTTATGTATAGAATTCTGTGACCAGAAAATGAAAATGTACTAAAAAAAGTTTTCATGGTGTGGACATGAGGGAGACACAAATAATACCTCAGTACGATCCATACAATATTAAACAGCATTCCACACAGATAGTTATTATAGATTTCATCTGTTTTGTAATTAAAAGCAAAGAAGTCCCAGGTGTTAATAATGTGGCAAAACTTTGTGAAAAACAAAAAACAATTAAATAGTTTCATCAGATCAATTGTATTAGCAATAAAAACAAAACACCTATTAATTTTCTGCTGACAAACCAAGTTCTGTCAACATAGGATGTGAATCTATTTACACCCTGGCAGATTGTTTCTCAGGCAGTAAACATGGGGAAAATACATTTATAAAAGAATTTGCAAAACAAAACAAAGCAAAACAAAAATATAACAAGAGCAGAATTTTATGGCTCCTATTAATGGAGTCGTGGCTTTTGCCAATAAATATCAAGAGAGGTTCTGTTAGAAACAGAACTTGAAATTAAATGAACATTGAAAAATCCAATCTAAGCTTAAAAAATTAACCCACATAAATAAAAATCTTCTATATGGCTTCTGAAAGATATTTCACCTATTAGACCAGAGGCATAAATTCCTATTGCCTATATATCAATTAATTTAAAAAAAAATCTAGTGTTAATAAAATATATGCACAATCCTGACATTTCACCCCACAGCAGCAGTAGGATCTGACATGAGCCAGTATATAACTTTTAGCAAGGAGAATGTACTCTGAGTATAGAGAATTGGCTAAAATGTCTTTACTGTTGCCCACAGATTGCTTTTCAGTCATTGCTGAGTTTGTCTTGCACGGGCATCCAGATTTCCCTGTTCCCTTGGTATCCATCCCTTCTTCTTTCATATTTTTATTCTGCTCCTGTGTGACTCTTTTATCCACATTAGAAAGTCCTCTTGTGCCTAGATCTTCACATTATTCCAGGTAGAACACTCATAAGTCTCTACTACCAGTAGTGACCTCCCTCGGAACATTACTTTAAAAAAACCTCTTCCCTGCATTTTGGCATGAAGGCCAAAAGGGTTAGGAGAAATGAGGGAGCTGGAGAACACGGAGAGTTTCACTGGTGGAGACGGAGTTTTATTAGACAACTTCAACACGCCCCATAAACTGAGTTGCCACTTTCATAGAACTTTTTTCTGTCCCTCAGTAAAATAAAGGTTAGGAGATGGAAGCTAAAAGACAAATAAACTTAGAGAACCACGATCCCAGATTTTGAGATTCTCTTCAGCGATTCAGAACAGATATTGATTTTATGGGAAGCTGAAAAGGTCCCTAGCTGAAACACAATTTAAAAAAAAAATTCTAATGACTTCTTTAAATAGAAAACACAATCACAGAGTTCTAGATTCAAAAAGTACAAAACAATGTAGTGTGGAAATTCTCCCTCTCACTGAGTTCCCTTCCCTGGAGGAAATCAGCATTATCAATTTCCAAACAATTTTTTAAAGACAGATGCACAGGCATGCTTTTAGATGTTCCAGCATGTGGGTTCACAATGGCAATGGTGCATTGACTTCATGATGAGTACAGATATGTTATCATTTCAGACTAAGAGCATCCATTAAATCCGGGTAGAAGTCTATGGAAGCATCAGGAAGGCCTGTCAGATCATCATGCAATCTGTCCCATCACATCTACTTCTCTGCCTTTGCTTTCTTTCCAGCCCCTTTTATTTGCTCTCTTAAGAAAGGAATTTCTTAATGGAAGGAAGAGTATGGGATTCAGAACAAGGCTTAAAGCTCAATGGTCACTTAATGACAGATAGATTGCTTCATTGTCTGTCTCTAAGTTTCTCCATCTGTGACACAGAAAGAGTACATAGTTGTGACTACTTCATAGACAATAACAGAAGTGAAGGATGGGGAAATTTTTTTTTAGTTTTAGAAGAACAATGTTACATAAACACCTAGTACTGTGTAATCATGTTTAAAACCAGAACAGAAAAAAAGTCGGGATGGAAAACTTGGCTAGCACCTGAAGGTCATAGCTCTTATATTTGAGGAGGAATGAAAAGTCTCCCCTAAAAGGTGATTACAGGCTGTGTAGCCGATATCAGGTATCCACTCTCAGAGGCAGAAACTTCTGAAGAATGCAGGCTGTCCTAGAGCTCATTTTTTCCCTGTGTCTCGTTTAGTGTCTGTCACAAACTATATTTCCAGAAAAATTACGGGTTATGAAAAAGTAGATTATACAAAAAGACAATAAAAATTGTGATATGGACAGACAAGAAGATAAACAAATAGGGATCTAAGTAATGTTTTGCACTGTTTTTGAAATCTGAAAGTCAGGGATGAGTATCTTTTCACAAACAATGCAGGCGGGATGCACAGTGACTTGGTAAGAAGTACGAAATTTTAGAAACAGAAAACCAAAAGCAATTAGCAAGTTTACTAAATAAACTAACAAAAAATAACTTTTTGATAACTTAGTTGTAATCTCAATGTTTTTCCACTTTGCAAGTGTTCCTTGTGGCATCAATATACTTATGATAATATTTGCCGACCTAGAAATTACATTTTTTAAATAATAAACACAGCAATGGGAACATAATTATATTAATTATCAACATAGGGAAAAATTATCATCCCCTCTAACCAAAAATAAATTACATCCTAGTGGTGACAGAGAGTTAAGAATGTGCTCTCTCATCACCTGTATGAAAACTAGTAATGTCAAAATTCTCAGCACAATTTAAATGTGTAACTATGTTATTTGGCCATACAGTCTCTGGAGCACTCTTAAGGGATATACACATGTTTGTGCATGTGTATGTATTTCTCATTTACTTCTAAAATATCATCAACACTAAGATACATCAAAAATTTACCTCTGTAAAAGCGTTCCCTTTGTTATAAAAAGAGATTGGCCTTAACCAAGTCAGTGCTGCCCAAACTGCATTTTCTCTCTGTAGGAAGTGTGCCAGATTTTTCATCTGCCTCTCCAGAGGACTTCAGAGAAGGGGGCTAGCCAGTGAGGCAGTTAGGATGACTAAGTAATTAATAAGGATAGGTCTGCCATTCCCTAGAACAGCTGTGCAGGACTGCTTCCAATCATTCCAGCAAACAGGCTAATGCAGACAGAGACACCAGCTCTTCCCAGTGGCGTTGCTTCAGATGCACCGAGATACCCCTTAGCTGCCAGATATGTTCATTTATGTTCATTTTGAAGGTAGTTTTAATCAGGTGAATAAAATATCCAAGAAAAGTCCAGCAGGCTATTGTACAGAGCACTGCACTTTGTTGCCTACT
Source organism: Eulemur rufifrons (assembly GCF_041146395.1). Classification (NCBI taxonomy): domain Eukaryota; kingdom Metazoa; phylum Chordata; class Mammalia; order Primates; family Lemuridae; genus Eulemur; species Eulemur rufifrons. Next base: position 51,780,959 of record NC_090997.1, read on the forward strand.
TTCTGGGCATTTTTCTTTTATTGTGATCCTGCCAAAACCTTCATTTGCTTGCTAGAGTAAGAAAACACCATACAGAACTTGACTGTCTCAACTCTGAAAGCAATCAAATGCTCTGATAAGAGGTGAAGGAGCACACATTCTCTGAGCATGTTTGTTCTCTCATCATCTCGGGTTCCCTTGTTGCCATGGCCACCTCTCAGCACAGCAGAGCTACCCAGTAACAATGCTACCCAGTAATGATGCTTTGATGCTGCATTCCTTCTTCCTATCCATTTCCTTGTCTAGTCTTTGTATGTCTCCCAATTTTCCTGACTAGCAACATTTCACATTTCTGATACAGGTTGGCAAGAAGACAGACTTTGAAGATGCTAATGAGTTATGTTTTAAAACTGCAGACATGAAACTAAGACCTCTAAGTCTTTATAAACATACTGGTTTTGTGTTATAGATCAACAAAGAGAAAACAAGGTCCTATCTAGCATCTGTCATATATTACAGAACCAAACACTCATTGTAGGTCTGGGCCCCACCAATTGGTTTTTGAATTATGTCTATAGTCTTGATTGTAAAGAGAAATTAAATTTTGTGGTACTGTGCAAGTGGAAGGTGTTATACTCGTTGCTCCTGAACATATCCTGCACAAAGAATGGAAGATACCATGGCTCAGATAAACCAGGGTTCCAAATACACATAGTGCTTGGTGTTTTGAGATTGATGTGTTCTTTTGATCGCAAACGTATGTAAATCTCTTAGGGGATTCAGAACACCAGGAATTACATGTCTTATATGGAAGTTATTTAGAATGGCCACAGAGTCAGAGATGACCCTCCGAGAAAGTATTAAAGGTCATATGTGGGTCTGCCCTTAAATATTAATAGTTGCTATTCAGATGTCGCAGGGTCTCTTAAGGTACTATTTGTCCAACTAAGCAAATTTTGTTGTAGTTATTTTAACAGCATGCCTTCCTGGGGTGGCAAAATTATAATTGTTATTTTGTTTGATTTGTTAGGGTTTTATTTTTGCTGCTGGTACTTTTTTTAAACAAATTGTCTATTTTGAACTACTGCCATTTGATTGTACTTGTGCCTAGAGGGTATTTTACAAAAAAGCACAGAAAACTGAAAAATAAATGAGACTTGCATATTTGTGAAGTCTTTGAAGTCTATTAGTGAGAGGTTGTAAAAATTATAGATATTATTTTTCAACATTTATAAAAGAGACTATAAGTAAGAAGCATTTCCCTCAATCACTTGATATAAAAAAATTATTAAAATAAGGCTTATAAATATCTGGTCTTTAAGGGCAAAAGCAAGGATGCAGCTTATTTTAAAGGAGTCAGATTATCTCATTTATATTTAATAATTCATGATATTTTTAACTTAAAAGACTGAAAGGAATGGTATTTCCAAACAATTTGATTTGTCATTTTTATATTCAGGAAATAATAAAAAAAAAGTTTATATGAATCAAAATTTTTTCCCCAAAGGAAACTACAAAGGTTCCTAAAATCATGATCTTTTAGACATGTGGTAAATTCTGAAAAATCAGTACTTTATGAAGTGGAGAAAAACACCATTTATAGTTCTTTAAAATCAATTTTATCTTTTGTGTCTTTGGTGAAGAAATATTCCTCATGCTAGAGAGCTAGGCATTCCAATTCTATTTTCTCCTTCAACTTGTCATTTTTATTAATGCCAAGACAAGGCACCCAAGTACTGTTCTGGATGCTCAGTGGAGGTGGTAAAAGAGTTAATATCTTCAAAAGTTTCAGCTTTCTTCTGTAGCATAGCTTACACACTGAAAATATCACAGACTCACAGAAAATATTGTTTTTCTCCTTGTAATATATCCTGGGAATATTTATTCAAATTGTCAATGACAAAAATACATACACATTTGTGTATTTAACTTAAATTGTAGTTATTTGTATTCAACTATTGATGTTATTAATAATAGAACTCTGCTCCCTCCAGAGGGACGCAGAGCAGGCTAGAAACCTGAGGAAGCCTCAGATTCTAAGTGGGGTGGATGCAGGAGGGTGTAGACCTCTGACTGAACACCTGGTGGGAACATAGGCAACCATGGAGAGACTGAGGAGACAGACAGATGCTAATGCTCAAAGACATAGTTTAGCAGATACTAGCATGGGCAGATGATAACTAGGGAAGAGCCAATTGTACCAACCTGCTACATACGTGTGCCTTGAAGCTGAGAGGCCACCCTACAAACACACTTAAGAGAGCCACAGATAATTTCTTTCTATTTTTATTTTTTTAGTAGAGATGGGGTCTTGCTCTTGCTCAGGCTGGTCTCAAACTCCTGAGCTCAAACGATCCACCGGCCTCGGCCTCCCAAAGTGCTAGGACTACAGGCAGAAAAAATTAGCCAGGCATGGTGGCACATGCCTGTAGTCCCAGCTACTCGGGAGGCTGAGGCAGGAGGATTGCTTGAGCCCAGGAGTTTGAGGTTGCTGTGAGCTAGGCTGACGCCATGGCACTCTAGCCTGGGCAACAGAGCGAGACTCTGTCTAAAAAAAAAAAAAAAAAAGAGAGCCCCAAAATGACTAAGAAAACCCTGATTCAAAGGAAGAAAAAACTTGATATGTCTTAGTTTACTCTGAGTTTACCTAGATTAAAATTTTAACACCTGACATATAGAGATGTGAGATAATAATTCTATTCTGCGATAGAAAAATAAACCAAATTATAGATTTGTATATTGAATTTGTAGCTTGTAAAAATTTTACCCACACCAAAATACAAAATTAATAAATATAAAATAAATATAATTAATGAAAGTAATGCATACAAAATTAGTAAATATTTTTCTTGTAACGTGAGATTATCTCACATCATTTCCAGGAATATGGCATTTAATTGAGTTGTACATTGATTTAAGAGAGGGGTCTGATGAAAGTATAACAAAGTTCTTGATGCAATGAAAAATAAAAACAATTATAAAAAGTATACACTATATTATTTTAATATCTGTTACAAATGTTGATTTTCATATGAGAAAAGTATAAGTTTTATGATAGGGGTAATTATTAAAATGAAGTTCTGGAAACATTTCGGCTTGCATACTGAAAAGAAAGGGCAGAGTTACTGGGTGCTTTCAATAAAAACTTGCTCACATTGTTGTAAAATAAAATTAGATAATACGGTGAAACTGTTTGGAGAAAAGCATCAATTCAAAACATTTCTTTGAATCTAAATTTATATTAATATGGTCTATACTATACTACTAAATATGCTTTAATTTGGTCAAAACTACATTCAAAGAATTTCAATAGATGAAATTATAATTGATAGCACTACAGTTGTATGAGAACTTGGATGAAAACACTAATTGGAGTAGATCAATTACATGGATCAATATAAAATAGAAAGTGAGCCTCTGACTTAGGATTGTATTAAAGTATAATTTAAGACACCGTGGTTTATTGAGTGGTTTTAAAATAAATCATTATTCTTCAACATGAAACCATGCCAAGGACATTAAACAGGGAATAACAACATTCCATGGGCTGGCAACTATATTTCTACTTTGGAGAATATAAAACAGATTAGAAAATTTTATTATGTTAGCCCTCATTTTTTTCTAGTTTTATTGAAGCATAATTGGCAAATAAAAATTGTATAAGTTGCACAACGTGATGTCTTGATGTAAGTATACATTGTAAAATAATTACCAGAAGCAAGTTAATTAAAATATGTATCAACTCACATAGCTACCTTTTTTTTTTTGGTAGAGAACACATACCAACTACTCTTTTAGCAATTTTCAAATATACAATACAGTATTATTAACTATATAGTTAATAGTCATAATATAAATAGTCATAATATGGATAAGATACATAGTGCATATAGTCATGGTATAGATTTGCTGTATGTAACTTAAATCTCCAAAACTAATAACCAAAATTTACTACCCTTTATCAGCTTTTCCCCATCTCCACCCCATCCCTGAAAGCCTGGCAACCACCATTCTACTCTCTGCTTCCATGAATCTGACCTTTTTAGAGTCCACAAACAAATGACATAATACAGTAGTTGTCATTCTGTGCCTGCTTTATTTCATTTAGCATAATGTCCTCCAGGTTTATCCATGTTGTTGCAATTGTCAGGATTTCTTCTTTTCCAAAGGTGAATCATATTCTATTGTATATACATACTTCATCTTCTTTATCCATTCATCTGTTGACAGACATTTAGGTTGTTTCCCTATGTTGGCTGTTGTGAATAATGCTGCAATGAACGTGGAAGTACAGATCCGGATTTCTTTCTTTTTTTTGGATATATACCCAGAAGTAGGATTGTTGGATGATATGGTAGTCATATTTTTAATTTTTAAAGGAAACTTCACATTTTGTTTCCATAATAATTTACATTCCCACTAATAGTGTAGAGGAATTTCCTTTTCTCCATATCTGAACCAACACTTATCTTTTTTTTTTTATAGTGTCCGTTCTAACAGGTGTGATGTGATCTCTTATTGTGGCTTTGATTTGCATTTCTCTTATGATTAGTGATATTGAGCACCTTTTCATATACCTGTTGGCTATTTGTGTGTCTTCTTTGAGGAAAGATCTATTCAGGCCTTTGCCCATTTTTTAATTGAGTAATTTTTTTCTTTTACTATTGAGTTGTACAGGTTCCTTATATATGTTGGTTATTAACCCCTTCTCAGATATATGGTTTGCAAATATTTTCTCCCATTACATAGGTTTTTTCTTAACTCTGTTGATTGTTTCCTTTGTTGTGCAAAAGCTTTTTAGTTTGATACAATCCCACTTGTCTATTTTTGTTTTTGTTGCCTATGCTTTGGGGGTCATATCCAAAGAATCATTGCCCAGATCAATGTCAGGAAGAATTTTCCCTATGTTTTATTCTAGTAGTTTTATAGTTACAGTTTGTGTTCTGACATTTAAGTCTTTAATCCATTTTGAGTTGATTTTGTGTATGGTATAAAATAAGGATCCAATTTTATTCATCTTTCTGTGTATATCCAGTTTCCCCAGCATCATTTATTAAAGAGACTATCTTTACTCCACTGTGTATTCCTGGCACCTCTGTTAAAAACAGTTGAACATAAATGTGTGGATTTATTTCTAGGCTCTCTATTCTGTTACATTTGTCTATATTTCTGTTTTATGCTAATAACATACTGTTTATTGCTTTCAATACATTTTGAAATAAGGAAGTATACTTTTTCTTTCTCAGGATTGTTTTGACTATTCAGTGTCTTTTGTGGTTATATATGAATTTTAGAATTGTTTTTTCTATATCTGTGAAAACTTGCCACTGGAATTTTTATAGGATTGCATTGAATCTGTAGAATGCTTTGGGTAGTATGGACATTATAAAAATAGTAATACTTCTGGTCAGTGATTGGGGTATATTTTCATTTATTTGTGTTTTCTTAATTTATTTCATTAATATTTTATAGTTGTGTAGGTCTTTCACCTCCTTGGTTCAATTTAATTCCAAGTATTTTTTAGTATTGTTGTAAATAATATTGCTATTTTCATAATTTCTTTTTAGGATAGCTTGTTGTTAATATATAGAAACACAACTAGTTTTTGCATGTTGATTTTGTGTCCTGCAACTTTACTGAATTCATTTATTAGTTCTAACGATTTTTTGGTGGAGTCTTTAGGGTTTTTTAATATATAAGATTATGTCATCTGCAAACAGAAAGAATTTTTTTTCTTCTCCAGTTTGAATAACTTTTATTTCTTTTTCTTGCTTATTAGCTCTGAGTATGACTTCTAGTACTATATTGAATAGAAGTACACTCACCACTTCTATTCAAGATAGTACTAGATATAGTTCTTGTCTTGTTTCTGATCTTAGACAAAAAGCTTTTAGCTTTTCACCATTGAGTGTGATGATAGCTGTGGGCTTATCATATATGGCCTTTATTATTATATATTGAGGTACTTTACTTCTGTACCTAATTTGTTGAGAGTTTTTCCCATTAAAAAATGTTGAATTTTGTCACATGCTTTTTATGCATCTGTTGAGATGATTATAAGTCCAGCAAGGACAACAGACACCAAATAACTTAGTAGATTATTAGTATTTTAGCAAAATTATGATAAACATTAGAGAAACTTCTGAAAGCTATACTTAAGAAATAAGTGTAATTAGTGCAGAAGAATGGTCTGGAATACAAGAAGGAATCATATGGCATATATTTATTAATAGAATAAGATACTTTCAGTTATAATATTAATTTTTCCATAAAGATGCTTTGTAAGAACAACAAATGATAGGACAAAAACTTGGCACAATGATAGCATGTACATTGAGAAAAAGGGCAGTAAGAGCTAAAGTGTGGTAAGGTCTTTTGTCCAGGTATGTATTTAAGATACATCATCTATACATACTGTAAAAATGTAAAGTTAACTACTGAAAAACAGAAGATCAGATAAATTCCAAGAAGCCAAAAGAGATAATCAAATTTAAATAAAGAAAAACAAATAGATAAACAAAAACTAATGAGTAAATAATGAAGTGGAGACAGTAAATACAACTTTTTCCAGTTTTTTTGTAAACGTGAACAAATAAAAGTAATAAATTAGTACATGATCAGACACATACGTGGGATTATGGAGTGAAGAAATTAAAAAAAAAATTTTAACAGGAGATGCTAAATAAATGCTTGTAGCTGGTTCAGCAATGAGGATAATAACAACAACACTGGAAAGAGTGTAAGAATGGGCTCGAAGTCCTTGAGAAGGTGATAAGGAACTGGCTATAGAGCTCAGCTAGAGGGACTGGCCTCTGATAGTCACATCCTACATTGCAACAGGAAGGAAAGAGGAGACAGTAGGTGTGAGTGTAGATTTGTGCTTTGGCAGTGGAAAGATAAGAGAATTTGCTTCTAATGGCTTCAACTGAATTTTGAGGCAAAATCACCAGCTGAAGGTGTAAGTGAAGGGAAAGTTGGGGCTGCAGTTCTATCTGGAGCTGAGTTCAAGGTAAAATGAAATAAAGGGAAATTAAAATAAAAACTGAAAAACTCACTGTAGTGTTGTTTCTCAAGTTCCAAGTCTTCTAGTTGGTTCCCTTCCTTCTTTCTAACTTCTGGAGTTCTTTCATCATTGCTTATTTAATTATTCCCAGGTTATTTGATTGTATTTTGAAGGGAGGAGCAGGGAAAAGTGAGTCTTCACCATTTTGCCCTGGAAACATGAGAGTTAAATCTTTTCATCTTTGCAAGTTAATGGAAACTACTATGTGAAAAGCAGGATCAACTAATTTGGAGGAAAAAAGTTACACTTTCTAAATTCTAATTCAAAAATTAGAATTAAGCTTTTGGGATGACATATTCCTTTTATAGTTTATAAAAATCGACTCTATGCTACAAGACAAACACTTGGGAATCTAGAACATTCTCAAGTTGTTGAGACATACATCCCACAAATACTTGAGTGCACAAACACACAATTTAATTTTCCCATGCAAAGTATAATCTGTCAGATTAGCAGTATAGAACCAATGGGAAAAGAATTTTTTAAAAATGTAAAGGAACTAAAACAGAGAAATATGGAGGAAAACATGAGAAAAATGTAAAAATCCTCCTGCATTCATTTCCTCCTTTTTTTCTTCTGGTCATCTTACTCTAAAAATGATTAGGTCCAATAATATCTTTCTCAGTTACACAGGTTGAACAATTTAATTTTTCTCTTATAAATTAGTATGTTTTAAAAATTCATCTACATTTTCATCCCCAAATAAAAGCTGAAAATGATTTATAAAGGTTTAAATAATGCTGTGTCTACATGTCTACTATACAATAGTGTTTTATAGTAAATTGATCAATTAAATTTTGGATACTAAGTCATAGTGGGAGCTCGAATAATGTCACTGATTGGTTAAGGAAACTAGAGAGGTACAGCATCCTGCATTGTATCACCTTTCCCCTCATGGAATTTTTTTTTTTTTTCCTGCTAAATTACTATTATTCCTTTCTTTTTCTACTCCACACCCTCTTTCAGTTCTCACTCCTATTTTCTTACAATTCAGTCGTATTAGCTTATCTGATAATCTCACAGAAGATTATACAAGTATATTTTTTACTGAGTCCTTAACTCTTGTTTGCTGTAACTTTTCATGTGGGTCACCTGATTACCATTTATTTCTCAATTCTCCTTTTGAATATAGTCTGTTTCTTGGAAGCACATCATCATAAATTTTTCTTCCAAGTGACAAAAGCATAAGTAATTTTCTGCAGCTGCGTACACTAGGAAACATTTGTCAGGCTCCCAAAACTGTTGGGAAGAGTACATGAATCATATTTATTTCATACAAAGAATTTCTATTGCCATAAAAATCTATCTTCTATTCTATTAGTTGTCTTTAGCTTATGAATTCTGCTAATATATAAATTCTGCTAATATATAAATAATAATATATATTCTGCTAATATATAAATCAGCAGAATAATTTAAATGCAATTTAATTTTTGTATGAAATTTGAGCTGATTCATTTTTTTCTCTAATATCAGATAATTTCCCTTTGGATCTTCACTTACCTTCTTGGCTCCTGAAGATTTTCTTTCCTTCATGTACTTCTAGTTCTTAGTAATAATTGAAAGTGTTGCATTTTTTAAAAATCACTTATGTAGAGTGCTTTCTGAAATGCTTTTCAATTACACCCACGTATAGAAAGACACCCAATCACAGGTCCACTTAGTTTCTATAATTCCCTTTGAAAAACCTAGGTAGATATCTAAGTTTAAGGAATCAAATTTAATTTATTTCTCAATCTATTAAAATTTTTAGGGAAAGGAATGTTTCATAGTACCTCTCAAAATGTCTTACCTCCATTCCATGATATTTTTCAGAAATTTCATTGAAAATTAGGTCAAATTGTTTCTAAAATCTTCAAAACAATCTTCTGTATATATACTATAGCAATGCTGATAAAATCAAATCAGATAAAAATCCAATTGATCATTAAAATTCAATGAAGTAAATTACCTATCTGAAACATGAAATTTTGAGATTTCCCTAAAAGTAGGCATCAAATGATATAAATTTATTCTGTAAGATATAAGTGATTTTCATTTTCCAAATATATTTATATCAAATTTATTCTGTTGGCAGCCACAACATATGATTATCTCATAGATCTTTTTTACATATGCTACTGATCAATCCCTTCCTCATTTGCACTTGTCTGTGGGTTTTCACAAAGGTATGTATAGGATTTTGAAGTTTTAAATGTAATTTTACTGAACTAAGCTGACTTTCAGCCTGTTGGAAGTTTGCAGGTTATAAAAATTTTTCTGCTTCAAATAGTTTATATAGCCTTTGCTTCGGGACATCAGATAATTTCTTTCATATGTCCTTTATTTATCCAAATCATTTAAAATAATTACAAGTAGACAAGTTCCACCTTCTCATCAATAAAAGTGACCACTAGCCTTTGAATGAGATAAGAAACACAGCACAAAATAATTTAAAGTATCAAATGTTTATTTTTTATTTAACCTGAAATACACATCTTAAACTGAAGAATTCACACGTTGGTTCTCTTCATTCTCACAATTCACTTGTCTGCCTCTTCACTTCTCACCTATTTCAATGCTTATCACTTTTTAAAGTACTAACCAAATTTCCACTATCCCCCTGTATTAGATCTGCCAAGGTTTACCCATCTCACCTTATGAACTCCAACACAAATTACATTCATTGGGCATTTATCAGCCATATACAGCTAATGACTTTTTATAAGTCTATCATATCTCACCAATTAAATCATAAATTTCTTTAAGGATTTAGGATCTTGTGTCTTGTTCCATATCTAGCACAATATTTAAAATATGTCTAATGATTAATCAATTTGTCTGATTGCCTCAGAGAATAGTCATCCTTATTTAGTTCTATACAATTTTACTTATTTACAGGTTATAAATAGTCTGTAATATAAATATTAATATAACAGGTAATATAATTTTCTGTTGAGTAGCTTTTAATAAGATACAATTCTTACCCTTGATTTTAAAAGTAGACTGCTATAAAAGAAGTGACTGTGCAATAATTCTTGATGTGGCAGAGTGATTCATTTAATGTATATCATGTTGGCCTTGAGTCTTTGCAGTGCACCAGGATGGACTAAGAATAGGGACTAAGGAGAAATAAATTCTAATCTTTATCTTCTGCAGCTACCATGATTGGAGAATTTGGAAAATTCCTCTAAACTCTTTAAACTTTAGGGGTCTTTATTTCCTGATCTATAAAATGAATATAGACTAGAAAAATCTCTAAATTTACTTTCAGGTGTACAATTATACATGATCTGGATATACTGGAGAAATATAATTGCTTGAGTTTCTTTCCTTAAAATGTCTCTTTATGTTGAAACTTTCATGTGAAATCCTGAGATTGCTAAAAAGAAAAAACACTATATCTCATGTACATTTTCTTATTTAGCCAAACCCTTAACATATATGAACCAGTAAAATTATGATTTATAATTTTCCTTTGATGACCAAGGAAAACACTTATAGATTAAATAGCATGTTAAAGGTCAAACAATAACATGAAGTTGTCAGATGTTGACTGATTTATTTGTGATATTGCACTTTGCCATTGAAGATATCATATCCCAATATTCCCACAACGTGATGAGCAATTCCAATACCTACCACTTTTTTCCTTTTCTTCTACTTTCTTACCCATAAATATACCTTTGCTCTCCAAGAGCTAAAGGTACAGATCCAGACATACATACATAATAAACAAGTCATAAAAGCACATAACACTTGAACACAAATTACCAAAATTTGTAATTAGAAAACTCACATGATAGCTATCTGTGTGCATAATAGATGAGATGGATGTACTTTATGAGTTGTATCCATCCTTTCTTTCTGTGCCTTTATTTATGAAATGTCTCTTAGGCTATTAAAAATGTCAGTAAATGCATGTGGTGCTGACATCTGCTGGCAGACATGGTCGGTAACCACGTGTGACCAGAACAATTCGACCTACAGAGGCAAGTGTGGCGCACCTGGACTAGTAAGTGTTTAAGATTTATTTATACTTCCATGACTTCTAACACTATGTAGAGAAATGTGTCAGATGTTAAGTAAATTTCATTTCCAAATATTGACTCCCGAGGAATAAAATGCCCGTAGACACGTTATTTAACCATGCTGGGTCTAGATATATTCTCCATTCTTTCCAGCTCTAATACTTGATTTGGTTTTGATAGGTTGCTATCTTCATATAGTGTTCATTTTGAGTTTATAATGATTCAGAAATTTACTATAGGAACTAATTTTTAAGTTATTAAAATAGAACAAGAACCAAATGGTTTCAAATTAAATCTATGTTATATTGGGCTTTCACCTACCAATAAAAAATAAACAGTTCTAAATTTAAGAAACAAGTTAAGTTTTGCCAATCAAATATATGTATCGCAATAGGAGATAAAGTATTCATTTTGAAAAAACTATAAAAGATATTACCAACAGAACTGGGTTTTGTTTTTTGGGCAAAGTCATTTTAACGTCTCCAAGCTTCATACCTAAAAGTACCTAATATACTTACTTCACAGTACTATTGTAGGTATTAAATGAGAAATATAGGCAATTATATTATTAAACTATAAAGACCTTTACAAATGTAAAATAATATTATGCTTTAGCTACATTATATATCCTTCTTGCATATCAGTGATGTAAACAATAATAGCTGAGAATCTCCAGATAATTTCATTCTGGATGAAATTTTGTTTAAAAATTTATAATACAAAATCTAAAATTAATAGTCAGTCAATTTGAAAGACCCAGATGTTTTATAAGGCTCACATGGGCCTAATTTCATATCCCAAGACTGACTTAATATAGTAGATGCTACTAAGAACATCATAGATTTGTAAATAATTCATGTATTTGAGAATAGTTGTTACGTAATAAATACTTAATCATCTTACAAATTTTCCCTATTTTATTTTATTACTTGATTTTATTAGTATATTTTATTACTTGGTTTTTATTTTGTCTATATATTATGCAACTATTATAAATAATACATTGAGCTAAATGCTAAAAGAGCAGTGAAGAAATGGAAAATAGAAAGATTAAGATACTATAGCATAGTGACTGACCTCCACAGACTCACTTTTTATTTCCATAAAAAGATAGACATTCCAAATGAAACAAATGAGATGCAAGGATTTTGAGGAAAATGCTGAGTACAGTAAGAATGTAGAACTAACCAACTCAAAATCTCAAATCAGAAAGTCTTATCATATGGCCTCATTTAAAGTCGGACCCCAGTAGCAAGATTCAGGACAAGACATCTTTTCTGAGTCTAGGGGTTTCAGTATAGGATGAATGGAGGCTATTAGGCTAGGATTTGGCCAGCAGTAAGATAAGGCAGAACAGAAACTGTTAGATATGGAAATTTAAATACCTAGGAAAGGAATTGCAGGTTATTAAAAGGGAGGCTAATGATAGAAGACACAAAGTTCAAGTAGGATATGCAGGCAAGTCTGGTAAGCACATGTATCAGAAACAAGTATGAGGCCATGGAGCAAAGCCACAGAAACTCAACAAATTGTCTGAATAAAGGTTAAAAAATCCAAAGTTTCTTGCTTAAAAATAAGAAGTTAGGATACATTAATTAATTCTTTATCCATTCAACATTTATTGAGAATCTCATATATTAACACATAAACTTGGGAAAATGGATGAATATGAAATTGGTCTTGCCACTTAGTCATTTATTCTACAAATGTTTATTGAAAATTGAAACCAGAGTTCTTGGTGGGCACAAGCTAGAATAAATGATAGATATGATATTTGTTCTCATGAAGTTTACGTCTAGATAACTGCAAACAAGTAATTAAATGGAAATAAGTGTTAATGAAAGCATATGTGAACTGCATGAGAAGGATAAAGCAGGCTTGGAAAAAATAACAGAGGAGTTTCTTCTTCTCCCCATGAAGAGGGGTAAAAAAAACAGAGGAATTTGTCAGGTATATGGTGAAAAAGGAATGTACTTAGAACTGTAGTAGACAAAAAAGTATAACCTCAATATATATTTACTGAATGGTTGATTAAGTAAATAGATTATGAATAAAAGACTGAAGCAATATACAGGTGGGACAAGGCTGGAAAGGACGGGGAGGGGCTTATCTACAGATATTTGAGTAAAGATCACGGATATATTGATCAAGAATCCACAATTTTCTGAAACAGCTTTGATTCAAAATAATCTGACCTGAAGTCCCTCCAAATACACTTCTGCTTGCCAGACATGTACTGGTATTTGCTTTTAAAATGTGATTATTTTAAACACGTAGAAGAAAAAGTGAGGCTTGATGCCAAGGCAACTGGCTTCCGAGGCAGAACTGTCATTTCCTTCCAGCCCAGGGAGGACCCATTTGGTCAGGATGAGAGAGAACGGTGATAGTCGGCAGGTGGAGACAGGTAGAAACCTCCCCCACCTAGGTGTCATACATATTCAGTGAGGACACAGTTTAGATTCACTGCTAGCTTGCCAGCTACCTAACTCCTCCTGTTTTTCTTTTTTTTTCTTATGATCACACGTTAAACACTTTCTTATTTTAGATCACTAGTAGGCTGTTGGGAGTTTAAAGATGTAACTACTGCAAAAATGATTTTTCGACTCTCTCTTCACTATCCAATGCATAAAATAATGACTCAGAACAATGTGCTTAGTACCATCAGTAATATCCATCAAGAAGGGCCCAAGGCTCTACCCAGAATTCTTCACAATTTCTTGCACCATTTGTTCATAGCTTAATTAGATTAGCAAGCAAATTATTGTCAATTACACAATTTCTGACAAAAGTAATCGTAATCACATAAACAGACACTATCCTGAAATGAGTTCTTTTCTGCAATAGATGATGTTTATTCTCCTACCTCTCACTACTACAATATTTTCAAAATTAAAAACCCACACACTGAGCTGCATCACAGTAATGCATCAAATATCATTTGCTGCTGCTTCTCACATTTAATTATTAACGTCTGCAATAAAAATTACTCTGTAAACTCAGAATAATGCTACAGAAATTAATGTTTTTGCTTGAGCTTGTAATATACAGCAGTGGGGAGGAGAATTCTAAAACATATTTGATTAAAATACTGGAGGCCTTAATCTTCCAAGACTGAGGCTGAATAATCTCAGCACATTCTCCCATGGATATGTAACATAAAAATCTGGTATTGCAATAGAAGTCCATTTTGGTTTATCTTAATGTCTCAAAAACATTGAAATTTTGGGGAATTATAAATATAGCTGAACATGAAAACTAGCCATGCCAAACTTGGAAAAAAATTTACTTAACAGTTTCAAGTATGTATGGTTTTTAATTAATCTTAGGCCAAGTCATCAATTAGAATCATACACAAAATTGAGAATTTATAGAAGGTCCTCATACTGCTCTACAGCCTTGGTAATCAGTAAAAATTAGAACTGGTTTTAAATCTTCTTAATCAATCAATGACTACTTACTCTGGTAAACATGCCCCTATATAAGTCAGCTATTAGTCATGGATTCTCTCTAAAGGACTAGCTTCTAAGGCTAATGACAACCCACTCCTGATTTTGTTATAAAGATAAAACAAAATTTTGTAACCAGTAAAAACCAAATTTCTCCATTTCTGTGTTGCAGTTTGGGCAATTTCTCTGAACCTATCTTGATGCTCACCAATTCTTTCTTCAGCTGAGTTGAGTCTACAGATGAGCCCTCCAAAGTCATTCTTCGTTTATGTTACTGTGTTGTTCATTTCTAGCACTTCCATTTGATTCTTCCTTATAGTTTCCATCTCTCTGCTGAAGTTACACATTAGACCTTGAATGCTGTCGACTTATTAACTGTATTTATTTTAATTGGCCTGTTGCATAGTTCCAACATTGTGTCATGATCGCTTTTTAGAGTTACTCTAAATGAGAATTGGGCTGGGTTTGAGGTTTTTGTTGTTGTTTTTAAGATTGCCCTCAGTGTATCACAGGCTTCTAATCCCTGTAAATATTATACCTTGTGTTTGGAGTAGGGGATAGTGTTAGGTCTGGAGCTGAGAGAAAGACACATGAAGAAGCTTCAAGTGTAGCAAAAATGCTGTTTATTTTAAGCATCTGGGTGCAGATGGGTGGAGGCCAAAAAAGGCATCCATGAGAGAAAAGGGGAGAGCCTTGGGTTTTATAGAGGGTTTTGGGGGGAGAGTAAATAAATTCTTTTCAAACAACCTATAGGAGGGATAAGGAAAGTAAGTTCCACTCTTGCATTTCATTCCTTGATCTCCGTAGGGGTCTGGCAAAGGCTACATGCCTAATACACCCCTAGGAAGGGGAGAGGGGTGGGTTTTATAGGAAGTTTGGAAGGAAGTTTGGGGAGGGTGACGTCTTTAAGTCTAACACCAGTTTTCCAGTGATTTGTTTTTTATTTATTTCTTTGCTTGTTTTTCCTCAATATCTATATAGCTGACAGCTTTAGGTGTTTTCTTTGCAGTGCATCTCGGAGACAAACTGTCTCTAGTAAGGTCCTTTTTACTCTGTTCCTGGTGGTGGTGGTGGTAGGTGTTCTACGTTGTTCTAATAAAGCCTCAGTCTTAGGCAGACATCTCAGTTGACCTTCCGCCAAGGATACTGTTTTTCTCTCCCCTCTTCTTTCCCTTCACCTGCAATGGATTTTCTCCAGTGCACTAATGGCAACAGTGTTCCCTGTCCTTCCTACAGATTGAGGCTTTTGTTCAGTAAGAGAGTTTGGGGTGAGTATCTCAGCAGTGTTCCCCGCCCTCACTGCCACTGGAAGCGCCTGTCCCCCCACCCCACCGTCCCCCTGTTTAGCACCAAGAGAGACTTTCTCAGAATTCCTTCAATCTTTCTGTGACCTCCAGGTGGAGTTTGTAGACAAAATGGCTTAAAGAGAGTGTGGGCAACCTTTATATGTGTAGCCCTCAGGACTTCAGCCTCTCCCACCAGCACACACACACCAGTATACCAGTCACCTCAGTCAAACTACTCCTGCTGGTGCGGGTCTGACTATTTCTTGCATAAGAAAACCAGTGCTCCAGTCCTGTCTCTCCCTGCTTGTCTCTTCTTAGACTTTGGGCAAGTTGGTTGCTATGCAACCTCAGCTCTCCAGTGGATCCAAAAAAGATTATAAATTTGCTGCTCGCTTGGCTTATTTTTACTGTAAGTTTGGGGCTTCACTTTTTGCAGTTCCCTACATCTCTGAATGGAAACCACAAAGAAATCTTAGTTCTTTTAATTTTTAATTTTTTTTTTTTTTTTTGGTTATTTTCTTTGAAAACTGCTTCTATTGACTTGCTATAAATACATAGTCAGGCAAATGACATAACATTTCCAGTTGGGATGCTCAAAAACAGAGCACAGAAAGGTATATATAGAGATAATTTTGATAGTTAATCATTACTGAGTAAAATTTTACCTTCCTTTTTACTTTATATTCTAAAACTACTAAGTTTCAGAAATGTTTATACACATCCATAGACACACACAAACAGGATGAGAGACTAAACACAAAGTGTTGTTATTGGTATTTACCCAAGGAAAATATGATGAACTAGTAAATATTATTTCTACCTACCACTAATTTAATAAAGTTTTTCTCCCCACAGAAGCAGAAGTCGCTTTAGAGTTTCCTATTTTGTTTTCACATACCTGTTAAGAGAAGCAATTGTGGTCTTTCTCATCTGAAATAGTGGAGAAATTGAAGGAGGTTCCTCTCCCCAGGCCAAAGTTAATTGGTCAGTGAGTCACTGGAAAATCTCATTTCCAGTTGAATGGATCACTCCCTTTAGCTCTCTCTCTACACATAAATCCTTATTTAAGACACTTGGATTTTTAAATGAAGTGTCAGATATTAATATGAATTAATAATAATTCCTACCATCTTTTTTCATATTTTCCTTTTGGTTTGTTTCTAGGTCCAAAATCCTGTGCTAAAATTTTTCACCAAAGACATCTTACATACAAAGGAAAGTTCAACTCTTAGGAACTTTATCTGTAGAGATGTTGCTCTGACAGTGCTGGAGGCAAGTTCATCCTGACTTGCGGAATTCATGGAAGAGCAGTCCCCTAAAGATAGCTGGAAGGTTCACTGCTTTGCATACTAGAAACCAACTTCCTCAAACCTTATAAGTTCTCTTCTGCTTTCTAATCCTGTGCCAGTAATGGTAATTATTTTTATAATTTTCTAAAAATTCAAATAAAAGACCTATAGTAAGTTCTTACATGATCATTGAATGGAGAGCTCTGATTTCTGTCAATTTGCTTTACTTTGTTGACTATATTAGCTAGAACATCCTAGTGGATTTGCATTATATTCTATCTCATAGAGTTCTTTGTTCTCTCCCAAGTTCCCCTACTGGCATGTCAAATTAGTATAATAATAGCATAATATTTCTTGAAGGTGACTGTTTTCGGCACTATTTTAGGCACTTCACGTGCATCAACTAATTCAATCTCTGCAATAAGCTTGTGAGATAAGTACTATGTCTAACAACATTTTAGAGATGAGAACACTGGGCTTGGAAATATTACATACTTTTCCAAAGGTATGGAACTTCCAAATGGCAGAGCCACAATTTATAATTACAAGCTTATCTGAGTCTCAAATCAATGCTTTTAATCCTTTACTATATTGTGACTTATGATATAATTTTTCATCTTGTAGAAAAATGATTAACCAATATATGTAACCACACTCAGAATCAAAGCTTTATTCTCAGTAAGTCAAAATATAGGCTTATTGGGAATAAAACAGACAGTCATTTTTATTGTTCTAAATAATAAAATGTTCTAAATGTCATTTTTCTAGTCTTTTTAAAATACCATTTTCTCAAGATTATCCTTCAAAATTTCAATAATGCATCTCTTGCTGTGAAGTAGTCACATCTCGTTCAACTCTATGATTACTTATTATAAAAGCCAGGTTCTTTACTCAATTATTTATCCTCTTTTATGTAACTTCTGTTTAGGAAATATTTAACAAGAAACTACATTCAAATCCTTTGACACAGCTGAGAAGTATTCAGAGCGTTCAAACACAAGGTAAAGAATACTCCATGACAAGTTACCTATCATTGTCTTAGAATTAATTTAATATCAGAAGAGCAGTTCAATTTATTTGTTCATTTTGCACTTTTATGTTTTTTTACACATTCAAAGAATTATTTTACTTTCAAGCTTTCAAACACACACATAATTTCTCTGTGATTTGGGATACCAGGAAGCTGTTTTATGCCCAACATGTTTATGGATTACATAGAAAATATGTAGCTATTAAAAATTAAACCTTTGTTTGAAAACATCGCTAAAACAGACCTCATGTCTAGGACTATTTCACTAGTCTCACCTGCTTGCACATCCTGTATTATCACTCCCTTAATCATCTTCCACACTCCTGCCATAGCAATTGCATCTGGTGTTTCCTCATCAACTACTACAGCAAAACTCAGCCCTGGCTGCACAGTACAATCTTCTGGGGAATTTTTAAAATGTACCGATGCCTGAGCTCTGCTCCCAGAGACTCCATTCTATTGGTAGACCCAGGCATTTTAACAACTTCCCAGATGGATCTAATAATGTGTGACCAGGACTGAGAACCTCAAGACTTCAACCAAAGCAGGTCTTTTATTTGGTTTACTTATGGTGCTTACTTCTTTCAAAGAAAAACTTCAACTTCTTACAGAAATATGTTTAAAAATTATTGCAAAGTTTATATGTCTTCCATATGACACCATGAAAATTAATCTATAACTCTACTAATACACTTTGAAAAGTATGGTACTTAATTTTATGTATCTGCCTTTCTTACCTATCTCTTTGAGAACAGAGTTCATGACTTAATCTCTCTGGATTTTGTCATTTGCAAAATGGGAATATTATTTTATTTTTTTAGAGAGAAGGTCTCTCTATGTTGCTCAGGCTGGTCTCGAACTGCTGGCCTCAAGCAATCTTCCAACTTTGGCCTCTCAAAGTTCTGGGATTACAGGCATGGACCACCATGCCTGGCCTAAAAGGGGAATTTTAAAAAGGATTAGTGAGATGATTAAGGGAAATAATCTATATAAAGTGCCAAAAACCATAATAGTTGATAATAAGTATGTGTTTAAAGAATATATTAAATAGTAAAACATAAGTATTTATCCTACACATAAATAAGCAATATGATTTGCTTTAGAAATAATGCAGGCTTGTGATAGACAATAAAAGAACGTCCAGGACATTGTGCTGGAAAAGTTCTTTCTTTGTAAAGCTTCTTCTTTACCAGCACATAACCAACGTGCTGGTCAGTCCTGCTGCTCCCCTGAGTAGGTGCCTTCCTCATCCTTCCCACGCTCCAATGCCTCTCTCCAGGCAACTCACCTTCAGGAAAATGCTCCTCACTCTGCTCAGGTCTGACGCCATGAGCTGGTACCCTCTTAGGCAGATGCTCAAATCACTGCACCCATCTCCTCTGCCCGTCCCCCATGGGCAACCTCCTCATCCCACTTGAGCTCCCGGATCTTCCCGTGGACAGCTCTCTGCTGGATGTTTTCATCACTATGCTTGGGCTCTCACTCCTTGAGCTAGGCCTTCCCTCCATGGGGCACTCTTACATCCCGGTTGAGCCACCCTCCCTCACTAGTGCTCTCCTAAGGCACACACAGCCACCTTTCCACGGGTATGCCTGCGTGGAGATGCCGTTACCGCTCAGAAACAGCTTCTCTCCCCAGTTGTGCCTCACTCTTTTCAGCATGATCTCTTATTTTGGTTGGCGCCTCCTAATAGCCTTTGGACTGTGTCTTAGTCCTTTTGGGTGTTATAAGAGAATGCCATAAACTGAGTGGCTTATAAGCTGCAGAAATTGTCTTTCCTACAGTTCTGAAGCTGGAAGTTTGAGATCAAGGCGTAAGTAGATTCAGTGTCTGCTGAGGGCACTCTTCCTGGTTCATAGACTGCTGTCATCTAACCATGTCCTCACATGGTAGAAGGGGCAAGGGAGCTCTCTGGGATCATTTTTCACAAGGGCCCTAATCTTATTAGTGGAGTCCTCATGACCTCATCTCCCAAAGGCCCCACCTTGAAATACTATCACCTTGGCAATTAGGTTTCAACATATGAATTTTGGGGGACATAAACATTCAGTCTCCAGCAGACTGAAATGTTCACAAAGGGACAGGTAAAAGAAAGAGCTTTAGTTTTTTTTTTTTTTTTTAATGTGCTCTATTAGTATGTTTCTATCACAAAATGATATATATGTGTGTGTGTGTGTATTATATATGTGTGTATATATATTTACTTGGAAAATTACGTTTACTCAAAAAAAAACTATTCTTTAAAAATTTATGAATAACCATGACCTACTGTATTTCTTTCCTTCAGGTGGTTCAGGAAAAGTAAAAGATGAAGAACTTGGAACACCTTTTAGAAATAATAGCAACAACTAATAAATGGTGAGATAACATGATTAGGAAAATAACCACTTTGCAACCATAAATATTGTAATTGATTTCTTTTCATTTTGACCGTGTTATATACCTAAGGGAGTGTTGATCTAAACTGCATGACATTTCCTGGGATTTAAGAGGCTGATTTTAATTTCCAAACTTGAAATTAAATATTGTGGCTCAGGGCAGCACCAAAATACTAAGTCAAATCAGACTCCCAAAACTAAGGAAATTTTACCTTTAAAACTGAAACTTTTTGAAAAAATTTTAGAAAGAATAGTGTTTCCAGAACTGACTAAAAAATTCTAAATAATTTGATTTTAAAAAGAGCTTTTCCTGATGCTATAACCCATAGAGAAAAGCACAAACTAGACATGCCATTGATGAGAATATAAAATGGCATCAGCATGACAATTCAACTTTAATGTTGTAAGTAAATGTGGGATTGGACCTGATAATCATATATCATGTTTCTTGGCATTAGTCACACTTGTTTGCCCTCAGCAGTCACTAAAGCAAACTAATTTAAAATATTAGGCAGACACATCTCCGCTCCCAAGTCTCCTTTCTTCCCCACCGTCTCCACTAATGGGCATTGCTCCTTTCTGCCCTCTGTCCACAGGGATTAGTCTGACTCTCCCTCACCCCAGTTATTATGCAAAGTAATTCAGCTTTGCCCCAGCTTCCACCTTCAAACTTACTTGCCAAAGCCCAAAATAGTGCTCAGTAAACAAGGGCCTGATGCCACCAAGAATCCTCTCTTAAAATTCAGCAAAGGTTACAAATGAAATTTCCCCCCTGTTACACATGTAACGTGAATGGGGGATATGATGGTGTGTGCCTATGTGACTAGCTCCTTAAGAGGCAGAAACGTAAGAGTGCTGAGCTTGAGGGTTTGGCCTGCAGTGTACTCACACTAAATTTAGCAGCATAATGCTATGGAGCCATAAAGAGATTTCTCATCAGCTGGGGAAAAAAAATGCTCAAAAATATGCTTCATTTCAACCATGGAAACCTTAATGTACTGTCTTTTAAATTCCACTTGTTTAAAAATAATATTTTATGTTCAATTTCATGTTACATTACTTTTTATTTTATATTGATTATTTGGGGAATTTATCTGCTACTAATTTATAATAGAATAAGGGTATATTCAAATTGTATATATTTGCTATGTATATTGTATTGATATTTTATAATATATTATAATTTTCTGCGTTTTATTTATATTATATTTTATACTTACATTTATACATAATATATATTCATATATTTATATTTGACTTATAACATATATATTTATCTTTGAATTATATATTCAGTTTAAGTTTACTTTTGTTTGTGTATTCTGCATACTTTTTAATCAAATACTGGTATTAAAGCTAGTATTTTGGTATTATAGAAATAAATACACACACATATGCACACAAATACCCTTGTCATTCTGTGCCAGTATTGCAATTCACCAGAGGAATGAACTTTCCAGGATGGAAACAGCAGAACAAAACTCACATGCTGGTTAAAACACAGATGTTTGACAGTGGGCATTGGAAACAAACACAAACAATAAATATTTCAGTCTGATTTTTTGATGCCTTGAGACAATTCTTTAAATTCATATGTGGACAAGGCCAAGATTTCTGCCGGTATCTAATAATTTCTACAAACAAAATATTATGCACTCTATGTTTAATTCACCTTTTTCAATGAGGTATTGTTCATTTGTTAAAAGAACAGTGAAAAGATTGCAGTGCAAATTGTACTTGCATATGTTGTCAACAGGAATTATTTGGAGAAATCTTTAAGGAAAAGAGCTGTATTTTGATAATAGTAGAAATATCAAGTAGGAACATTCAAGTCTGTCAGAATAATCTATTTCATTTATCAGAAACAATAAAGCTTGAAGGTTTCTAATAAAGTTAGTTTTGACTTAGATACAAGAAAGACAGCACAGTAAAACAAGGGAGTTAATAAACGGATTGAGCTAAGGTTCGCTGACATTTTTATTTTATTTAAACTAGCAATGAACTCCAATACCACAGAGTACATTTGTTTTACAGTGTTAGCAATATTTGCTACTGTTCTATTAATATTAATAAAGAACACTCTCATTTTACAAGGTATGTTTCAAAGCGTAAATGATAACATATTATTCCTCAAAAATAAACAATTTCAGAGATGAAAAATTGAGGGAGTGATCTTTGTCATTTATCATTTTGTGTTAACAATGTGTATTTCCAACATTTAAGTTACTTTAACGAACATAATACAGACCTAGTCAAACATGTCAATCCTTGAATAACATGGGTTTAACTGCACAGGTCCACATACACAGAGATTTTCTTCCCTCTCTGCCACCCTGAGACAGCAAGACCAAACTCTCATTTTCCTCCTCCTCCTCAGTCTACTCATCATGAAGACAAATGAAGATGAAGATCTTTATGATAATCCATGACACTTGATGAATAGTAAATACATTTTCTCTTCCTATGATTTTCTTAATGACATTTCCTTTTCTTTAGCTTATTTTAAGAATGCAGCATATAATATTTATAACATACAAAATATGTGTTAATCAACTGTTTTTGTTATTGGTAAGCTTCTGGTCAGCAGTAGGAAAGTAGTAGTTAAGTTTTAGGGGAGTCAAAGTTTATATGCAGATTTTTGACTGTGTGTGAGTAATTGCTCCTAACCCCATGTTATTCAAGGGTCAAATGTAGTTAGGGGCTAATTGGATGGCTAATTGAACAATTAATAATAAAGAAAATATTAATAATGAGCAATGACCATAATGCAAGACATTAATTGAATGCTTACATATTGGCACATTGCTATGGACTTTCCATGGATTATTTCAATGAATTGTCACAAACTAAGGTACTATTACTGTTATCTTATTATAGATGAAGAAAATGAGACACAGCCATTTAAAAGGTTAAGAAAATCTTCTTTGTTGTAACAGTTTACTATAACTGAGTCAAAATGAATATGACATCATTTTTCAATCAGTTATACTTTATTTAAAAAAGCTCAGAACTCAAGTCCATTTATGAAGTTTTGAACGTAAAACATGGCAAGAAGTGAGTTGTAACCAAAAAAAAAAGATAGAGAGAGAAAAGAAGAAAAAGAAAGAAAGGAAGGAAGGAAGGAAGGAAAGAAAGAGAAAGAGAGAGAGAGAAAGAAAGAAAGAAAAAGGAAGGAAGGAAGGATGGAAAAGAAAGAAAGAATAAAGGAAGGGAGGGAGGAATGGAGGGAGGAAGGGAGGGAGGAAGGAAGGCAGGAAGGAAAAAAGGAAGGAAGGAAAAATATACATTCACTTTGGTAAGATGTGGTACCTATACTGATCAAGGACCCTAAGCCCTCCTAACTCTCTCTACTCTGTGGTGCTATTCTCAGCATCATTTTCTTGATATAGTTTTGCACACAGGTTGAAAGGCAAGGACCTGGAGATTACTGGTCAAATCCTCGCAACCCCATGACCAGAGTGGTGATGGTCATTGTAAGGTTACGGGGAGAGTGGGTGGAGGAGAAGGGAGGAGTGCTTTTTACATTGTAGATTTTCTTCTGGGGAATTTTAAATTCTCCAGAGTTTACTTCCATTCTCACATGGGTAGAAGCCACGCTGACAGTACACTGACTTCTGGACAGAGGAGTGTGAGGATCTAATCTTTCTCCTATACAGACTTGTAATTAATCTCCTGGTTTTCAGTCCTTTGCCTCATCATCTGGGGTGGATGCATCAGGGAGAGTTCTGTGGAGGAAATGATTGCCCTATATATAGATTTTATTGGGCCAAGTATTTAAAATATACCCTGAAACAGGACAAAAATTTATTAAAATAGTACTCATGCTTAAATGTTATTTTTTGGTTATAATTGATAAAATACATTCATATAATATTATTCATAACTATTTATATTAGTCTGCTCAAGCTGCTATCACAAAATACCACAGGATGGGTGACTTAAACTACAGACATTTATTTTGTCCCAGTCTGGAGGCCTGGGAAGTCCAAGATCAAGGTGTCAGCACGGTTGGTGTCTGAGTTTGAGCTTTAGATGACTGCCTCCTCTCACGTGGTCTTTCCTCAGTGCATGTTTACAGAGAGCAAGCTGTCTGACATCTCCTCTTACAAGGACATTAATCCTATTGACCAGGGCCCTACATTTATGACCTCATCTAACCTGAATTATCTCTTTACTCCAAATACAGTCACAAATACAGTGAGGGCTTTGACATATGAATTCTGTGGAAAACATACATTTGGTCCATAACACCATTAATCTATATAATGTATTCATATTTAACCAAATGTCCCATCCAGGACAGCAAATTGCATGTAGTTGTCATGTCTCCTTGGTCTCCTACAATCTGTAACAATTCCTTGGTCATTCTTTGCCTTTCATAACCTTTCATGACACTTTTGAAGAGTACTCACAAGTTATTTCATAGAGTATCCCCAAATTTGGGTTTGTCTGACGTTTTCTCATGATTAGATTGTGGTTATGAATTTTTGGCATATACACCACAAAATTATTATTGTGTCCCCTCCCAGAGCTACATACCAGGAGGTAGATAATATCAAAGGCCTGAGAACTCAGATTGAATTATGCTACCAGCTTTCGTGGTTCTCCAGTCTGCAGACAGCATACCATGGGACTCCTTAGCTTTCACAATCACAGAAGCCAATTTTCATAATAAATAAGTAAGATTACATATAATCTCTTCTTGGATCTGTTTCTCTGGAAAACCCTGGCTAATACAGCCACTCTAGCTCAAAAGCAGCCATAGCAAACCTATAAATGAATATTCATGGCTGTGCTGTAATAAAACTTTATTTTAAAAAGACTTTCAGATTTATGCTCTAGTAGGTGCCTCAAGAAGAGTTTATGGATGCAGAACTCACTAAGCTTTTGTATGCCTGAAACTGATTCCTATAACCTTAATACTTGAAAGACAGCTTGGCTGAATATAATCTGTGGTTCATACTGTATTTGAGTTTTATAAAAATGATACTCCATAGTTGCCTTGTTTACATTTTGATTTTTGAAAAATTTTGTAAAAGGCTAATTATTTTGCCCTTGAAATTTTTGTTTGTTTCTCCTGGTGGCCTTAAGAATTTTATTTTCTTCATTTTTCAATCTAATACTTTTACTAGAATTGGTCTTGAAGTTGTTATTTTGGCTTATTTTCCCAGGTGTCTAATAGACCCTTTAAACATGTATATTCAGATTTCCTTTTATTTCTAGAAATATTTCTAAGATTATAGTTTGAATATTAGTTCTGTTCCATTGTTTTCTTTATCTTCTTCAGAGACACTGATTATATTAATGATGGTTCTTTTTTTCTTGTCTTTCATTTGTACCATTTTCCCTCAAACTTATTTTCTATTTTTCCTCTTTTTTTTTAAATTTCATTTTCATTCTCTTAGAAATTGTCCTGCCATTCTCCAATGATATTTATTAAGTTTTCACTTAAATCTATTCTCCCTTGAGCAATTTGCAATCTGTTTTTGTTTCTGAGATAATTTTGCCTTTTATTCCATTTATTTCATGAGATCAATTAACTCCTTTTTCTTCTTCTTTTCTTTATTTCTCTTTTTTTAGTTTTAAATGTTTTTATCCAAGATTTTTTTTTAATTTTTTTAATTTCAGCCTATTATGGGGGTACAAATGTTTAGGTTACATTTATTGCCTTTGTCCCACTCAAGTCAGAGCTTCAAGTGTGTCCATCCCCCAGACGGTGTGAACCGTACCCATTAGGTGTGAATATACTTGTCCCCTCCTGTCCCTCCCACCTGCAAGATTTTTTGCTATACTCAAATGTTCGTTTCAAAACTCAAATGTTCATTTGAGTATATATTTAACTAGATTTGAAATGTTGTCTTATATTTTGGGGTTGATCTACGATTTTGTGGGGAGTGATGGTGGGATTTTACTAAAGTGTATTTAACACTTTTCTGATTTGTTTTAATAACACTATATAGATTGTTTCAGTTCCACAAATACATATTCTATTGTACTTATGTAGCTATATAGACATAGAAATATCTTTGTTTCTCTACATGTCTATCTCTCTCTATATATATCACCCACATATATATGCTTTTTATCCTTGTGATATTCTCATTACATTTTAGAATCAAGGTTATGCTGGCCTTGTAGAATAATTGGTAAATGTTTCCTCTTCTCTCTTTTCTCTACAATAGTTTGTGAAAGATTGATGTTATTTCTTCTTTGTAAATTTGGAAAAAAAAAAAAAGATTAGTAAAGACTTTTGTGCTAGAGTTTTTCTTTGTGAGAAGTATTCAGTATCTTAAATAGATAATTCTTTGAAGCCTGTGCCCTACTAGTTTAGAAGTCATGCTTTCAATTTTATACAGATTAAAATGTATTCTATTTTCATTTTAATTTTATCATGGAGCTGTGGATTATTTAGAAATGCTTTGTTTAATATCTAGGCAGTTGTAGCTCTTCTAAGTCCTTTCATCATTTAATGTAGCTTAATTCTACAGTGAGAAGAGAGTATTCTCTAAAAGATTTCAATTTTTTGACATTTACTGAGGGCTGTTGTTATTGCCCAGCATACGATCACTTTGGTTAATATTCCATGAATATTTGAAAAAATGTGTACTTGGCAGTGGTTTAATGCATTTTCTGTAAATATCAATTAGGTCAAAAATGTGTTCATTATATTTTTCAGATCTTTTGTACACTTACTAATTGTTTTTTTGTCTGCTTCTTTATTGTCTCATGAGAGAGGTAATTTAAGGCCTCCCAATATAATTATAAATGTGCTTTTTTCTCTTATTTACATCAATTTTTGCTTTGCCTATTTTGCAGATAAGTGAGACTCCATTATCATTACAAAAGTCTCCCTCTATCTCTAATAATTCATCACGATTTAAAGCTTAGTGTGATATTAATATAGTGACATTAATTTTATTCAGTTAGTGTGTGCATATTACATCTTTTTCCATCTTTCTTTTTATTTTCAAGATTTCTGCATTCTTATATAAAATGCGTGTCTATGGTAAACAGCACATAGTATTTTTTGTTTATATAGTTTGATAATATTAGTATTTTGCTTGTAGTATTTAATCCTTTTACATGTGATATTATTTCTCATATGATTTATTTTATTGTATTGTAAATGTTTTTATTTATTTAAAGCTTTTCTATTTTTGTTCCTTGCATTTATATACATATTTCTATTTACTTGTTAGTCATACATATATTCTCTTATAATATTTCTTTAGTGGCTATTCTCAAATATTTCAGCAAGGACCTTTGATTTATTACAGTTCTAATCTGAAATATTACTTTTAAACTCCCCTAATAATGCTAGACCCTTACAATGCTTTCCCTAACTTTTTTTGCTTAAGCTAGTAAGTCTATAGGCAACCTGGGGCACGGCCATTCCCTTAAGATTGGAGATCCACACTTTGTATAACAGCAGTTTTACCATCCATCTTCATGAAGCTATCCTCTCAAAATTCTGCTGAGCTTTGTGGATCTGCATGAAACCATCAATGAACAGTATAGAGTATACATTCAGAGCAGTATGATATGGGTCTCTGAAATGGGTTTATTACTTAAGTTAACTTAAAGGTTACTTTGCACCAAAAGCTGCAAAGTTATTACTGAATCTATCTCCCATTCCAAACTAAGTGCAGTCATGTTTTTCAATGTATCTAATTATGATTTTTCAGTGAAATCAAGTAACAATATAAAGACATTCTGGTAATAAAGAGTCAACAACAAAAGCACAAAAAAAATTAATACAAACCTACCTCCTCCAATCACAAGGGTTCGTTGGAAAAGTCAAAAAGCTAAAATTTCTTGTAAACTAAGTCCAATATCATTAAAATCCAAAATCAAATTCAATTGCCCTTTGAATATTAAAAAAGAAATCTATAAATCCTTGCAATTGATTATCCTTCTCAGTCTTAGGCCAAAGGGGCTCTTAGTGCTTGGGTAGAGCTGAAGTTACTTGAGAGGCTGCATGCAGTCTGGGCTATCGTGGGAATGGGTGAGATTTATTGCCATCTTGATGAGGAGAATTAGTTCAATATTAAATTTCTGATAAGCCTCACTTTTGTAGAGTTCAAACAGTGTATAGAGCACACAAGATTATCACAGCATTGAAACCACTATCTTCATTTAGAAAACAATTAGTGTATGTTCTTAAAGTGATTACTTCAACCAAATTATATTCCCAGAAACCAGCACTTAGTGTTGCCAAGGATGAGAGCATTAACTCAGTGGTGTCGAAGGATTTTGCCCTGAGTTTCAGCCTCAGTAGGTTTCCAGAGTCTGTGTAGGTTTCCAAAGTCTACTCACTGATACATAAACTTACATTGGGAGAAATTTAACAAGTGGCTTCTTAACCCAATCTGCAGGAAAATCAACCTATATATCCTGTCTTTGGTAAGTGAGGCATCACTTACTTCCCGAAATATTTAGAAATTTGCATTATTGGCATCTCCTGTCACCAGGTCTTTCTTGAGATGTCTTTCTTTTCTATTCATTATACATTACAAAGAGCAGAGTTTAAGAGAGTGTTAAAACTCTTGCTGACTAGTTGGCATCTAGCTAGTTACAAAGGTGTTTTCATTCCTCTGTTGATAATACATCTTGCTGTGCTCATCCTTTTGGATGATGGTTTTTCTCTTATCCCCACATGTTTCATCAGGATGGTCACTTTTAGCAGATGTCTGAAATAAAACAGCATTTGATGCTTTTGAAGCCAGTGCCCCAAGAGCATTTGAGGACCAACACCACTTTTTGTGTTCCCGTTGATATTGGCTTCCCTCAGCTTTCAAATATCCCAGCCTTTGTCTTTTTGCTTTATCTTTTTCTGTAGTATGGAGATATACCTCTAGTAAAAACGTTAACTGATATTCTTACACTTTAATCTGTTTATTTTTTAAAAAATTATATAATTTAAAAATTATTTGCTTTTTAACTGAAAATAGAAGTTTATATTTATGGTATACAGTATGGTGTTTTGCTAGATGTATACGTTGTGGAATGGCTAAATTGAGTTAATTAACAAATGCATATGTTAATTATGCATAATAAGTGCCTCACATACTTATTTTATTGTGGTGAGAACACTTAAAATCTTCTGTTTTAGCAATTTTTAAGAATACAATATATTGTGTTATTAACCATATTTACTATGTTGTACAATAGATCTCCTAAATTTATTCCTGAAAACTGAAATTTTGTATCCTTTTCTCCAACATCTCTTTAATCCCCAACCCCACCCCTGCCCCTCAACCACTATTCTATTCTCTGCTTCTATGAGTTTGACTTTTTTAGATTCCATATATAAGTGATATCATAAAGTGTTTTTCTTTTTGTGTCCAGCTTATTTCACTTAGCATTATGTCCTCCAGGTTCATCTATATTGACGCAAATGACAGTATTTTTTTCTTTTTTAAGTCTGAATAATATTGTTGTTCATGTGTACCACATTTTCTTTATCCATTCATCCATTGATGGACACTTAGGTTGATTCCATATCTTGGCTATTGTGAATAATGTTGCAATGAATATGAGAGTGAAGATATTACTTTGACATATTGATTTTACTTCTTTTGGATATATAATCAGGAATGGAATTGTTAGAGGTTCATATGGAAATTCTATTTTTAATTCTTGGGGGAACCACCATACTGTTTTCCATAATGGTAGCATTAATTTATAGTCCCACCAACAATGTGCAAAAGTTCCCTTTTATTTACATCTTTGCCAATAATTATCTCTTATCTTTTTTGTAATAACTATGCTATTTTCATATACCTGTTGGCCATTTAATCTGCTTAAGTAGTTTCTTATCTTAACACTAATATTAATAGTTATAAGTACTGTTTGCTGGATATAAGCTCTTTTCATTTTTCTCCTTTGCTGTCCCATCCAGATGTTTACTTCTTAATGTATCTCTAGATTTTATCTTATTGATTCTCTAAAAGTAAGAAATAAAAAGTCATTGAGCTCTGGGCCAGGAAAAAGCATCCACTGTCCAAAAAATATTGTCCATTTACACTTTACTTAATTGAATAATGAATAAATCCACTGAGCTGATGCACTCTCATCAAACCAACGTATCACTCAGCAAGGTTTTGTCCTCCAGGTTCCCTTTAATATGATTCATTTTGTATTTTCTTTCAGAAAATTACAAATTATTTCAGAATAAACTCAAATAATAGTAGTCCTCCCCAAATATCTATGACACCTTGAAATGCACCCAGTAATTTTCTGAGTACTTTATTCTTATCTTCTCCAACTTTTCTTCTTATATTATATATTTTTAAATTTTACTATCCTAATTTCTAAATGATAGTTTCTATATCATTCTTATTAGGGACTTTCATAACCTTCTGAGAGAGTCACCCCAGTCCACTCTATGTCTGCAGCTTTTTCCTTCAGATTTCACTAGGCACCAAGGACTGTCTCTGAACTAATAAACATGCTACTGAAAATTTATTTAGCAAAATTAAACCTGGGTAGATACCATTTTCCTTTTTGTGTCAGACTATCTTGTCCTTCAAAGTTTTATTTTATCAGACTATTATTTAAAAAAATCTATCTTTTCCCAATTTAATCGGTCTACCTTTGTTTTGTTTTCATTCTTCTACTGCACGTATTCTGTTGGTAAGCATGTTTTTCAAACCCTCTGCAGGTTTTCTTTAATTTCCTGGGTAAGCTTGATGAGACAAAACATTTCATGTACAAGCCCTATTAATTATTTCTTTAACCTTAGGGTTTGTGATCATCGACGTGTGTTGATAAATCATGTACTTTCTTCATGGTAAGGGACCTCTTTCCTCTAATCCTGACTGCCAGAATAAAATCTATCCTTCTTTTATGTGTAAAGCTATATGCTAGGTTTCTGCAATGTTCAAAATTTTTTTTATAAGTAACAAATCTAAAACCAACTTAATGTCTTGTGGTAGCAAATGACACTTGAACCTATGAACAAGAGTTATGAATTAGACCTGAAAGACAGCTCAGAAAAAAATAAAGTAAGGAAAGGATTTGGAGCAGCCAATCTCCGGTGCCTACTGACTAAACAGCCTGCCCTTTGATGATGACCCTGGTGTATAAATCCAGCAAAACTGCCATATACTGCAGAGCCTCAGCAGGATCAAAATTCCACATGTCCTACTTTTAGGAAGATATCACCAAAGCCTGAAGTCCCTTGACCTGGCCATGCAAGAAGCTTCAGTTTCCATATATTTTAGTGTACTCTCAGGTCCACTTTTGCTCGTATCTGAAAAGTTCAGCTTATATATTGGATTTTTTAGTTCAAAGTGACCAATACATATCAGCTCTCTTTCAAACCTGAGTCCTGAATAAATTGAGAAATCAAATACATAAATGAATAAATAGGAGATCAAAATATCACTTTCATTGATAAAACTTAAGTTAAAAGATGCAGCTTATAACTGCAGCTACAAAACTTTCTAATCTTGAATGTCAAAATAAAATATGTATCTGCCAATCACAGAAGGTGATGGAAACATAGTCCTC
Organism: Eulemur rufifrons; assembly: GCF_041146395.1. NCBI lineage: Eukaryota > Metazoa > Chordata > Mammalia > Primates > Lemuridae > Eulemur > Eulemur rufifrons. The sequence goes on from NC_090997.1 coordinate 51,812,954, forward strand.
TCTTTCAGGGGCAGTCTCCTCTGATATCACAGTAGGAAGGAACAAAATACACATCTAGAATTGTGTTTGTTTAGCTCATTAAGAAAAAGGAGAGAGATCAGGAAAGAGACATGCATGTCTGGTTCCTTATTCTTACTTACCATCCTCGGTAAGCTTCAGGATCCAGGGGTGAAAATTCTGTATGACCTAAGGCTTGAAGTGAAATCCACCCACACACCTGGTAAAGCAGTCACGCAGTACAACATAGGCTACCGCCAACTGCCAAGGTGAAAGGCCTGTGATAGAGTGGTGTCCCCAGTGCTTAAAGCCCTGTGTCCCGACTGCCAGTAACTTCAGCTCTGCAGCATATCTTTCCTCTGCAAAATTCCACTTCCTGCTGTCTTTTCATGAACTAGATATTGATATTTGAGGAGGGTAACCCATAGCATTGCTCTTTCCTATCCCACCTCCTCGTGTGCTTAAGAAAGTGAAAGATAAAACAAATAATAAAGGCAGATGGAAAGTAACTATCATCTTTACTGTTGATGAAGATGATTTTGAAGATTAGCCTGGGGCGCACACCAACAGTGTGTTTTCGGATACTGAAATCCAGTGAGGTCAGCATATCCACTCAAGCTTACCCTGATGAACGCAGAGGCAGACCTCTATCCCCACCTGCTGAGACGGGTCAGGAATGCACGCTCTCCTGGTAGGCCAGTTCCCCGAGGAATTGGGAAGGACTAAGCCAACCATGTAGCATTTAATCTGCCCAATTTTATCAATCAAATCATTCCTGCTTGTCAAGAGAAAGTGAATGAAGGGGAAACGGAGAAAACAGAAGTTCTTAGAAAATCATCTCATGAAAGTCAGAATTAGACACATTCTAATTCTGTGAATGTGTTAGTGAATGACACATTCACTAACCACAAGAGTCCTATTTTCAAATTTATTGGTATAAATTCTTTTATATAACTGTCTTATAAAAGTTTCTGGAAGCAAATACTGTTTATTTAGTATTATTAGCATCATGGTTAAGCAAAGGGGCACTAGAGACAAACTCCACAAACCCAATTTCTGGCTCATTGTGGGACCTTGGCTAGTTGTACGACCTTGAGAGACTATCGGTTTAGAATAGTAAATCTCTCTGCTCCATTGTAGATTGGTGTTGCAGATGCAATGAGACAATACATGTGAAATACAAGCTATTATCTGTGCATTTTCTCTTAGTCTCATTATTTTTGTTATTTTTGCTCCATTAGCCAAAACTTTATTTGATCAATTTTTTCAAAGACTTTTCTTATTTTTTATTGTTGTATTTATTAATTTTCCCTTTTGTTATTATTTACTTCTTTTAAGTATTTTTGTTTATCTTTCCTAAATTTATAGGTTGAATGATGTAAATAACTTTTAGTCTTTCAAAAATTTTTATTTTAAATAGCTATATTTAAGAATTTTTAATTTCTAAACATATTTAATTATTTTATCTTTTGGTTTCTCACTCTCTTTCCCTCATTTCCAATTTTACTGCTGAGCTCAGGGATGGAGATACCATTCACATTGTATCCTGCGTAGTGTATTCTGTAAGATCAAATATTCAATTCTAAAAACATATTGTTTTTTCTGTAAGAAATATTTTTACCAATATAGTTAGCACCTAATCTGAAAATTTATGAATAAATCTATAAAAACATGAAATTTGTATTTGTACAGGCTTAAATATGAATGTATCAAATTTATGCTAATTATTCTCCATATTTTTTACCCAAAATAACTAGATTTACAGACAATGCCATATGGTTTTAAAAAATGCAAAATCGCCTATGAACGGATTTCTAAAACAGACATCAGATGGAATTTTCTAGCATCTGTTTCAAAGTGAAAGTAAAATAAAGCATTTGCTATTCCCAAATAGGGCTATTTCATATTACTGTTAGTGAATTTCCATTTATTTCCTCAAATATTCATATTGAAGTATGAAAACAAAAGATCTTTAATGAGGAGAGTGTAAATAAATTTTAAAACATTTTTATTGTTAATATATAAAACTAAGGAGTATATGAAAAAGTGAACTTCATTTGAGGTTCTTATGAGAAATGCATAATATAAATATATGACATAAAAATGAAAAATTTAGAACTTTCATGTTGATCATACTGTCTTTGAAGTAGTAAACCAGGAGTCTAAAATTTTTAGCACTTCATTTTTCTCTTTATAAAACAGGATTAAACTTACCTTCACCAAAATAGATATAGGAACAAAAGTACATAAATAAAAAAAATCACTAATGATGGATACTGCTAAAATATAAACCAAATGGGTTTTAATAATTTATGTTTTAAATTCAAGTGTCTTGCATAAGAGAATATAATATAATTTCAAAAAAAACATAGTGGAAAACATATATTTCTCCAGAAATCTTTACACTGTTTCAAGAATATTCTATTTCCAGAATTCCCTTGGAGTTGTATATTCCTGAGAATACCTGAATATGGCACAAGCACTTTTGTCGCATAATGATATTGAGAGCTAATTTGGCGGAAAAAAACAAAATAAAACCTTTAAATGTGTAAACTGCATATAGAAACACAAATTTTCTTTGAAAGTCAATTTGCAAAACTCACTCATATAGTCTGTTGCTTTGCTTGGTTTTATTTCATTATTAAAGTGATACATAAGACCTGGCAGAGTATTTACTTTTGTACACCCAGTTCCCCTGGGACTTCACTGCATGGGTTGAGTTTTGCAAATGACTCTATTGTCCATTTCATCATTTCTTCAGTTGCACCATTCCCAACTCCACGTAGGTCTCTAGTTTCTTAATTTATAATCTGGTTACTTCCTATGTTCCAGGAAGTTGCCTGAAGCACCTTTTGTTCCCAAATCTTTTTTGGTATTATCAAAGATAGCTATAAATCCTGATGGTTGTCATCTTATATAAATAATCTTTATTGATGTCTTTATCATGGGTGAGAGATAATTTGTGACCCCATTCAATATTCCATGAGCTATTCTGTTCACATACATCACCAAAAAGGTCCATCTCTATCATTTATTCCCATAATACTGTCTTGTGCCATTAATATGGAGAGAAATTTGTATCTTTCTTTCACGTATGCATGACTCATCCAATGTCCATATTGTGAAACCCAAAGATCAATGGCTAAAGACTTAGGCACTACATTATTTTCCAAGAAACAGAGCTCTTTTATGGAAAGCGGCAGAAATTCTGAAGATGTAGAACGATTATGAGTACTAGTTTTATAGTCCTATCATGTCTTTACCTCTACTCACTCTTAAACTTCCAATGCCTCAAAATGCACATTTTAAAGTGAACATAACATATGCTTGTATTAGAACAGCATTTATTCAGAAAAGCTTTATCTTCTCTCTTCTATTCACCTATTGGAGAGCATTTGGGTTTAGAGGTTTTCATTGATTATAAATTAAGCTGCTATAAATATTCATATATAGGTTTTCGTGTGGATGTAAGTTTTCATTACTCTAAATACCCAAGGGTGGGATTACTGGGTCATGAAGTAAGTGTATGTTTAACTTTATAAGAAAATATTTTCCAAGTGGCTGGACCATTTTGTATTCCTACTAGCAATGTATGACAGTTCCAAGTGTTTTCTAGCCACATCAGTATACTGATATTCTTAGTCTTGTTTTTTAATTTAGCCATTCTAATAGGCATATAGTGGTATCTTCAGCTTTTTTCCTGACAATTCCTCAAATAATCCATAGTATATTTTCTCTACAGCTTTAAATTACAATGCCTTACAAAGGTGGTTTCTTTTTTAATGTATATTTTCACTATAATCCATACATCAAAATACCTTATAAAATCAAATTAACTACTAGTTTTCAATTGAAACAAGGAGGCAGATAAGGTCACTGTAAATACAGAATAGCATGGAAATGACGTTAGCAATCTTTAGTAAATAACCAGAATTTACTCTTGCAAAATTTTCTCGGAATCAAGTTTACTTTGATATTTAATATAAATGACACATTTCCTTTTAGAAAGAATAAACTAACAAACACCAAATATCTTCTAAGTTTGCAATGACATGTCATCATGGACCAAGAATTGATATTCAAAACAATAAAATTTAAATATTCAGAGTCATAATAAATTTATTTTTATTGTGTTTCATTGTGCTTTCATTGTGTGATAACCTTACATATGAATATGTAATTTAATAGTAGTAAATAGTTCTAAGTTTATATCTTTCTTTGCTTCTAAAAGTTCCTTTTAAAAGTAATAATTCAGAACTAAAAATACTAAATTGAAATTAGGTGATGGATCCATTGAGAAAATCATGGAAATTAATAACTTTATCAAAATATCATATTACTAAGACATATATTCTGCAAAGGAGTTGGATGGATTGGAACTTTAAACCGGTTGCAAACAGGTATTGATGCTAAATGCTGGCAAAGGCCTCATGTGGTAAAGATTCACATGTGTAAAAAGATAAAGCTGTGATTTGAAAAGAGATGAAGTGGATGGCAATCAATACTCATTGTTTTGCTGTGGATTTTGAGAGAAACCCAGAAACAATTGAGCATGTGGTGTTAAAAGTCCTCAACTGTGTTCAGGTCACTGAAAATTTCAGAATGTCAAGTTAAGAATTAATTTGACCAGAGATCCAGTCAGGGTATTTTAATATGTTTATTAAGAGAAAATTTAAATAAATGCAGAGAAATGTAAACATTTTTTCAGTGCTTAAAACAAGCACTATTAGTACTTTGGGGACTCAGTTCTTCCCTTACGATGTCAACAGCCCAATGAATTTGGCTACAAATTGAGGCAACAAGAGTTCAGACTCGCATTGGATTCTGATTATTATGAAAACATGTAATGACAATGGAGCAGAAGTGGCGGAGGGATGGGATGTGTGATGATTAAGCATAACGTCTTGGAAACAAACATGTGGGTCAAAATTCTGGCTCCAGTGCTTACTACGTATGTGGGCCCGTAACCTCTCATTGCCTAAAATCCTACGTTTTTCATGTGAGATAAAAGTGCCTAAATGTATAGAACTGTGATACGGTTAAAAGAGAAAATTGATATGAATTTCTTTCTGTATGGTGAGTGCTCAAGCAATATTAGCAGTTTCTATGTTGACATTTATTATTCCCACAGATGTAAGACAGTGAGCCAGAATGGATATTTTCCATTTCCTTTTATTTCCTTACTGACAGGATTATGGTAAGATTCAAATAAAAATATAAAATATATACCATGCAACCTGGTGAGCATATGCTATGCCAGCAAGTGTACACACAGAATACTAACCTGGTGCAAATTATAAGACACCATATGATCAAGATAAGCTAACACAAACCAGTAACAGCTGTCACCTGAATTTTTTGTTCTCGCATGTGTTTTTTTCTGTTTGTTTGTTTTGGTTTTGACAAACTCATTACATTCAAACCTAAAACCATGGAAATTTCAGATTAGGTCTTATCTTTCATATTGCTGACAGTGTTTGAAGTTAGTTTTTCTTTATGTTTTACCTTTAAGAACCTGTTTATCAAATATCAACTCCTCAAGTGTTCTCTGGTGTTCGTACCTGGTTTTAGGTACAAATATTGTGTCTGTCCATAAAGTTAACAAAATTATGATATACATAAAAAGCATTCTTATTGTAAATAGGCATTTAACAGAATAGAAATAGAAATAGAAAACAGCCATTTAACAAATAGAGAAAAATGTAATGTGAAAATATCTTAACAAACATGCACCAGACATTTTATCAATTCATATTAAAGATTCTTCTATGATACATTAATCCATAGCCTTTCATTAGAAAGAGCAGTGCTCCAAATACAAATCAAGCATTGTTTGATGACAGAAAGATATTTCAGTGCTCAATGTTCAAATTTATGTAACTAAATTATAGATTAGTCTAAAACTTCAGGGACTCATGATGTTTAACCTTTTTCTGTTTAAAATAAGCTAAAATTAATTCTCTAAGTTAGTTATTGTCATTAAAATTAATCATTTTAGGAGCATTTGACAATATGTTAATGATTTTTCTATTTAACAACAATGTAGTTTTTGGAGTTATCTTTGAGGAAATTATGGTTTCAAGATGGCTTACTCCCCACATTTTTCATAATTAATTTGTGTCTCATTTTTCTTCACTCCCTTCTTCTAAAGCATGTGAAAGCAGATTCTGCTTGACTTGTATGATAGTGTCTCTTTTCTTTACAGGAAGCTTGACTTGGTCTTCAAACTGATATTCCCCATTATTGGTTGCGATATGTAAGCAATTAAAGGTAATTTTTCTAATGGTAAAAGATGGCTTTATGGCCCCAATTAAATTATCCCTAAATCTTACTTTGTCGGTCACCTTTAGCCACCAGCCTGCCTCCCCTCCTCCTACCCCAATGCAAGGGTCTAATGAAGGTATTTACAAGGAAAAGTTGTTGAATAAAAATCAAAGCACATTGAAAAACTACCCAAGTGTTAGAAACTTCAATGTAGACCTCTACTATACAATCAAGGCTGGGGCGGTAGCTTTCTATTTACTCCTTTGCTCATTTTAAATCATAGACCCATTATACTGAGGCTTACTTCAAGGAAAGTAGAGAAATGTAGATAACTTATGTGTATGAAAAGTTCTTGAAAAATTCCCCCCCTGGATGAGGGTGGGATAGAGGTACAACAAAAGAGGAGGGCCTTGGGCTACAGTCCTTGCTGGTGATGGGCCTTAGCTAGCTAGACTCACCACATGGAATGCAGAAGGAGCAATGGAGAGCAATACTTGGGTACTTCCCTTTGAGCCCAATAATCCTACCCACTTAAAATCATGGTTCCATCAGAATTCTGAAAATCAGATGAAGAATGTACCTTTTCTTGAAGGTGATTTAGGAAGGAAAAGGTGGAAGCCTCCTGGAGGCCACAGGGTAGAAAGGCTCTTTCTTCTCAGATGAACAATACCAGGAATGTTGTCATTGTTTCTGAATTAAGGATAATTTCTTCCTTACCTTTCGTATTTTTTAATTAACTTGAAAGAAACCAGTTTTTTTTTTCTCAAAAGAATTTATGTGACTAGTTACATGTTTTTTAAAGGCATATTCTGCAACCCAAACTCTTAGTGTGTTTGGTTCTTCTCAAACTGAAAGGATATAAGTCGGCCTGGCCTGGCCCATTGAGTTCTGGAACTTCTGAATCACCTTGCAGAGCAAAGGATACAGGCCTTTGCTGTAGCAGGAATTTTGCGGCAGACTTAGGTGTTTCGTATTGTATAACACCTCTTATCATAATTAGGCAGTAAAATAGTGTTGGCATTTCTGATACTATCATCTATGACTTAGGTTAATTTAGTCTCTAAGTCCTCAATATAATGTTTCAATAATATTTAAATCTTTCCATTGATCACAGAATCTTCCCATTCTTTACAAAAGGAAGACATACTTGAATATATAGTTGTCCCAGAAAAGGAAAGTGTTAAGGAGGACTCACACTTACGGATCGTATATGGCTATATAACTCAAATTCCATTCACTCAGAGAGTTCTTGCATATACAGTTGACACCAAATGTTATCCTGCCATTCTGACTCACCCATTTATCATAAGCCAAAATTTAAAATGTTCATAGACAGGATGAAGGACTCAAAAAACCGAAAATAGAGCTTCAGAAGACTGACTGGAAAGAAGGAAAGAAAATTACTTTCTACTGAACAAAGAATTAAAGAAAGAAGGAAACAATATGGTAACTACTAATAAAAAGAATTAAGTTCCTTTACCTTTGGTAATTGGAAAAGTGTCTAGGAATGTGCAAACAGAACTTGAGAACAGGTTTAACAAGCAGTGGCTGCTCTATGACCTGAGAAATTTTAGAAATTGGAAAGGAAAGTATAAGCAGCAGTGGCACAGGGTAGGGGCAGAGGACTGGGGAGATGATGGCATGTCAGCTGGGATGGAACTGAAAGGGTTTTCTCATCTATCCCCACGAGTTGGGTGTGCACTACAGCCTGTGTGCTCTATGCAAGAGATGAGAACGAGCTACTCATGCAGTGCAAGGCAGCCAGTTTGAGTCTTTGAGGGTGTAGAAGTTTATGCATGCAGAATTCTAGGAAAATTAGAACAGCCTATGGCTTGAACAGAGAAACAAAAGTACCTGAGTTCTTGAATGCAAAATCCAGCCTGTGAAAGTTTGTCAGAGGTTAAGGACAAAGTTAGCACATTTTAAAGATTGAGGTCATTTAGGAATTTCCAAAATCTATATAGTCCATCCTCATAATGATTGACGCAGTATATAGTATTTCTCCCCATTCAAGTTTTTAATACAACTGTGATATAAGCAAGTAATCAATCAATCAGTAGAGGAGAAAGAAATTTAGATAAGCTATTTTATTGTATGAGATCCTAAAGATTAGAAAAGTATTGATAGTGTAAAAACAAGTTTGGTTTCATCATTAAAAATAGATTTAATAATAAGTACTAATGAAGGTGATGGATTTTTCTTTGATTCCATTTACTCTGAAAATTGCTTAAAGTACACTAATGACTTTTCAGGTATTGATATATGTATACATACCTTTAGAATAAAAGTGTGCCTTGGAGAAAGAGCTACAAAATATACAATAAACTTAGGCTAATAGTTTTACAGAGAAAGTTAAAGTATTAATTTTGTGAAGACAGATCTTATAAGTATAATTAGATTAGATTCCTTTAACTGAAACCAAATTTTAGATAGCCACTTACATTTAACACTTGAATGCTAAAAAAACACCTCCTATTCATTGAGATACTGTTAGAGAAGCCCAAATATCACTGTTAAGAGCAATTACACCACTATATTCCATTTAGTACATGACTACAAATCCTTTTTTCTCTTCCATTTTTAGTATGTTTTATGAATAATGAGGAAAATCAAATGCATTAATAAAAGAAGTAAAATAATCTCTTTCTCTCCACTCTGCTCTTTTAATTGTTTGGGAAATGACTTGAGTCACTCTTGGCTAAATCCCCAATATTAACATTCTTATGACTTTCTTGCCATTTAGATCATAGGTTATAAATTTTTTACAGGAATTAAAGATTCCTTTAATAATTCTCTCACAACACCATCCCAAGAGCCTAGGTATTTTGTGATAAGCGTAACATGTTGGAAATTACTAAGAGTAGTTAAATTGTATATTTGTGGAAGAATTTTTTCTACATTAGTGTTAATTCAAGGATATTTCCATACACCGTCATTCCCACTTTCTCTTTTGTAGAATGAAACAATTTCCTGAGTGTTAGAAAGCCACAGCTAGATCTTTTAGGGTGTTATTTCAGACAGTTTTGTAGTGAAAATTACTGTCTCGGAAATTTATAGTTAAGAAAAAACACTGACAGATTAATAAATCTTATATATCCTCCCCCCTACTCCAATACACAATGGCCCAAAATTAAGTGACTTAAATTAAGAGTTAAAAATAGTATTCCCCTACTCCATAGGCACCCACATTGCAAAATATCAGAATGTGAAAATACTTTCAGATTTCTCCCAATATTCCTGGTATTTTCCAGGTAAGGCTATCTCATGGTATTCATGAAGCAATATTACTTGCTGTTTGACTCGGGACTTCTTGCCAGGCCACGGTGACAACTGGCTAGTGTCTAAGTATTGACAGTGGGGCCTGTAAACCGCAGATCACGCCACCAAATGCCCAGTGCTGCTGATTCTCATAGCAAAATGTATGTTCTATGCCTCTTGGACAAGTATATACATCTATGATACCCTCTTTTGTTTCTTCTCTGTTCTAAACCATTTCCTGATGAGGATGACGTATGCTTTCATATCTACCTCCGGGAGTACAAATCAGGATTTCTTTATGCTTCTAATGTGTTACAGCTTATTTCAGTATTTGTTAAGCCACCAGAGTGGCTTAAAACCTGTCAGTACTTAACATTGAAATTAGAATAGAATTTTATCTGGTTATCTTTATTCTTCATAACATGACTTCTGACTGCATCTCCAAGTAAATCTCACATTACTTTTCCCCCTCGATCATTATGTTCCAGGACTTTCAAAATATAAGTCCCTCACTCACTCCTACTTCAGAACTTTTGCTCATGCATTCTCTTTACCTACAATACTCGTATCCCTACTTTTTACCTGGCTACTTCCTATTCATTCTTCAAGTCTCAATTTTAATGTCACATCACATCTTCAAAAGCATTAATTTAATCCAGTAACCATGTTATAAATGCTCATGATACCTGTTATTTTATCAAATAAATCCTTATATTTTTGTAAGTATTTACTCACTGGTATAATTATTTCTTCAATACTTGTCTCCCTCATTAGTTTGGTAATAACATAAAAGACTATGTCTAGGCTGGGCACGGTGGCTCACGCCTGTAATCCTAGCACTCAGGGAAGCCGAGGCGGGTGGATCACTCAAGGTCAGGAGTTAGAGAACAGCCTGAGCAAGGGCGAGACCCCCGTCTCTACTAAAAATAGAAAAAAATTATCTGGCCAACTAAAAATATATATAGAAAAAAATTAGCCGGGCATAGTAGCACGTGTCTGTAGTCCCAGCTACTCTGGAGGCTGAGGCAGAAGGATTGCTTAAGCCAAGGAGTTTGAGGTTGCTGTGAGCTAGGCTGACGCCACGGCACTCTAGCCCAGGCAACAGAGTGAGACTCTGTCTCAAAACAAACAAACAAACAAACAAAAAACCCCACAAATGTATTAACATCTTTTCCTTAGCCCTGCTAAAGGAAATAACTTTTTTTATAATTAAAAAAAAAAAAAAAGACTATGTCTATTTGTGTACCACTGTACCGCCAGTGCTGAACACAATGCTTGCAAAATACTGGTATTTCTCCAGAATACTTATCGAAGAAATTAATGAATGAGATTGAGGTTAATCAGGTGGCAGAAATTTAACACTGCCCTTATTGTATTACTTTGCAAGAAAAATTGACTCTGGATTTCATAAGCACAAAGATGGCATTTCTTATAATGGGCAAGTTCCTATTAAAGGCAAAATATCCTGTTTGGGCAAACACTCCAGTCCAGCTTTCTCTAAGTTTTTGGTTCATATATTGGGAAATGTTATCTACCATACATATTACCTTTGATATGACAACTGGTGACTGCCTGTGATGTAGAGAGCATTCACAGAAAGGGCAAATGATATGTGCCCAGATACTCATCTTTTGTACAACTGTCTCTTAATAATGGGCCAGTTCTTAAAAAGAATTTGTGTGGCTGCTCTCCATTTAAAGATGATTTCTTTCCCAAGAGGCACACAGCAGACCTTATGACAGAAACCCATATGAGTGGTCCAGAGTAATTTCAAAGCCTCTTGCTGAGACAGTGTGTCCTATTTAGAACACACATTTTTATTCTTTTTTTCCCCCAGAACTCATGCATACTCAAAAAGTTATAACACAGCATCTCAACAATCAAAGTGACTTATGTGTTTGTGCCAAGATAAATTCCTTAAAAATAAACATTTATTTTTATATTTACCTTACTAAACCCACAGCCCACTATCTCCTGGGCTGCAATGTGGCATCCAGCACATGCCACAATGATCCCTAAAAATGGTGTGCCCTAGACTTCATCTCTCCAGGACCAAAGCTGTGAATGGACTAATCTGAAAAGCTCATCCTGCCTAATGATGCATGTAATGTGTGTGTGTTTGATGGAGATAACTGGACACATTAATACTTCCAAATCTGATTTTTAGGCTGGGAGTTGATGGAAGCTGGGGGACAGATATATGGACACAGCTTCTCTTTCCAGCACCATTCAAATCATCCCACATGGTTTCTACCTGCTCTATCCAGGCATGCACAAAACACGGCATGTTCATAGGATTGCACTTTGAGGACAGCAGTTTTTTAGAAATGTGTGATTTTTTTCAACAGAACATTAATTTTTCATTTAAGCTTATATCTTTTGCCATGTGATTATGAAAGGAATAATGTATGCATTTTAAGTACAGCTTTATTATACTTTGAGGTCACTATTTTCTCAGAGATATGTATGTCCAACTTTATAATTGGCTTATTGAAATAATAGAATTGAATACACATAAATTTAGTTATCATGCACAATAGTAAGAATGAATATATTTTTCTTATTATGTAATTAGTGATCATGATCCATGAGAATTTGGAGTTGGTATGCAATATGAGATGGACATAAGAAAGAAATACCAATGGAAAAACTGAGTTTGTTTTAGAAAAAAGATGGAAATTAATAACAGAATTAAACCATTTTTTAACAAAGGGAGTATTATAGGGATTGCAATAACTGAAGAATAATAATAAAACTTCTGAATGAACATACAAAAATCCATAATCTTCATATAAGCAAAAATAATCAGGATATACAATTTTAAAAGCCAATAAAAATAACAGCTTAAAAATGAACTTATAACTTAAATAAAAACATTCAAACCTATAAAAGGAAAGATCTGAACCACTTTTAAGGCCAAAATATACTTGAACAATTGAAAGTTGTTTCTTATTTACGGATAAAATATTTCAACTTCATAAAGATGCTGCTTCTAAGATGATATGTAAGTCAAATGTGATCCCAATAAAAATGCCAACAATACTAGACATGTTGCTTCTAAATTTCATCTAGACAAAATAATATAAAATAATATTTAGGCAAACATTTAAAAAGAAGAGCAATTATTCAGGTAGTACTGCCAGATATTAAAATATATACAATTATTTATGTGTATGAACTTGGAAGCAACAAAGATGTCCTTTAGTAGGTGAATGCATAAATAAAATATGATACATCTAGACAATGGAATATTATTTAGAGATTTAAAAACATGAGCTGTCAAGCCATGAGAAGATATGGAAGAAACCTAAATGAATATTACTAAGTTAAAGAGGTCAATCTGAAAAGGCTACAAACTGTTTCTAACTATATGACATTCTAGAAAAGGTGAAACTATGGACACAGTAAAAAGATTAGTGGTTGTCAGGGATTGCAGGGAGGGAAGGATGAATAGGCAGAGCATAGAGGATTTTTAGGGCAGTGAAACTACTCTATATGATACTTTAAGGATGTCATCATAAACTTTTCCAAACCCATAGGAGGTACAACACCAAGAATGAAACGTACTGTTAGCTATGGACTTTGGATGATTATAATGTGTCAATGCAGATTCATTAATTATAGCAAAGGTACCACTCTGAGGAAGATGTCAATAATGGGAGAAAGCATATTTATATTGGGGTGGGGAATATATGGAAAATCTCTGTACCTTTTGTTTAATTTTGCTCTATACCTAAAGCTGCTCTAAAAATAAAGTCTATTTTAAAAAATCATACTATAAAGTCCTTCTAATCAAAACAGCATGTTACAGATTCATGAAGAGACCAACAAAACAATACAGGAAGTCCAGAAAAGACCCAAATACAAATAAAAATTTAGTGAATGTTATATATGGTATCTTAGACTACTGGAAAAAAACATAGTCATTCTACAACATAGTGTTAAAACTGGATAGCTATTTTTAAAAGAAAAAAAATGGATCTATTTTTGATAACATATACCTGAAAACACTCTACTTGGATCAAGAATCTAAATAAGAACATGCTTGGCTTTCTTTATAACATGAGTGGCAACATTACTAATTATGACTCAGTATCTTGCAGCCATATAAAAGAAAATATTCATAAATTCATCTTCATTAAAAGTTTTTAAATGTATGATAAAACTGAGAAAAATTAAAAGGCAAAGATATTTGCAATTTGCATCACAGAAAAAATGCTAATATTCATAATTTTAAAACTTCTTAAATGTAAAGGAAAAATAACATTGGAAAATGATGAAAAGATATGAACAGACAGTTCACAGAAAAGATAGAAAAATGGTCCTTCAATATATGAAAAGGCATTCTAATTCATTAATAACAATAGGAATGCAAATTAAAACTACACCAATATTCTATTTCTTCCCTACCAGATAAGAAAAATCAGAAAAAAGCAGAAACTCAGAACACTGAAAACACATCCTATTGGCCAGGCTTTGGGAAATCAGACACTCATAGCAGTTGGCAGAAACATGTGAAGGTAAAACCCCTAAGGAACATGATGTGGCAATATCTAACAAAATTGCATATGCATTTACACTTTCATCTAGAAACCCCACTTCTAAGACTTTACTGTGCGTATACATATATATATATTTGCAAATACAAAATAGTATTTACAACAAACTATTCAGTGCAGCATTATTTGAAATAGCAAATGTTGGATAAAATACAAAAGTCCATGCATAGAAGACAGATTAAATAATTTATGGAATAGCCGCACAGTGGAGTACTATCCAACCATATAATGAAAAGATAATTAGCTATGAACTTTTATGGAGTATTCCCAGGACACATTATTAACTGAAAAAAGAAGGCTCAAAAAAAGCATACAGAGAATACCTTTGTGAATAAGTATAGAAGAAATGTGTGTGTATGTACAAATAAATGTTTTCCTATTATATTTGAATATATGATAAATAGTATGTAAAATATCACACATGGGAAGGACAAACAGAAAATAATGAAAACAGTGAATTAAATGGGTGGTCACAAAGAAGATGGAAGGGATGGAGGGATGGAGATAAGCTCTTCTTTACAGATGAATGACAACTAATAAATGTAGAAAGAATGATAGAAAAATCAACCATTTTCAACCTCGAAGGCAATAGTTGAGTCAGGCAAACATTATCAACAGATGCTGAAACTATCTTGTGAAGAATTGTTGGAAAACAATATTCCTCCCTTTTCAAGATATAATACAAGATATAACTTATTAATTACTAATGGGAAAAAATGTTTCTTTATGATTGAGAGATTTGGCAACCAAACTTTATATCATCAATGGTAAAACAACTTGATATAATGCTCTTCTTAGTGTGAAAAAACAAGAAATATACACACCTGTCTACTATTCTTGCCATAATTATTGACCTGAATCTACTCATGTGGAAACAATAATAAAAAACAAGAATATAATGGAAAAAAAGGAGACAATTCAACCTTAAAAGAAACTATAGAGATATAATCAAATACAATTTGAAAACCACAATCATATCCTCAAGTTTTACCAAAAGATTTTAGAGGACATTTTGGAAACAATTAGGGAATTTTAAATATGGACAGTCAATTAGGTGATATTATTAAATTAGTATTAATTTTCTTGGATGTGACATTGGTGTAGTGGTTATATAGAAGAATGTTCTTATTCTTAGGAGATTCACAATGATATATTTATTGGAGAAATTATGAAATGCCTGAAAGTTATTTTCAAATTGTTCAGCAAAATAAAAGAATGTATACATATTTAGAGAAAGAAAACAATTTTTGAAAAAATGTTAATTTGTAAATCTATCTAGGTACAGGTTGCCTAGGTGCCTATCGTAAAACTCCTCCAACTTTTCTGTATTTTTGAAACTTTTCCCCCAAATAAAAATTTATATAAAGAGAAAAACTTTTTGCTATTTTCATAATATAGACTGTTTTTTAAATTAAAAAATAAACAAGAATGGAAAAACAAGCACCATATGTACTCACCATTAAATTGGTACTAATTGAGCAACACTTAGGTGCTCACCTGGAAGTAATATTCATAGGGTGCCAGGCAGGTGGGAGGGTGTGGTAGGGATGGGTAAACTCACAAGTAATGGGTGCAGTGTGCACTGTATAGGGGATGGGCATGCTTGTAGCTCTGACTTGGGTGAGACAAAAGCATTATATGTAACCAAAATGTTTGTATCCCCATAATACTCTGAAATTTAAAAATTAATTAAACAGATTAGTTATCTGATGAATGTATATCCAAAGGAGATTTTTCAAATACAGTCCTAATACATGTGTACTCCTCTCTCACCTCCAGCCATTTGCTGGAACCCCTGTAGAGGACATGGTTGCAAAGTTAAAAACTTCAATTGAGGTATTAGTTCACCATTTTTTTTTTTTTTTATGGCTGAGCAGTCCTCGATGGTATACTATACCTCTTGTATTAACCTGGATGGAACTGGAGACCATTCTAAGTAATGTATCACAAGAATGGAAAAACAAACACCACATGTACTCACCATCAAATTGGAACTAATCCATCAACACTTATGTGCATGTATGGAAATAACACTCATCGGAAATCAAGCAGGTTGGAATGGGGAGGAGGGAATGGGTAAATCCACATCTAACGGGTACAATTCACATCATCTGGGTGATGGGCACACTTATAACTTTGACTCAAATGGTACAAAAGAAATTTATGTAACTAAAACATTTGTACTCCATAATATTTTGAAATAAAATTTTTAAAAAGCTTAAATTAAGAGGCATCACTAGAATTAAGCCACTTCTGAAATACGTTCTTAATGGGTTTACTAAAGTACAGATGTTAAGGGAAAGTCTGATCATAAAATATTCATCTCCAAATGCTTCAACCTCCTCCAGGAGCAAGTATTTTTCAGGGCTTGAAGTTGCAAGCATAAAACAAGGTCAAAAAGTAGGCATGACTGGATTTGGGGGGAGTCATAGGACATTATCAGCACTCAGTCTTGCCGTTGGCTTCTCTGAGTTTTGCTTTCCTTTGTGTGGATGGTGTTCTCAGGCTGGCTCTCCATTCCTGCTGACCAGATGTATGCGGCCACCCCAGTTTTACTGCTATCCTCTCACGACTTTAATGGTTGGAGGTTTCTCTTACTCCTCAGACAGATCCTATCTGCTCTTATTGTCCTCTCTTGGATTAGATATCAATCCTCAAGAAATGCCTGCGGCCAGGGACATGTGAGACTATGAGTTACTGGGCTCACATTGACCGAATCTAAAAGAGGAATGACATTGTAGCACCTAGGCTACTTGAATGGAAAAAGGAGAGGATGTTTCCCAAAAAGCAAATTAGAATTTGCTTAACATTAAAAAACAGGAATGAGTGCTGGGCAGGCAAAAACAACAGCTGCCAACTACCAGCACCATGGCCATTTCTGGAGCCCTGAATTGAACATTTTACTTTATGTTATTTTTGTCACATTTTGTGACTTCAAATAAGCTACTTGAACAATTTCTGGAGATTTTAATTTTCTCTTCTAATCAGTATTCTCCTATATATTTTTATTTTTATAAGATGAACTACCTTTGATTACCAATTTCTTGACTTCACATTCATCTTTACTGAGATAAAAGCAAACTTGGTACATTTCATTATAAATTATAAATGTTTTCTGTATTAATTTTTCTCAGTTTTTGTTCCATTTAATTTTAGTCATATCTCTACAAAGTTAAGTTGATAATAAAGATAAGATACTAACCTCTAAAGTAAAGATATTCTGATTTCAATATGATTCATTTTTAATAGAGAACAAAGTTGTCACAGTAATCCATTAAATTTCTTGAGCACAAGGTGCTTTTCATTCTAGTAACAACCTATATCCATCACTTTTGCCCTTCATTAGTGAGATAAAATAGTGCTTGATGAGCATGAAGAGGCATCATATTATAAACCATCACACTACTACACAGTGTAGGATGAACTAAAAATATGGAAATCATCTTGTAAATATGAGCTTTATGAATTGTTACTCTCCGTATCATAGGAAAAAATCCACATACCTAAGAATTCCTCATGATTTGCAATGATTCATATACACTCAGACCTGATCCATTGGATCCTCCTGAATCTTTTGTTTTATAGAAGTGTATCAATCAACTTTTTTCAGTGAGGGACAACCACAAAATCTCAAAGACTTACAATATTTAGTTCTTACTCATGTTATGTAAATGCTGTGGGTCAGCTTCAGCTGGCTGAGCAGGGCTCCATCTGGTTGGTTGGCCTTATGCTTGATTTGTCTTTTTGTGTTTTCTTATTCCAGGCCCCAGGTGGAAAGGTCAACCACTGCTATGGCATACTGTTGTGATGAAAGAAGGCAGACGTTAAAGGCAACCAATGGAAACTTGCAATACCTCCAACAGCTTCTGATAAGATGCAGAACATGTCACACCTGCTCACATTCCACTGGCCAAAGCAAGTCACATGTCAAAGCTTAGCAACACTGGGGCATGGAATTGTACCTGGCCCAGTGAGTAAGGGCCAGGTATAAATGAGGGGGTGGTGAATATTTGGTTGACAATATTATCTATCACAATAGTAAAATAAGAAGCTGACTTATTTTACTATTCTTGGAGTATATAGGCAATTATTTATCCACTTAACTACTTTACACACTCTTTGTTTGAAGTCCACTATGGGTGAGGTCCTTATTAAGTGCTCCCTTGTGGTATGAATTCCTATCCCCTGTGATATGAATTCACAACACTAGAAAGAAAAAGAGAAGCATATGAAATGGTTCCTATTAAAATATTTGCTGGGAAGAGCCAGATATCAAATGCCTTAGGGCTTGTGGGCCACATACAGTCTTTATGATGGCTTCTTTCATCTTTCTCCTTCTTCCTCCTCCTTCTCTTTCTCCTAAAGATTATTTAAATGTGTAAAAAAAATTATTAGTTTTCATACTGCATAAAAAATGAGCCACCAGCTAGATTTGCCCAGGGGCTGCCAGTCCCTTCTTTAAGAGAAAACAACAGGAAAACATAACTTCTATGACCCATATTAAGCAAACTGTATAAATTCAAATAAGTTTGTATACTCTACTTTCATTAACTAGTAAACCTATAAGTAACTTCTCTTTTAGTTTGCAACATCCCAATAACTGAGAGAACTATACAAAATCTCTGTGCCAAAAAGTATTTATGACAGAGCCTGTGTGGCTGTGACAAATGTATTTCCCTTAGCTGTTCAGACTCATTCTCTTGAGCACATAGTTCATACTTTAGCTTCATGCTTAATTTTTTTACACTGAATCTGTACTTCAGAGATGGTTTATCTCAAACTAGAAATAAAGAAGATAACAGGTATAGCATATAAGGGCATGAACTAAGTTCAGGTCTTGGTTTTGTCATTTGTTAGCTGGGTAGAGCATGTTTATAATAGCTAATTTATAGCCTTTGTCTGATAAGCCAACATCTGTGACATTTTATAATTGTATTTTACCTCATGATTTTCCTGGTTCTGTGTAGGTTGAGTAATTTGGGATTGAACTGTGGGTATTTTCAATATTATGTTAGGAGACTGTGTTTTATTTAAATCCTAAAAAGGATATTGATTTTTATTTTCTTACTAGACAATTTCACCAGGTTAGGTTCAGGCCAAGAGTTCCAACTTGTTTTCTGTGGGTTCTTATTCCAGTGTCAATTCAGTTGTCAAAGCACTTCCAGGGATATTCAGATCAGCCCCACATTTTGCCATCCAGTAGACAATCTGGGAATGAGTGAAACCTACCTTGAGCTCAGTTCCCAAAACCTTTGATAGGATGTTGAAGGTAAGATCAATGCCTGTGCAGTTTGGAGGTAATCCCAGGAGTTCATACACAATTTATGGGATTTCTGTTGATCTTCTTCCTTTCTGTGATCTCCCCAACACTTTCTACCTCCCTGAGACTTCTCACCAGAAATCTAACTTCTTGCTTTTTTAGACACTTCTAAAAGTGTGTTTGCATTCAAGAACAAATGGTAGGAGAACAAATATGCTATGTGTCACATAGACAAAAGAAAAGAAAAAAAAAAAACAGAATAATAACCTTAGCATAGCAAGTAAACTACCACGAACAGAATATATGTTAAAATGATCAAAAATAAGTAATGACAATGATCAAAACATAAATCCGGGGATTATAAATCTGCCAATATTCTTTCATCAAGCACTCCCCAGTAACACCAAGGCATCCCTTTCACTTTAAAAATCTCTCAATAACTGGCATCTTGCTATTGGAAGAGCAGGTAAGATCTCCACCTTGATATTGGTCTACATTATAGAGTCTTCTTTGTTCTTGGCCTGTTTTTCATTGTTCTCTCTGAGCTGGAGACACATATGCTACCAATGTTAATTTCAATGTTCTGATATGAAAACATATATGTGCAATTTTCCCAAGGAAAATGATTTTATTCTTGTGTGACAATGCAAATTCAGTGTGAAATTCAAGAAGAGATCTCAAAAAGCACACAGGGAAGCCAGAAGAACCTAGGTCTACATGGACTCCTAAATCCTGATTCATGATGTTTCTATGAAAAAATGCTGACATTGTAACAGATATTCAATGCAAATTGGTTTTCTCTTGTACTTTGATAATTGTCAAAGATTTTTCAGGGCCCCTTGTGTTATACTTTTGTTTACTACACTCAAACTTTGAAGAAATTGACTTCTTTGAGTCAAATGTGGTAGTTATCTTTTCTTTTATTGACACTAACACATTGTACAGTCAATTGGGTTGGTCTAAAATTTAAAAAAATGAGTGGCTTCTGAAAAGAGGTTTAAATTGATCAACTACTGAAATTTTATCTGGATATGTACTAGATTTGGGGGAAAATTTAGAGATATCTTCACAATAATTTCATTCAGACTTACCTTAATCTATTTTCCAAAGCCTTGAGATGTATAAATATGTTTACAGATGTGATATCTTAAAAACTGGTATATGTGAGAGCCTTAAAAAAAAAAAATAACAGTAGCAGCAGCTCAGCACATTTATATACCATAGAAGTAATGAGAAAATCCATTTATTTGGAAACATTTCACCTTCAAGTTCTTCCCCTTCAACCATATAGATGCGATTTGAAAACATTAAAGGTACAGCAATTTAATCACAAATGTCTTCCAGCTGCCGGCCAGGAATGATATTTTCTGTTGTCTCTCTTTTTCTTTTTCTCATCTTGAAGACACACAAAGTATAAGAAAAACTGCCAGATGTCATGAATTGCAGCCCTGATAAACACAGTGCAGTCTGACAAACAGATGGAGGTGTCTGAGGCTCCCCTCATTCAGTGATGCTGTTTTTTCTGTGGTGTGATTCACACCAGGTGATTATCACGGATCCCAGATGCTGGCTCTGCAGCAGCCACCCAGAGCTGTACCTTCTCTCAGGGTCTTAGACTTTGTGTAATGAGTTTAAAACGTTTAGGCCCTGCTGAGCCTGCATTTTGTTTTTCGGGTTGTTGCTTTTTTTTTTTTTTTTTTTTTTTTTAAGTGGTTAGTCAATAGTGAAATGAAATGGGCTCTGAAGATAATGAATAAAATATAACAGGGAAGCAAAGACTTTTTTCCTTCCTAAAGCAATGTCAGCATTTGTGTAAGTACAAATAGGAGAGAGCAATGACTATTTAGGATGCAGGTTGAGGAAAATTTAAGAGATTGAGCAGAATTTAATGACAATGATATTCTAAGATGTAAACCTAAAAGACAGATCTTCTTGAAAGCAAAAATTTTAGATACATCTAGTCCACTTAATATCTATTCTACCACATGAAGTCTTAAAGTGGGTGTTTTGGCACCAGATGATTTACATGTGAGAATGGAGAAAAACAATAAAAGTAAATTAAATATTATTAGACCAGAAATCACAAGCAGTCAACCAACATCAGAATTGAAAGAATCAAGGAAAGATGTATTATTGGCCAAGGATATGTCTGGGACAGGACTACATATTGAATTTTTAGTATTAAAACCTGTTTCAAGCATATAGATCTAACAAATGCTAGGTAGGTAGATGCCCAGGTGAGGCTGAGGCTGAACACAAGTCATGATTCAGCTACTCAGTAGATATATTTCTTTGCACATACTTCTTAAGGCACATGAAATGTATTAAGAAGGTAAATTAGATTTAAGTCAATCATCAATTATTTGCTAATTGTATATGCTTTTAAAAAGTGGATGACAGAGTGGGGGGTTAAAGGAAGGGTTAGAAAAACTGCTTACAAATGTGGTATATGTATACCATGGAGTATTACTCAGCTATAACAAATAATGGTGATTTAGAATCTCTTTTGTTCTCCTGGAGAGAGTTGGAACCCATTCTACTAAGTGAAATATCCCAAGAATGGAAAAATAAGCACCACATGTACTCACCAGCAAATTGGTTTCCCTGATCATCACCTAAGTGCACATTTGGGAATAACACCAATTGGGTGTCGGACAGGGGTGGGGGGTGGGGGGAGGGGATGGGTGTATACCTACATGATGAGTATGATGTGCACTGTCTGGGGAATGGACAGGCTTGAAGTTCTGACTCGGGGGGATGAGGGGAGCATGGGCAATATACATAACCTGAACTTTTGTACCCCCATAATAAGCTGAAATAAAGAAAAGGAAAAAGAAAAACTGCTTACAATCTTGAAGCAACTAACACCGATTTGGGAGCTAAGACATACACATAAGAAATCAGTAGCATGTTATTGACAGAAAGCAAGTACTGCTGAACAAATAGCAATATAAGTTTCTCATTAAGGACAAAGACCATGCATATGCATATTATGCCTAACAGGGCTCCAGTGCCTAACCCTTAGTAGGTGATTAATAAATACGCATTAAATAAGATGAGACACAGAACAGGCTAGATTACACTAAAATTCTTTTGTGCCAGTTCTTTAAGGATTAATGGACAAGACTTGGTAGAAAATAAAGGGAAAGAAATCCATGTAAGAAAAATTGTTAGAAAATAATAGGCAAATTATACACAGCATTGTAAATTGTAATATCTAAGAAATACAAACCAAACGACCTACTTTAAATTCAAAACGTAGGCAAAAGGAGGCACCACAAATTTCTTTAGTGATTAATGAGGTCTAAATGCTATCTTAGGAAAAGCATTCTTGAAGCTATATGTAGCTTGAGTTGTAATAGGAACGACTAAAGGTAGAAAAACTATTTGAAGACTAGATATTCCAGTGTTAGTTGAAAAAGAGCTATTATAGATTTGGAGGAAGTAATACAATGATCAAACACAGTCTATAAAGACTGATTTATATGTGATAATAGAGGAAAACAATAAAATAAATTAAAGAGTACTAGAGATCCCAAGCAGTCAATCAATATCATAATTGGAGGAAACAAGGAAAGATGTGTTATTGGCTGGGAAGATAGCTGAGACAGACTGAATTTTAAATATTACAACCTCCTTCAAGCATACAGACTTAACAAATGCTGTAATCTTACCACATTTGTTTATATACTTTCCTTCTAAAGAAATAAAACTATACAGATGCCTTTGATACCCTTTATTACTTTCATTTCCCCCTACAGTCAAAGGCAGGCATGAATATGAAGTCGTTTCATATTAAAAGTATATGTACATATATAAAACAGTATGTGTTTTATACCTTTTTTAAATCTGTATGATTTTATAAAGTATTGATTATGTGTGTTTAAAATTTATCTAAATGTTCTATTTTGCATCTTTCTTTATAAACTCAGAGTTTTTGATTACCATGTAAATATCTGTAATACAGGTTTCAGTCATTCACTCTGATTCACTCACTGTGGGTGGGTCATTGACTGAGTTTATGGTATCTTTGGTCAAGAGGAGTTATCAATTTCAATGTCTAATTTATCAGTCTGTTCTATGGAGTTTGTACTTTGTATTAATATGCCTTATTTAAGAGATTCTTCCTTGCCTTGATGTAAGAAGCTTTTCTTTTTTATTTGTTTTGTTGTTTTAAATTTAATATGAAATTTGGGAGTTAAACTGAAATTTACTTACAACATGATGTGTGAAGTATGTGTATAATTTTCTGCTTTTTAAATTATCCATTTATTAGAGAATCAATATTTTCTCCACTCATTTTCCATGTCACCTATATCACACAGAATGTTTTCATACATCTGTGAGTGATTCCTCTCCCCTTGAACTGATACATTTGTTGTCCTTGCATCAATACTGCAATATTTTGATTTTTATAACATCATTATCAGATTGGTAGACTATCACTTCATAAAATCTATCAAAAGTTGTTGGTATTTTGGCTGGATTGTGTTGAACTTATACATCAATTTGGGGGGTGATGTGACATGTTTGTGGTATGGAGTCTTCCCATTCATGAAAGAGTATATCTCACCATTTATTAATTATGACTTCATTTTCTTCAGAAACTTTTTACCATAAACATAGATATAATTTTAGTTGCTATAGTTGCTAAAAAAAGAGGCTTTTAAAATTTAAGTTTCTATTTGGTTTTTGCTGGTAAATAGAAATGCCATTGGTTTTTTGTGTCTTTGTCTTATATATACCAAATTATAGGATGCCCTGATTAGTTTTAAGTTTGCATATTTTTTCTTTCTGATTGCTCATGTAAGAAATTCTATCATTATAGAAATATGTTACTTTCTTTATAAGAATTATGACTTTGACTTATTGTTATTCACTTATTACATTGACTAGAATTACACTGCCCATAATAGTAACCACTAGCTATATATGACTGTTTAAATTCAAGTTAATTAGATTTAAATAAAATTAACTTCTCAATTGCTCAACTGCTAGCCACATTTCAAGTGCCCAATAGCCACATGTGTCTAGTGGCTACCATATTGTGCCACACAGAAATAGAGCATTTCCATCATCACAGAAAATTCTATTGAACAGTTTCAGGCTAAAACTTCCAGTAGAGAAAATAACAGAATAAATTGGGATAACTCATGTACTAAAATAAGTTAGGATTATACTCATTTTATACTCCTGTGTAATAAATTATCCAAAACTTTATGTCTAAAAACAGCATAAATTTATTATCTCACAATTTCTGCAGGTCAGATGTCTAAGCACACTGTGGCTGGATTCTCTGCTCAAGCTTTTACCAGGCTGACATCAAATCGTTAGCCAGAGTGGTAGTTCTCACCTGGGGCTTGGTGAGAACTTGCCAGCTCACTCGTTCTGGCAGAATTCATTCCTTTGTGATTGTAGGACTGAGGTCCTCAGTTGCCAGCCAGCTCTTGCCTGGGACTACTCTTGCTCCTAAAGGCCACCTACGGTTCCTTGCTGTGTGGCAGTGTATAGACAGTTTATTATATGAATATTTGCTTTCATTCAGGCCCACCAGAATGCATCTCTCTTACTTCCTCTTCTGTGACCAACAGGTGAAAACTCTGCTTTTAAAGGAGTCTCCTGGTTATATCAGTCCCTTCAAAGAGTATCTCCCATTTACTAAATAAATTAACATAATCATGAAAGTGATATCTCGTCACAGTCACAGCTTCCACCCTCACTTAAAGGAGAGAGGGTTATAGAAGATTGAAGGTCACTGTGAGTCATCTTAGAATTCTACCTATCACATCAATTTTAAATGAAACGCGTACCTACTATTCTAACAATCAAGATAATTTTTCCTGTAGGCTTGGAGTAATTTCCACTAGTGTGGCAAGAAAATTCTCTTGTAGTTCTAGTTTACTAAGATATTGCATTTTATCAAATAGTATCTCTTGTTCTTCATAGTTGATCATATGTGTTTTTGTTTATTGATTCTATTAACACGGTAAATCATATCCAAGAATTTCTCATATAAAACATCTCTTGTATTCTTGGGGCCAGTTCTATACTTGGTACATAGTTATAACTAATAACAAACAACCAATCTAGCGAGCATCACAATTCATTCTAGACTTTGGTATGCAACTTCTTCTAAAAAGATTCAACTGAAATTTTTTAATTGTTTAGTCAGATTTTTTACTTTCCTATAGAATCAGAAATATTTGCTGGATTTGAAGGTCTCTTCTTTGCTTTATCTTTCTTTTGAACCTATACTTTTGTTCTCAAAAGTATTGCACTAGATTTTAAGTTGTGAAGCTTCAATTCACTCCAGTAGTAACAGGTGTGAAAGTAATACATTCTTGTTCTCTCTGAAAGTTAAGTCCATTGAAATAAATTGTTGATGTTCACCTTCATCTACTTAAGCCAGATAATGCCACCTGGAAGAGACTTTCATATGATATCAGTATTGTAAGCAATCAATAAAAGTTAAGCAAATTTTATTAAAATCATATTTGTATAGCAAATGAAAACCAATATTCTCCCTGGATTTTTCAGATTTTTGTTTCAGTTGCTACCTCATATGAAACCGTCAGGTTAAACTATTTACTATAATTAATTAATCATATTTATATGTGCCAAAATGATTAATGCATAGCTGTTTCATCAAAATTATTGGGATAACCTCTCTATAGGCTATTTATCCTAATCATAGCTAGCCGTTGTGAAAATATTTATTATTGAATATAAGCGGTGTTTGGAAAATGGATATAAAAGGATAAATGCAATTACATCACTGTTATAGGAAAACAATAATTGAAAATTTATTTTACACTGCCTGAGTGTTCATTTCATTACATTGGTTTTACAAAAACAAATCAAAACAAACTAACTTATCGATGTTACCCATTTATGATTCTATATCAATGATGCAAAGATTCCTAAGATAGGAACAAAGAAAAGCCAATAAATTTTCTAGGTAAACCTAAGTAAATTTGCATGAGAGATATTTAATTTATTAGCATATTTCCCTTACATACATTTTCAATCACCATGATCATAATTATATTAATTTCAATAGCTAAAGTTGAAAACTTCAGCTAGGCCCAGTGGTACATGCCTGTAGTCCTAGCCACTTGGGAGGATCACTTGAGCCCAGAAGTTCTGTGATACAGTGGACTATGCTGATCAGGTGTTTGCACCATGTTCTGCATCAGTACGGTAACTTCTTGGGAGCAGGGGACCAACAGGTTTACTAAGGAGTGGTGAACCAGCCTAGATTAGAAACCAAGTAGGTCAAAACTCTGCACGCCAGCCTGGACAAAAAAGTGAGACCCCCATCCCTTAATTTTTTTTTTTTAATTCAAAGACAGTCCAGTCTTTAATTCAAAGACAGTCCAGTCTTTAATTCAAAGACAGTCCAGTCCAATATAGTCCTGCAGACCCTATCTAAAGATATTTTGATAGCATCAAGTTACCTTAATCTTAAAATAATGCTCTAGAAAATGATCTAAAGTTAAAAATCATAGTACCCCTCTCATGACCAAATATCTAGGTGGAAATTAAAATCCCAAAACACAATTCCTTTACTCTTGTCAACATTTAAGATTAAAGTCTAACATTATTAAAATCAAACAGAAGGTAAAAGCATAGTTTTTTTCTAACCAACTTCTCGTTCTTAATCATGGTCAGGTGTCTCTTTCAGAATCCTGCGTAGAAGAAGTATAGAGATAACATTGAAACATAAGCTATCATTCATAGGAATGGGTAGAGTTTCTTTAGCATGTCCAAATGAATTAATCTATCCCAGAGAATTTCATGTGCTTCACTTCTTCATAAAGCATGTAACACTATCACAAAGCTGGTCCTGCAACTAGTAAAGTTAGAAAAGCAAGTTAAACTCAGCCCCTAGAGAAGTTATGACAAGAAAGATTATGTTCCTAGGCTTTTGTCCCAAGTTAAGACAAAAGCAGGATCTCAAGGAAAGAAGGTTGGCAGAGAAAAGTCTGGCTTTCAGCCTCATCCTAATGTTGGTCAATTTGTCCATGGTTTATAGAATATATAATCTGTGAGCTTAAATCAATTGGGAGAAAGTATGGCTATGTATTTGTATTAGTTTCCTCTTATTGTTACAAATTACCCAAAAATTCGTGGTTGAAAACAACACAAATTTATTTTCATACAATTCTGGAGGTAATGGGTCTAAAAATGAGCTGGAAGGGCTGTGCTCTTCCTTTACGCTCTCACAGAGATCCTGTTCCTTGTCTTTTCCAGCTTTCAGAGGTCATCTGCATCCCTTGACTCATGGCTGCATCCCTCCAACTTCTGCCTTTCTATCATCGTTACATCTTCTTCTCTGACTCTGAGCCTACTGCCTCCCTCTTATAAGGACCTTTGTGATTACATTGGCCGCATCCAGATAATACAGAAAAATCTCCCCATTTATGATGTTTAATTTAATCACATTTGAAAAGTCCCTTTTACCATATAAAGCAACATATGCACAAGTTTTAGGGATTAGGACATGGGCATGTTTGGGGAGCTACTATTCTGCCTACTATATTGTTTATCATTAGAAAAGAGAAAAAATCCTGCCAATGCATAATTATCTCTCATTACGTGGTATTTGAAAATATCCACCTCCCATAAAATTTAGAATTTTGCCTCATGACATCCATTATCTTGAAATCTTACTTGATACTCCATTCTAAATTCATCGTCTTAATTTCTGTTCTGCTTTAAGCCCTGTGTTTCTGATGCAGGCCAATGTTGAATTGAACATGAGACGCAGGAACACAAGCTACACCCTCTTGCCTGAGTAAGAACTACCTATTAGCAGGGGTTTTAGATTTAGTTTCTCCAAATTCCCATTATCCTGCTTCTGTTTCTGTTTCAGTTAGGTCTAAAGGCACCTTCCAGTAGGTTCTTCATCATTTATACATCTACATCATTTGGGAAATCATCACCAGCATACTCCCGAGCCAAAGCTGCAGTTGATGTAGTTGATATACCTGAAGTTTATGCTCACATACATCTAGTAAGGACCAAGACCTCGGTCATGTGCTCTTCACTAGAGTTTTTTTCATTCATTCATTATTTTTAATATTTTTTAAGTATTAATAAGTATTTTGTAAGTATGATTGAATAATCTCTATTAGTTCAATCGTGGAGAATCATGTTCATTTATTTCTACTATATTCTTTCTGCAGAACTGGATCATGATCCTGGTGATCCATTTCTGACTTTGGTATCCAAGTTCTTCTAAAAAGATTCAACTGAAATTTTTTAATTGTTTAGTCAGATTCTTTACTTTGTTATAGAGTCAGAAATATTTGCTGGATTTGAAGGTCTTTTATCCTTCGCTTTATCTTTGTTTTTGAAGCTATACTTTTTTTCTCGAAAGTATTGCACTAGATTTTATGTTGTGAAGACTCCAGTAGTAACAGGTGTGAAAGTAACAAGAAGTAAGTACTAAATAGATGAAATATCTTTAAAACAAATTTGAGATATCATGGGGAAAATGAATTGATGGGCACGTGGGTTGATTCCGTATCTTTGCAACTGTGAATTGTGCTGCAATAAACATTCTAGTGCAAGTGTCTATTTGATAAAATGACTTTTTCTTCCTTTGGGTAAATACCCAGAAGTAGGATTGGTGGATCAAATAGTAGGTTGACTTTTAGTTCTTTGAGGAATCTCCATACTATTTTCCATAAAGGTTGCACTAGTTTGCAGTCCCACCAACAGTGGCTTCCACTTTTAGCTTGCTACTGATCCTCTGACACATATGGCCTATTTTCCATACCTATTACCTTGAAGGAAAAAAATAATTTACAGGATACCTTTCCCTGTGTTCATTTCCAAGATCCTAGTAAGCATGCAGCTTCAGGTGTCCATCACTGTTCTTTTTTATGTTATATTCATTGTTCTAGAGATGTATAGCTTTCTCTTATGCATACTATGCCTTTTAAATGCATTTAACCATAAATTTTTATTATTGTTCTTTGTATTTGCAGGTAGTTGTTTAATGTTTGAACTCCTATGATATATGGCTTGGTCAAATTGAAGTTGAATTTCAAGATTTGAAGAATAAGAAGATAGGCTAAAACAATGGAATTATTTAATAAGTATGTTTGGAGTCTAGATATAGTCTAAATATAGGGTTCTGCAGACAGTAGATATCTAAACAACTTAATCAAATAGAATAACTTGACTTTTGTTAATCATACTTTAGTGTGCCTGGTGTTCTAAATCTAAAATTAAGTATTTTACATTAGTAAGATGAATACATTCTTTGCTTTTATTAGACAGAATATAAATTTCACAATGTATTTGTCTAAGGAATGAAGGTTATTGGATTTCTTTTATGATTTATGTTTTTCCCACTAAATCAAATGTTTTTGTTTTCAGAAAAAAATTATGTACTATCCAACAAAAGTCACAAATAATAATTTAAAGTCAGAGTTGGTGATTGTAATTGTTGTATTTAACTTAGTGTGTTGATCTCCTAAAGGTTAAGGGCCATCACATGCCTATAATATATATAGTATATATAGTAATATATAATAAACATAAAAATTATATGAAAAATAAACAAAATTGGATATTAAAGTCATATCAATAATTATTATATAATACTACAAAATATTGTGACAATGAATCAAATATGTAAAGCCACATCATGCTAAAATGCAACTTTAAAAATAAAAAAATATCTTTTTACTTGAGTCTCTTTGGAGAGTACAAAAATATATCCAAATAAACATAGAGAACTTTGAAAATGCATAATAATATTTTTTAGAAATAACTTGTGCACTTTCCAAAAAATGAAATTGCTAAACCAGGTGTAAAATCCTAGTGGTAAATTTTCTAAACGTATTATCATGACATCCTCCATTTGAGTCTACTCCTAAGAGCATAGTTTTTAAAAGCAATTTTATTTTAGCTTAGCAGGAGATATTAACTGAGTCATACATAAATTATCATTACCAGAAAGATTCATCCTTTTTAAAACTCATGTGAAGTTCAAACGGAGTGCGTGTGACAGGGTGCAGGTAAAGATTCACCTCAAGAGAACAAGTGTGCTAAGAGTGCAGCTTCTGGAATCAGACAGACTCAGGTCATCCCACTACCACTTTCTAGCTACACGGCCTTGAGAATTTAACACTTTGTGCCTCAGTTTTGCATTTGTAGAATGGGCTTGTTATTATAATAGTAAATCATAGGATCATTGTGAAAATTAATGATATAAAATGTATAAATAGTTTAGCATAGTACATAGCAAGAGGTCAATAATCATAGTCAGCAATATATATGGGTCAAGGAATTATATTTTTAAATGACAAAGAAACTGGAGGAGAGGCAATGGGAGAAATGGTCATAAAAATAGCAATGAAGAAAAGATAGATCACCCACAAGGAGTCAACTATATGGACAACAGACTTTTCAAAAAGCAGCAATGGATGGCAGAAAATAGTAAAATAATACCTTCAAACTACTGTGAGAAAATAACCATCTACCTCAAATTGTGTACTCAGGAAAATGTATATTTTTTTGAGTTCATCAACTGTTTATTCTTCTGAAGATGATTTTGATAAACAACATAAACCTCTTTTCAGGCCCTGTCTCCCTTTGGCTACATGTGCACCATGTGCTGGTTCCCAAAGTGTGTCATCTGGCGTTTCTTTCTTCAGTATTTCATGGTTTTCAAGGACAAGGAATACAAGAAATTTCACAGGAATAAATATTGAGGGTTTACTCCAAAGAAATTTGAATAAAGGGAATTCTAAGTATTTCCATTCAGGAAGAAAGAAAATGATTCCAGAAAGATGACTAACATGATTAAACTTGATAAACAAAAATTTATTAAATATGTAGGTAAATCTCTATTAAAAGATCTGTAAATACAATAATGTCTAATTTATGGAGTCAAAATATCAGAAAACATTCTTGATTACAAGAATTCTGAATCCCTGAATTTCAAAAGAATACAATCCAGGAGGGACATGAGCAGAATAAAATCGTTCCAAGGTAACTATTTTTTCAGAAAGAGTTAAGTTGTTGATATCTGACATTTTCATATGAAGTCTACATAGCGTATATAAATTTCCAAAGTATAGAAAGGGGAAGGTGGAGGGAAGAAACCTCATCTTTTTTTCAATGAAAAAATTAATAATAAAATGGTAGAGAAAACAAGACAGGTAGAAAATGAAAAGTAAATGGAAGAAAAGGTATAAATGTATCTATAATCACATAGATGTAAAAGAACTAAACTTGCTACCCTAGAAGACAAAGATTGTCACATTGGATTTTTTAAAATTCCTGATATAAGGCAGAAAAAGACTCTATGAAATGGTTGACTATAAAAATATAACAATCTTAAAATAGTATTTTCTAATAAAATTCTCTCAAATTATATATAGCAAGAACTGATAAAAGTGCATGAAGAAAATGAAAAATCTCTCATCATCAGGGAAAGTGTCAATGTAGCTTTCTCAATTTTTGGTAGATTAAACAAGCAAAGTTAATAAGGGTATACAAAATTTGAAAAGCATAATTAACAAGCTGAGGTATATACAGAACACTTATAGCAAACCTTGTACCTGCCCAATATCCCTTTGACACTCATAGCTCCAGTTTATGCCAAAGGTATTTTAATGCAAATACTTTTAATTTTCTAACTGAGAGCTTACTCTCAATCCAAGTGCTCATGTTAGACAAGAAGTGCTGGATAATTCATGCTGCAAGAAAAGTTCTCAGCCAATGATAGATGGGAATTGGATGATAAAGACTTCATCCTCCTCACCCCTTTGGTGAGATGATCTGAAGAGACAGTAGACAAATGCTTCTCTGAGTCCACTCTGGGGTGAAAATAGCATAAGGCCATTAGTAATGGAATTGATTCTAGGAAGCAGACCTTCAGGATGGGCTTCTGGAATGAGATTACTTGCCAGACAGATGGTAACAAGGACCACATTGCTGGTAAGCAAGTAGTATGGTGCTATCTCCTAAATGTCATAGGATAACATTAACTAAGAATTTTACCTGTGGTGAATTGTGATGGAATAGAAATGGAGTGGGGAAGAACTAATGCTGTAAGTCATATGCTAGTAAGGAGCACTCGGTATTGTTGAATCATTGAGAAGCCCAGAAGTGGCTGACTTCTGCGAGTCAG
Organism: Eulemur rufifrons; assembly: GCF_041146395.1. Classification (NCBI taxonomy): domain Eukaryota; kingdom Metazoa; phylum Chordata; class Mammalia; order Primates; family Lemuridae; genus Eulemur; species Eulemur rufifrons. The sequence goes on from NC_090997.1 coordinate 51,845,445, forward strand.
GATTGATAGAACTACTTTCGCTAGTAACAGTGGAGATGATAGAATTGCAGAACAGCAAAGACCATATGTAAGCACTTGCCCATAACAGGCAAGTTTGACAAAATACACTTCTCAGTAGATGTGAGCTAGGCTCTGACTTCAGCCACTCCAGTGTTTAAACATTTGTGGTAGTAATGGAGGCAATTCATAGGCCTTAAACCATAAACTCCTTCTCACTCAGTGTTACCTAATTACTGCTGCTACTTAATGTCAAGCATAGCTGCAGCAGAAAATAATACTGATATGGTACTATCCCTTGAGGAGACCAACCAGCCACTTGGTGGTAACTTAATGATATTGTACCCCTTACTTCCTGTAATATGCAGAAATTCCAACTTAAAGGTATTGGTACAAATTTGGGATATGGGTTAGCCTTTCTTGCCCTCCCTGCCTTCCCCACTTCACTATTTGTGGGCTAAGTCTATATGATCACCTTCATGGAGTCCCATATAGCATAACCTCAGACTTCGGCCGATAAAGGAGTTTCAATACAGGCACATGATTATGGATCCACCAGTCCTATAATATTCTATCTTGCCCATTAATTGAGTTTTCCAATAGTCTCTTTAAAAACACAGCTAATAATGATATCTTGAGGATGATAACCCTACAGGTTTGGGAGCTATCCTTCAAAATATGATGTGTAATTTGAACCAATCAACATTATATGGAGCTGTGTTTCTGATTAGCCATAAAACATTAATATGGGAACCACAGTTGCAGAAGCAGCTACTCTCACCATCATGCTAGTTGACTCACTTTCGTGCAATTTTAGTCATGAAGACAAAAGGATCTAGTTATCAGGATGGGGGTGTGCTTTAACCACTAGATATAGTAGGGAGTTACACCAAATCTGAAGCTAGAGATGCTTCCTAGATATTTTGAGATACTTGCACTAGCAAACCACCAGACAAAGAAAGAAGTTGTATATTGGTAAAGGATACTGACCTTGGTTGTCATATGTACAGGATTACTCTGAGTATTTTTGCCTGAGAAAATGGGTGAATAATGATATCCTTTACTTACATTGAGTAAATTGAAGAGAAAAAATAGGAATGATACAAGAATTCTGTTAGGACAAATTCATTTTGAGATTAATATTACATCTCCAAGTATAGAAAGCCTAATCTTAGCTCACTGCTAGACATGTGGTCAATTGAGTCAAGCATTCATTAAGATTCATTTGTCTCAAGATAATTCATAAGTAAATTTAGTAATTTTACGTAAGCATCCCACTAACTCTCCTGATATAAACCTATGATTAAAAAGTGAATAGATACTATCTTAAAGAAGCAATAATGGAATGGCATGAACTCTATATTAAGCACAGGTGGACTTGAGTGGTGCAAAGCATGACCTTTGGTGGTCGCTGTAAGTGTCTCATTGATACTCAGGGTTCCAGTACATGGTGATGGCATCCTACTATAAGCACTTAAAACTTTCCACCCAAAGAATTGGTTTTGAGCCACATGTGAAGAGCAAACTGGAAATGATACAGAGTTCATGCCATTGGGATCAGCCTTCAGCCAATGATATGAGATTGAGAAAATAAATATCCCGGCTTTTTATCCATCAAAATGAATGATGTGCTGATATATGATATAACATGTATGGACCTTGAAAACATATGCTAATTATAAAATTCCACATATCTTATGATGCTATTTATATAAAATACCCATAATAGAAAATTCTGTATATACAATATAGATGAGTTGTTGCTTAGGGCTGGGGGAGCAGGAAGAACTGTGGAATTACTGCTAATGAGTATGAGTTTCTCTTTGGAGTGGTCAAAATGTTCTGCAATTGATTGTAATGATAGTTGCACAACTGTGAAAATACTAATAGCCACTGAATTACGCACTTGAAATAGGTAAATTATATTGCATATGAATGAAAATGAAAACAAATGGTTAATGTACTTATGACATGCTAATCATGTAAAAAATGGAACACAATATAACACTATTTATTTATTATTCAGCAACAACTAAATAGGGAAAATTTAAAAATTGAGAGGTCTGATGACAGTAAGAATTGTTTAAAATGGGGATCAAGTAGAATGAGGGCTTCCAGCAGCCGGCAAGAAGGGGGAATGGGAAGTTAGTGTTTTGTTGAGATTTTTAGAAACTTTATTGAGGTATCAGTGATATATTAAAAAATAACATATTTGACATATACAATTTGATGAATTTGGAGATATACATGTATCTATGAGACCATCCCCCAAATCAAGAGTACCACTTGGGGAATGTGAAAAAGTTCCAGAAATAGATGGAGGTAATGGTTATGTAACAATGTGAATGTAGTTAGTACCATATAACCATACACTTAAAATGATTTAAATGGTAATTATATATATATGTATATCCACAATGAAAAAAGTAAAGAAGAGGAAAGAGAACAACTAAAAGGAAGAATAGAAGGAGAAAGACGAGGAGGAACAAGATAAGAAGGGAGGGGGGCAGAGAAGGTGGGAGGAGAGAGGAGGGAAAAGGAAATGGAGATCAATGAAAATTCTTACCCACTGGCGATCAAAGTATAAATCAAATAAATGAAAAAGCTGAGAACCAGATTGAGGACATGAAATGTGAAGTGGAAACCTTGTCCTATTTCTGCTTTCCACCCTAGCTCATCTATGTTTGACTTACTGGTTTGTTGAGCACCAGGGACAACGCTTTCCTGACTGTATTTTCACCACCTCACATAGTCCTCCAGGAAAAGAGGAGTAACTTGCACAATTATAAAATGTGGAAGATTTCATTCTCATTCCAATCAAAGGAGGAATCACTGAATTGAAATTTGGGCACCAGGAGTTCATCTTTTTCAGACTTTGTTTTGTGGGCTTTGCTGTTCTTAACTGAGCACATTCTGCTCTTTCACTTTCTCTTCTCATTTATTAAGAGAATGTTAGCCAGGGAGTCTGTATTTCAGGTAGTAATGCTAATGCCCTCATTCTCAATCTGCAGGTCTCCCTCTTATTGGCCTGAATTCTATAGGAACACAGTTGAATGACGCTTTCTTTATTTCCTGGATTTCTGAGTTGCATCCAGGACTAACAAGAGAAATAACAACTTTAATTTTGGAGAAATAAAAGAAATAGCACTTGCCTTTTGTTCCTACTGCAAGAAGATTGACAAAGATTAACCATAAACTTCTTGCTAGTTCATCAAGAAAAGCATCAAATAACAAACACAACTCTATTTTGACGATGAAGATCATGGAGGAAGAAATTTGTAGAAAATGTTTTTTTTCTATGTTTTCTCTTTATTGACACATTCCTTATGGTGCTATAAGGAATCAAAATATTACTAATTCATGTGTGGTCCATTGTACCAGTACTTTTAGAATTAAAACAAGCAAAAAGTTTAATGAAACAATTGGCAGTTATCTACTAATGTCTGTCAAGAGTTGAGATTAAATGTTTTTTTCAATCTTCCTAACCTAATCCTTTATTATAATAATTCACAATAAAGGACCAATTGATAAATTAATGTTAAAATTACCTTGTGGTTCATACCTAAAAGGAATGAAAATGAGAAAAGAATCTCATTTAATTTTTTCTATACTTACCTCTAACTAGAGATTGGAAGGAGAATTCACTGAGCTCAGTAATATCTCCAGTAACATTATAGCCCACAGAGCTACATTAAGTCTTCTGAACATAGGCATCCCTTAGAAGTGGGATCAGGTTCTCTTGTATTCGGGTTTCAACATCTAACATCAGGCTAAAAACATGAAAAAATCTGTATAAATGTTTTTTGAACTGAATTTAGCTGAAGGGAAGGAAAAGGAAAAGAATAAGGAACCTTGAATTGATTGGCTGGACATTTTGTGAGTACTTTACAAAAGTCATTGCACAAAAGTTATTGACATGGATAGATATTTTTAATAAACATACTATGGTTAGATCTGCTAAGGCAAAAGGAACCACTATCTCAATGGATTTCATTAATGCATTGTAGTCAAGTTGTATAACTCCAGCTGGCTTCCTTGCAAATTCAGGTGTTTGTCCCATGTTCACTCTACCTCATAATTTGTCAGTACTCATAAGTACTTTGGATTTCATTAGAGGGTAGATTTGTAAAGTAGTAGAATACTCAATTATAAGAACTTGACATTTCCTTTTCTGAGTGCTAATTGATAAGTAATAATAATAAAATAATAAATGGTAAAGAACAATCATGATTTATTCAATCCAAGCAGCATTTTAAATACTGGATGAACATAAAGTCATGATTTAAGTAAAAAAAGTCACAAAAAATGAATCACTGAATATGTTTTTATCTTTACCAAAGTTTTATCTGTTTTTTACTTAATTACAAACATACTCTCTTAGTGGCCTAAAATTTAGAGAATCATTCATGAAATATTTGCTGTAGTCAAAGCATAAATTTATTCTGCAGTAAGTTTCTATACAAAGGGCATCATATTTATGCTCTTAGGTCTCTACAATTAATTCATGTAATCAACAAATATTTAGAGGGCAACCACTATGTGCTGAGCATTAGTTTAAGGTTAAGCATTGGAGATAAAACTATCAGCTGCCCTTCACAGCTACCGTCTAATAATCTATAGTCTAAAAAGGAAATATTAATCAAAAAAAGGAAATAAGTAGATTAAGTTCAATTAAAAATGAAAATAATATAGACAAATAAATAGGAGCTGTTCAATAAAAAGGGTGAAAAAAGTAAACCAAGGTTATGGAAGAAAGGTCAATTCGTGCTTTAGGAAGATGGTGATAAAAAAGGTCTTTACTTGCTTTTCCATTCTTGTGATAACTCACTTAGTAGAATGGGCTCCAGCTCTATCCAGGATAATTGGTATTAACTGATCAACACTTAAGTGTATATATAATAATAACATTCATCAGGTGTCAGGCAGGTGGGAGGGGATGGGTATATTCACACCTAATGGGCGTGGTGCGCACCATCCAGGGGATGGACACGCTTCAAGCTCTGAGTCGGGTGGGGCAAAGGCAATATACGTAACTTAAACATTTGTACTCCCGTAATGTGCTGAAATAAAAAAAAATTAAATTAAATGAAAAAAGGTCTTTTCTAAGGAGAGTCCAGCCATGTAAAGGTCTGGTAGAAAAACATTCTAGGCAAAGGGAAAATCAAGCGCAAAGGCTAATCTTGACCTTATTTGAAATACAGAAAGATCAGTGTTCCTGGAATTTATCAAATGGAAAAGGAAAAAAGCATGAGGATTAAGTCAGGGAGGTAAGCGGAGGTCAGTCAGGCCAGTCCTTAGGGGAGGGGAATGTTTTTTACTTGACTTGAATTGCAATGGGAAGACACTAAAAGCGGGGTAACTATATAACTTGCCATCCAATCCAGGACACTTTTGAGAGAGAAAGGAGGCTCTATTAATAATTAGTCCAGAACAATAGAAACGAACTAGGACTCTCCCAAGCAAACAGGGACATGAATACCCTCTACTGAAGATTTCTAAGCAGAGGAGTGACATGATATGATTTATGCTCATAAAACATTAAACTTTTCCATAGACTGGACTATAGGAAGACAAAACTTTAAGCAGGAAAACCAACTAGAAGTTGCTGCCTGTGTCCCATTGACTAATAATTTTGCTTGTGTTCAGCTGTGTAGTAGCAGAGGTGGTGAGATGTATTCAGATGTGAGGTTAGACCAAAAAGAAAATTTTGTTGGATTGTGTGGGGGGTGTAAAGGAAAGAAATGAATACAGGATGACTTTGTATTTTTGCCTAAGCAAATGGGTAAATAATGACACAATTTACTTACATTTAGTAAACTGGACAGGATAAATAGGAGAGGAAATAAGAATTCTGTTAAGACAAATTCATTTGAGATTAATATTACATCTTCAAGTATAGAAGGCCTAGGCTTAGCTCATTTGAGATACCTGGTCAATGAAGTCAAACATCCAGGACAACCTATTCAACAGAATTCATTCACATTCAATTGTCACAAGATAGCCCATAAGGAAATTTAATAATTTTGAAAGTCTATCGTTTAGCAAAAAGCAAACTTAATAAAAATAATAAAACATAAAGAAAATATAATATTTAAGGATATTATTCTATTTTAAAGTCCAGGGCCCTCTCCTGACTTCAATATCTACAAAGACAGAAAATTAAATATGTGAATATATGTTGTAACACAAAATAGGTTAACTTCTGTTTGACTTTGCTCACATATACTTTCCATAGTTTCTCATTCTACAATAAAGAAATTAATAAATATTGAGAAAGCATGTGTTCTCATACCAAAAAGCAATAATACTGGTATATATGGATATCAAACAAAATTTTATTATTTCTTATAGACAATATATACCATTAGTGTGAAATGGCCAGTATCTGATATATGAATAGTTGGTCAGGCATCCATTCTGAATGGCTGGTGCATTTGATGTACTAGTAGTCAAAGAACCTTAAAACTACCAGTAGTTGAAGAATTTTATGCTACTTGTCTATATTTTAACTCCAAAACTCAGATTTATAGAATTAGCTATGAACAAGATTTTGTAGAAAAAATAAGTTAAACAGGCCTATAAACTGGCATTTTATGTCAGAATGGTTAAACCCATAATGACAACTAAATATAATTAATTTCATATGGTTGTATAAGACAGACTATAAAGAATATAGTGTAAATGTAAAATCATTCTCCATTTCTTCTTCTTAAAGACTACAGATAACCTTTAACCATTGTGTCTACTCCTTGGTTCAGGACCCGTAAAACTAAAGTTTAATCTCTGCATGTGTGTATGTTCAGAGTACAGTCACTGAGGAATGGGGTTGATCTTAAAAACTTCAGCAAAGTGGCTAGATCTATGCTCCCTTAGTGGTGGTGTTCTCTTGAGGGAAATCAGCACTTTTCTTTATGTTTCATACATACAATCTGCATATGTGTTAAGCAATAAGGCATGACACAGAGTGACATATTACTAAATAATGAGTGGGTTCAAGTTAGAGGAAGTAACAGAAGTCACTTCATATGGATTCAGTCAAGACTAATAAATAATTTTGTGTTATGCAGATTTCTATTCTGTTTGAGATAAAAATTAGTAGGTAATTGTTTTAGAATTATACTTTTTACATTTCCCAGGGAAATGTCACCCTCTAGGACCTGGAGGATGTGGTAGAATGAGCTGAGGGCATGGATGCAGCCAGACTCAACTATAATGTTGACTGTTGCAATATAGTTAACAACAGAGTAATATAATTTCTACTAATAAAATAAAAACAAAGTTTAAATATGTATATTTATATAGACACATACTCAAATATATACATAAATATATGCATACTTAAATATGTATATTTGATACTGAATACTGGTGATGGTGTTGAAAATTTATATGAAAGAATAGAAGCTATTTATTTTGTTTAAGAAATTATTTCTTTACAATAAAAAATTTTTCCTCTTAGCTTTTTTTGTTCTCCTTTTTCAGTTTTGATAACCAGGTATATCTGAAAAATATGACTAAATTAGAATTTTTAGGTGTTTCTACATTTTTCATTCTTTTAACTGTTTTATGAAATGAATAGAAAAGAACTTCAGAAATTTTTACATAATTCTAGAGGAGAACTATGCCTATCACATTCTAAATAAGAGCGTTCTAACCTATTTTCAATAACAAAGAAAGGGATTTCATGAGGTCTGACAGGGTGTAAGATTCTATTAGTCAAAAGGGATTTAAGGATAAAAGAAAATATATTATTAAGGCATAAACATTAAATTTTGAAGTAGTGACCAATGAGCTCTTTCATCCATATTTATTTTGATATCTGTTGATTACTTAGAGGAATGGACAAGCGTTTGTGTTTCTTAAGTTTGGTTAGAATATTCTATTTCCAAAACTGAGGCAAGTACTAGCATACTGGTGAATAAATGTATCAAAAGATTTTCAGAAGGCTATGAAAATAAATAACCAAGAAAAGAATGTCTTTTCTCTGATTTGTATGCTATTACAGAAAAACTGGCAATCATGTAGTAGAGTGATAGGTCAGAACATACAGACAATAAACACAAATATTTAACTGATTGACTACTATACAGCAACTATCTTAGTACATTTGGGCTGCTGTAGCAGAATGCCATAAACCAGGTAGCTTATAAACAACAGAAATTTATTTCTCACAGTTCTAGAGGCTGATAAGTCCAACATCATGGTGGCTGCCATAAGATTTGTTGTCTAGTAAGGTCCAATTTTCTTTCATAGCTGGTACCTTCTGCTGGATCCTCACATGGCTGGGGAAAAAAAGACAAGACAGTTCTCTGGGGACTCTTTTATAATGGCACACTAATCCCATTCATGAGGGCTCAGCCCTCACAATTTAATCACCTTCCAATGGCCCCACCTCCTAATATCCTCACACTGGTGATTAGGTTTCAACATATGAATTTTGAGGGCTCACAAATATTCACCCACAACAGCAGGCATTATATCAATGATTTTGAATACATTGCTTTATTTAATGCTCACAATAATCCTGAGTTAGTTGTATTTCTTAATTTGGAAAATAAAACAGGAGGATCAAGCATCTTGACCCCAGGGCACACAGTTAGTATGTGGAATGGCCAGAATTCAAACCGTGTCTGTCTCCAAAGTGAAAGCTCTTAACCACTAAGTCATGCTATTTCCTTGGTTATAAAAAAGAAAGTAAAGTGATAGAAAAACATAAGAAAATAGTCACTAGTATCCCCTAGCAGCTTTGCTACATCTAACACAAAAATTGATTCAAAATTAGCCGTACTTTAAAATGATGGCAGTTTCTCAGATAAAATTTAATGTAACTACGTTTTTGCCCTTGATAGTTCAAGTTTCTTTTTTCAGTAAGGTCTAAAGATCTAAAGTTCTATAAAGATTTAGAGTACCTCTGGGTGGTATTTATGAATATATCAACACAGTGCCAAAATTTAAAAATTAATCAGTCTGATTTTGTCCACAAAAACATCAAATGATTTATTTATTGCTTTTGTTTTTCTGTGTGTTCCCACTGGTGTGACAAAATTGACCTTTTATTTCAACATAAGGTAAATAAGCATTAATCAATAAATTACAGGAAATTATATACAAGGCATATTTCAGAAACAAAAATTACGTTTGCTCATTTATAACCATATACAGTGGGACAAATCCAGGAAGTGAGAGGCTATTACTTAAAAGTAGAATAATCATGTTAAATATAAAGCTTTTATATATTATCGGAAAATGTTATATAAATAAATCACTTTCAATAGCAGATAAAAATGTGTGGCCTGAAATATTTAACACCTCTAAAAACTTTTAGAGATGGCACTTAGTTTCCTTGCTTCTTGCAGTGATTCTCAAAATCATACAAATAGCTTCAAAATAAGTCCAGGAAAAAAATTCACTACTAACCCAGCACTCGTGTCGTGTTCACAAGTGTGGTGAACTCTAAATATGGGTATGATGTAACTAACTAGAAACAGAGCTAACAAATATATATGTAAGTCATAGTCCAGTCCCTTAAGAAGCTCACTGTCTCACAGAGTATGAGTTAGTTAAGTCTGAGGAAGCCATAGAATCTGAAAATAGATGAAAAGAAATCAGTGATCAAAGCTAATATCAGTAATATTGGTACAAACCAAGAATACGTAATTCTATTTGTGATGCACTGAGGAGCCAACATAAGGTCAGTAGTATTCCTGCAAAATTTGAACCAAATCAGAAGGAGACATCACACAAATCCAAAGTGAGAGATTCTACAAAATAACTAGCCTGTACCCTTCAAAAATGCCAATGTCAATAAACACAAAGAAAGGCTGAGGAATTTTTTCTGATTTAATGAGACTAAAGATACACAGTTCCTAAATGTAATGTGTAATCCTGGATAGGATCCTGGAGCAAGAAAAAACGTGTATATAAAGGACATTTGGGGGACTATTGATGAAATTTGAATAGAGGCTATGGATTAAATATAAAGTATAAGATATAATGCGATATAAAGGAATATGTCTTTGTTCTGCAAGAAGTGAGCTTTCTACAAATTTACTTAAAGGCAAAATAGTAAATTTATAACTCCATAATTGTTCAAAAGCATGCTTATATTTTTATTTTACATAACTTTTACATAATGGGATTAAATGTATTGTTCTACAACTGGATTTTTTCACCTAACAATATATCTTGATATGTTGGAGATTTTTCCATTTCAAAAAATATATTATTATTTTATTCCTTTTAATAGTGTTACAGTATTTAGGTAGTTTTTATGTTTTAATATTATAAACAATATGTTATTAACCTTTCTTATACCTACATCTTTAAAAGCCTGTCCCAGTATTTCTGTAGAAGCAGTTCCTAGAAATAAAATTGTTAGATCAAATGATATGACCAATTTAAACGTTAGTAGATACCACCAAATCAACCTTTGCTATAGTTTGAATGTTTGTGTTCCCTCCAAAATTCACGTTAAAATTTAAATCCCCAATACAACAATTTTAAGAGGTGGGGCTTTTAGGAGATGATTAAGTCATGAGGGATTTGCCTTCATGAATGGGATTAGTGACCTTCTAAAAAGGCTATAGGAAACAGTGTTCATCTCTTCTGCCTTTCCGTATCCTCCACCATGTAAGCATATTGCATTCTTCACCTTCAGAGGATACAACAAAAAGGTACCACTTTGAAACAAGAGAGAAGCCCTCAACAAACACTGAATGCTGGTACCTTGATCTTGGATTTCCTTCCCGGCCTCCAGGAGCATAGGAAATAAATTTCTCTTCTTTATAAATTACCTAGTCTTAGGTGTTTTGTTATTGCAGCACAAAATGGACTAAGTAGCCTTCTAAAATCTGAATGAATTTACCATAACCTTCAACAGTGTGTGAGTACTCCATTTGTTCCATATACTCCTCATCACTGCGTATTAAAATTTTGAATTTTATCCGGTTTATGTATATCACTGTTGCCTTAATTTGGATTTTACAAATTACTAGTGAAGTTGAACATTGTTTAGTGTTATATATTGAGCATTTTTAGTTTTTTCTATAAAATGTCTATAGATATCATTTACTCATTGTTTATTTTTGGCCATTTTCTTATTGAATCATGCAAGCTTCCTGTATATTATGTTTATTACTCCTTTTTTGCACCTAAACTGTGAAAATATTTTCTTCCAGCCTCATGCTTGTCCCTTGCTTATATTTATGATATCTGTTTTACTGAGTTGTAAGTTTTATGTAGTGAAGTCTTTCAATCTTTGCTTTATGTACTCTGTGTTTTATACCTTATTTAGGAAGATTTTTCCTTAACCCTAAATTCTAAAAGTATACTTTTATATTTTCTTCTATTTTTTTAACGTTTATATCTTAATCTACTGTTTTTTTTATGTAGTGTGAGGCAGCTATTGAAATCAAATTTTGTTTTCAAATGGATGTCCATTACTAGTTCATTTAATGCTTGCTTTTACTTTCTCTACTGATTTGAAATACAACCTATTTCAGTTACTAAATTTCCTACATACAAATAGGCCTGTTTCTGTTCTCCCTATTAAACATCATTGATGTATTTTTGAAACAACACTGTGCTATTTTGGCACACAGTGTATTGAAGTGTATGTATTGAAGGATAACAGCCCAGCACCGCCCATCACCGTCTCACAAAAGTAGTGTAATGTTTGAGAGCACAGATCCCAGAACCATCCCATCCCATGGGCATGTCGGTTTGTTACTGTCTTTTGAGTGGAAGTTTTTTCAGGTTCTTGGTGGTTGTCAGGAAAAGAATTTCAAGACACACCACATAAGCCAAGCAAGAAACATTTTATTGAACGATTGAAAGCAAAAGTACTCTCCCTCTCTTTCCAGCATGGTGGCTCAAAAACAGCAGCTTCCCTGAAAAGGAAGGGTTTTTTGGTCTTAAGAAGTCTTACTAACTGAGGGGAGGAATATTCAAAGTTAAGGAGTTGACTTACTAAGAATTTGGGTAGTAATTCCTAAAATTGGGTTCTTTCTCATTTTCATACTTTATATAGTTGTTTTGAACTGTCATGGTGATTTTAAGTGTGGAGAAATTTCAAAACCACAGTGCAAATTATACTGTAATTAGCCAAAGTTCAGGTAAGGTGACCTGCATAGCTGACAATTTGGTTAGAGCCTGTTGTTGTCAATAGTTATCAGCCGCCCACTCCCAGTTAGCTTTTGTCTGAGGGTTGTTTACTTCCACACCTGCACCCCTCCATCTGGCTCCTAGCCTAGTTAGCTTTTGACACCTTCACCCACTTTGCAAATCTCTACATCTATTCTCAGCCCTGTCTCCTATTCTACAAGTTGACCTTTCTGTACCTCTCATTCCTTATCTATAAAATTTGCATGAGTATAGGATTATTACTATCATTATAGAAGTACTAGGATTATAGGATTATTATTAGGATTGTTATAAGTGAGTTAATATATGTAAAATTCTTAGATCAGCATTTATCATACAAACAATACTCTATAAATGCTACTGATTACTACCAACCCCCTATATTTTATTTTTTTAAAAATGGCCATTCTTTTGCAATATTTATAAACTTTTGAATCATTTTGCCAATTTTTATAAACATTACCATTTGCACTCTATTAAAACAATAGGTACTAGGTTAATTACACCTGAAATGCTGTTTTGTGTAGATTGGTATTATTTAGAAATGTAACCCTGACTTCATATGAAAGTTTAACTAGAGTATAAAATATCAATCCCTTGAGGCTGGACCTACAATGCTTAAAGCTGCCAACCCTGACCACCAGTGAACAGTTCCCAGGACTCTGAGGAAAATGGTTTGAAAATCTCTGCTCTGGAATAATTTTTGTCTTGTCATACTATCTCTCATCACATGTATGTTTGTTTCAGTGAGAAGTGACTGAGTTACTATGTTTTTATTGTCTAAGAGGAGGTTGCCATTGGTATACTTCATAAGAAAAACATCCCTAGACAGTATTCCAGAATTTGCAATTTCAGGAAAAAAAGCAATAAATGACTACCATTGCCATCTGTTCAAAGGCTGCATTTTACTAAAGAGGCATGATAGATTAATGCACACCATATGAAAGAATTTTTGTTTCACCAAATTCATAAAACCTGTTTATATGAATACATGCTGTAACATATGGTTAGGTGAGATGATATTATAATTATATCCTCATCACTCTGGTGGATAAGCTAACCATACTGGCCTTTTGTAGAAAATACACTATTGAATTTTGTGGTCTGGTAGTGCTGTTATTCGTTGTCTTCTTGATTTAATATAAACAGCTCCCTAAACTGTAAGTAATTTAATCAGCCTTCTGTATTCATGTCCTCACTTCTGCTGAGCTAAAAATGCAATTCAATAGTTATTGTCATAAACATAGTCTGCTGAGTACAAGGAATTATTATAATAGGCTGTGTTTGTTCTATTGTTATACTTTGTTCAACCAAGTGACAGCATGAACTTGCATCTAAAACACAAGTTATTGTACACTGCAGGCCAAAACATAGGCTGGTTCTGGAGTCTGAGCTAATAGTGCAGGCTTGGAATAACAGTGAATGGCTCTCCAGGTTCCAATGAATAAGGCAACTTTCCAGTTCATCTGAGAGAAGCACAGTCCAACGTTATCATAGCAATGGACCCATCTGTGAGTTTTAGTAGCTCTGAATGAACACATTGCAGAGATTGTGGCTAGTTAGCCAGTTATTAAATGTTGCACACTGCTTTGCCTGTGCAATAATAAAAGACACCACAGATGGGACTATTGTTTTAGGAGGGATACCAATAGTGGGTATCCTAATGCATTGTGTCATCAAAGTAGCCAATGTCACAGAAAAAAAAAATGGCTGACTTTCAACAAAGACCTATTATGTTGAGGCATTCTAGATACTTTGAGCCATTGGGGAAGAAAAGAAGAATAAATTTGAATTATTCATTATGCATAGGGTCCAATATGCCTTGTAAATTACTTGGTAGATCATTATTTATGTAACTCACACAATATACATTTTACTATGTAGAAATTAAACTCAAAATCTTTATTTGAACAATAAACAATAATTATAAATCTTGAACATAGAGTCCTTAGAATTCTGTAAATTCTTTGAGCATTTTCTCTGCTCTAATATAAAAATAAATCTACAATTTGTTTATATCTCCATGTGAAATATACGTTAAAATGAGTCTTAGAAGTGAAGAAACTTGCCCAAAATCACAACTAACAATTTTGGAGCAGAATTCAAATCAGTCTGTCTAATTTCAAAGCCTCTACCTGAACCATGAAATCATGCCTATCTCATTATAAGTGTAATTTTTCCCACATTTCAACCCTCCTGGTTTGTTTTTAAACAAATGGGTTTATTTTTAAAATTTATCAAAATATATATAGAAAAACCCAATGTAAACCTGTAACAGAGGTTAACATCTTGGCTATAAGAAGCAAACTGTAGAGAGAATGTTCAATATCCTTATGTTCTGATTATCACATTCCTTTTATTTCCTCCCCAGAGACAACCACTATTACGAGTTTGGTGTGTATTTTGCCAGAAAATGTTTTCAATTCTTTTGCTGTATTTATACTATCCATAAACCATCAATTCTAATTAATTATGTGTTGACCTACATAAATTGTATCATGCTGTGCAAATGATTCTACAACTTTCGGTTTTACAACTTCACATGAAATCTAGTTGATTCATTTTAACAGTTGCATGATAATCAATGTATATATATTTATCTATTCCCTTATTGATGAATATTTAGACATCAGAATTTCAATATTTGAAATAAATCTGCAGCAAACAGCCTTCTGTGTATTTTCTTGTACAAATGTGTCAAGTTTCTCAAAGTTTCTCTAGAGTATGTTCTCTAAGATAAGTAAAAGTATGTTCTGAATAGTCGGTGCCCACACTCTCCAGTAGATTATTTGAAATATAATCCCTTTGTATGCGCAATGTTCCTTTGTCAAAAATTAGATCAGCATAATATTTCATCAGTACTATACATATAGGCCTGTTTTTTATACCCCCAATACTAAATTCTTTTGAAAAAGTTTATTGTTTAATCTATCTCTCATATATAATCAAAATAAGAATAAAATAAATCATTCTACTAAGTGAAGTATCCCAAGAATGGAAAAATAAGCACCACATGTACTCACCAGCAAATTGGTTTCCCTGATCATCACCTAAGTGCACATTTGGGAATAACACCAATTGGGTGTCAGGCAGATGTGTGGGGGGGGAGGGGATGGGTGCGTACCTACATAACGAGTGCGATGCGCACTGTCTGGGGAATGGACACACTTGAAGCTCTGACTCGGGGGGGGGGTAGCATGGGCCATATACATAACCTGAACTTTTGTACCCCCATAATAAGCTGACATAAAAAAAATAGAATAAAATAAATCACTGAATCACCACCAAGTTTAAAACATAGAACACTACTGGTTCCTTAGAAGTGATGTGTTCCTAACAAATAACATAATTCTCACCCTCTAGAATCAATTTTGGGTTCATCATTCTCTTTTTCCATGTAGATTTGGCCATCTGAATTGTATTTCTCATTCTGAAAACCTAAGTAGCAAGCACAAACCTAGATGTGTAATAAAAATAGACCTTTACACCATTAGAGGAAGACTTCAGGTAAAGCTCTTCTGATGAGTGATAGAGTCTCTGAGACTGTACAAGAGCCCCTTTTGGGGAAGTTAGTGGACAAGGCCATAAGACTCCTGAAAAACATAGGGCTCATGTCACTTAGGTCATTTAGGTAGGTTGAAGTGAGAAATAGATATTGAGGAACATGCAACAGAAGTATGGCCAGAGGGAGTGAGCAATTCTGCATTTTCTTCTTCTAAGTTCATCATGGCCCAAATTTAGCTCTCATTAATTGGTCAAAGCAGAAGGCTTGTGGGATCAAAAGAGCGTCACAACTGATCCAGGGAATAAACCATGAGGAGAAGAGCAAGAGTGTCATTAATATATGGTTTACTCCAGCCTAGTACAGGTAAGAGTCTGGGCCGTGTTCCACCTAGGCATTCTGCTCTTAGCTTAATAATGACGACACAGTGGCAGTGGAAATGATGTCTAAAGCTGACTTCAATGTATTTATCTCTTCAGTCTGTTCTTTTTGGGGGGTGGGGGGAGGGCAGAGTCTTGCTTTGTTGCCCGAGTTAGAGGAGTGAGTGCCATGGCATCAGCCTACCTCACAGCAACCTCAAACTCCTGGACTCAAGTGATCCTCCTGCCTCAGCCTCCCGAGTAGCTAGGACTACAGGCGCAAGCCACAACACCCGGCTAATTTTTTGTTTCTATTTTTAGTTGACTGGCTAATTTTTTTTTCTATTTTTAGTAGAGATGGGGGCCTCGCTCTTGCTCAGGCTGGTCTTGAACTCCTGACCTCAAGTGATCCTACTGCCTCAGCCTCCCGGAGTGCTAGGATTACAGGCATGAGCCACCGCACCTGGCCTCTTCAATCTCTTCTAATCTAGTCTGAGGCACAGCTGTTGTCTAGGGATCTTCCTTCATCAACTTACCTGTTTCCTGTTTTAAATCTCCTCTTTCAAATGTCCCACTTTGCCCTCTCTTGGTTTACTTTGAGTTTAGCAACAGATAATCTAGTTTCTCTTATCAGTACAGACAGAACCCTTAATATCACAATTTCAGGTCTATCCTCAAGGACTGGTCGGGTCTCTCATAGAGACCTCCACTCTCCCACTTGGAAGGTAAGTACCTGCAAGCCTAGTGCAGAGAAGGGTTTGCAGCTCTGAATTCATTAGTCAGCATAGGAATCACCTTTTAATCCCTTTGTTTTGGAAGTATCCCTCCTGTGCTTATTTCTACCCCCAGCCCCCACTCCCCTCTGTTTTACTCAATTCATAGCATTAACTTTTAGACTTTATCGGGTTGAGAAAGAGGTAAGTTTTCAAACAGAAAAATTTTTTGAAGGGATCTAGGGATATTAATGCATCTAAATGGCTTTTACCAAGTCCTCCTCACGTTAGGCTTCCCTTTCACTTCATATCACATGGTCCTTGATATTTCTGGTAATTCTGGAGAATTATTTAGTAGACATTGTGTAGACTTGAGCTTTCCTCATATCAGGCTTGCAATCTGTTTTTCTTCTGATTGATAAGCCAGTTACTACTTGTCCATTTTTTTTTCCAGCTTACAAAATTTTGTTACTCTTACCTTGATTCTGTGTTTCCCATCCTTGTAGACAGGAAAATAGGCATTGTGAAGCCTGAGACCAAATCCAAAACTAAGAAGACTTTTGTTGACAACTTGTGCAGGTCTAACTATTCCTGCTTGAGCACTTCATTGTTCCTTTTGTTAACCATTTTTCTTTAATTTTTTAAAAATGGAATGCCCTCTATGAGGTTGCATACATCAAAAAAAAAAAAAACAAAAGAAAACAAACAACTCTTGATGGTCTTTGGTATGCAACACACTTATTCAAGTGAGACTAAAGTAATTAAAGACACACATGGCTGTAATTTCTAAGAATCCTAAATGCCACTCAGAGAAAATTGCAAAGCTGGAATAGAGGTTCTTTCTGCACATCACCAAATACTAGCGCAAAGCAGTGTGTGAAGTGCTGAGTAGCTTATGAAATGCTTATGAAAATCATGCTGTGGCATATGCGGAAAGGGGAAAATATGCAAGAAATAATAGCGAGCATCATAGGCATGGGTCTCCAAAATAAATTTTTAATTCAATGACAACTCTTTCTAAGAATATTCAATGTATGATGATTGGAGATCTGAAGGGAAATATATGGTCCATGCTCCCCTCGGAAGCTCTTGGTGAAAGGAGCAAGCAGACTGTCAAATAGTAATAGGACTCCAGGCTTATATCCATGCTAGTCCTTATCTTTTAGGTATCAGCTAAAATGTCACCTCTTCCTGACCACCCTATCCAACGTAGATCTCCCAGCTGTACCTTTGCTATCATTATTTCTATCTTAGCATTCTGTTTGTTTTCTTTAAAATATTCAACAATATATATGATTGTTTTATTTTTTGTTTCTTTTTTCTGTCTCCCATCACTAGATTCTAACATATAAAGTCAAGAACCACAACTCTTTTGTTCCCCATTTTATATGCAATGAAGAAAGCAGTCCTTGACATACAATGTATTGAGGAATTTAGCAAGATTTCCTACCGAACCTTATAGGAGCACATGAACTAAGTCTCAAAAGATTTGTAGGAGTTAGACTATGTTAGAGGGCATTTGGAGTAGTCATTTCTGTCAAGCAGAGAAGTATGTGAGAAACTGAAAATTACTGAATATAGCTGAAGTAAATACTTTGGTAATAAGGATAAAAAAGGAACTGGAGAGAAAAAACATTGAAGAGGAAAACTAAGCAACTAAGCAAACTCATAAATTATTGCCCTGTTACAAAGTCTTGAGCATCATTGCAATATTTTAACCAAAGGAAATTTAAGAATGCATCTTTTATTTTAGAAAGATAAATCAGAGAAAAGTGAGCAGGATGTACTTGAATAGAGCAAAGCTACACTTTTAACTGTTGATGTAGTAGTTATCCTCTAGAAAAACAAGGATTTTAATTTTACATGGAGTTCATACAGAGAGGACAGATGAAGAGCTTTCTAAAGATGGAATCAACAGTATTTGGTGCTCTACTAGATGTAGTAAGTGAAGGAAAAGGACAAATAAATTCTTTTTGCAAATTTCTGGCATGGCCTGTTAAGTGGAAAATGGTGCCATATACCAAAATGAGGAAATTAGGAAATTAAGAGGAACATTTTGGTGTAGGATAGGTTGAGAAAATAAGCATTAATGTCACCTTTAGTTTGGGCTTTTGACAAAATATAAGGCACTAATTGCATAATTATTTCTACTTTTTGTCACTTTTTAAAATATTTTTTATTAGCTGGGCCCCTCATGTGACAACTCCTAAATACTTGTTAAATATGTATTTCTCTTCCTGATTTGCTCCTCTGACACTCTCTAATGCATAATTATCCAGACATTCAGATGTTGAAATATTAATAAAAGAATGTTTCAAAAAGATAAGCATCTAGGCCTAAGATTCTCTTAATTATAACTTTTGTTAAATATGAGCTTACTGACTTATGGAGATAAGTAATGCCATTAAAGTAATTATTTTGAAAAGAAAAACACATTTTTATTATTTCCAAAGGAAGAGTAATAGCTTCATTATAAGCTATTACTTCATATTAGCTGAATCCAAATAATAATTAATTCCTATAGCACATCTTAATTTTGTGAAGAAAATAAAAATACTGAAGTGCTGTCATTTATTTTTATCCAGGCAAAATGTGAGTAATCATAATATAATATTAATGCAAACTTAATGTAGTTACTCAGGTATAAAGAAAATGTACATAACCTCCAAAAGTTTTAAAATGATTTGATTTGAGGCTACTTAAGTACTACAGAGAACTTTGAAAAAGGAAAAAGTAATTCTTTCACAAAGTCAAGAGAAGTTAAACTGCAATGCATAAATAACTCCAATCAACAAAGCATTTTAATATTTTTGTTTTGAAATTGTCAATTTTGAATACAAATTCAAACCAGATACTCATTGTTTTTGTCAATCTAAAAATTGAACAAATTTGTTTGAGAAATATGAATTGTAAATATTTATATGAAATAGCCAATGTCGATATTCACATTTTAATAGGTTGGATGCCATATTAATAAAAAGATAAGATATATAGTTTTTAAAAAATTAATCAAATATTTTTTGTCCTTTCTAGTTCTTCATAATACAGGGCAGAATGTTAAATGTAAGGGTAGTCAGACAAAAAAATTAAAAATAAAATTGGATTGTTTATATCCTTAGTTTTTTTCTTTGATGATGCATACTGATCCAAAACTAATCTTACCGCTAGAGTTATTCTGTCTAATCTTTTTTTTTCTCATTTTTAACATCTGGAAGTTCAGCAACATAAAATTTACATTTTAGTTAAAATCAGACATATCATTTAAAAATTAAAATCTTGGTCAAAATACTCTCACTCATTGCTGTTTCATAATGTCAAATGATACCAGCATTCTCTCTACACAAATATATTTATATATACAATCTAGTATGTGTGTGTGTGTGTGTGTGTGTGTATATATATATATATATATATCTTGCAAAGAAAATATGAAAGAAAGGAAAAATAAGTAAATGTGAAGAATTTAAAAGGGCAAAAAATCTAAAACTAAAAGGAACCAAAGTGCCTTGGACTAATGGCTAGTTCCTGGTCTAGGGCAAAGAAGGCATTATGTGAAGCTGGGGCATCTTGTTCTACAAGAAATCAAGTTGCTTTTGAAATTAATGAGATGATATCAAAACAACAGTGAACAAATGTAAGGAACCCTCACTGACCAAAGTTGTAAAAAAAAGTACCAAAAGAATTTCAAAATCCAAAAATTAGTGTTCATAAACAATAATGCCAGAAAAAAACTTATAGATCAAGATTTGATAAAGCATTGCCTTATCGTGAAATTGGTGATGAATGTAAAATCAGTAAACATCCATTTTCTTTTCTACGAGGACTTCAGAGTAAGCAAATAGCTCCAGTTAGTGGGGAAAAGCTCTGTATTATAAAAGAATACTACCTTTTTTTTTTTTTAAAGAAATGATAAAGCTAAGCTTGTATTTTCAAGGCAATATAGACTTAATATATATTAGTAAAATTTACAGAACCACAATGAAAATAATTCCAAATCTGAAATCAAAACAAGATAGTAAAACTTTTCTCTGAATAATAAACACATAGAACAATTATAAAATTCACTGTTGCTACAAGAGATTTGAAAAACACACACTTAATGTAATGAAAACATATAGCAAATTGCACCATGAAATTGCTAAATGCACAATTTTTTACTATACATATCATTTACAACATTTAAATTCTAAACAATAAATTGACAACAAATATCAGAGAATCATAAACATGCAGGCTATTTTCTGGAGACCATGCAATTAAAATATGAATTAGTTACCAAAAACTCCTCAAATACATATATTTGGAAAATCCTATGAAAGATATTACAAAAGAAAGGAAATTTCTAATATGTGTGTAATTGGAGATTCAAAAGAAGATAGCAAATGAGGTGGTAGCAATATTTAATGATTTAATGGCTAAAAATTTTTCAGAACTGATGATGAATTTAATCCATCAATTATATAAGCTCTACAAGCAAGATAAGTACAAACAAAATCACATTTATTCATACAATATTCAAACTACTGAAAACTAAAACAAAAAGAAAACTTTAATAACAGAGAGAAATAAAATATACAGTAATGCACCACATAATGATGTTTCAGTCAATGATAGACTATATATATGACAGTAGTTCCTTCAGATTATAATGAAGCTAAAAAATTCCTATTGTCTTGTGATGATGTAGCTGTCATAATGTTGTACCACAACTCATTTACTCACCTGTTTGTGAGGAATCTGTTGTAAACAAACCTACTGCCCTGCCAATGGTATAAAAGTCTAGCACACGCAATTATGTACAGTATGTAATACTTGATATTGATAATAAATGACTGTTACTGGTTTATGTATTTACTAAACTATACTTTTTATCATTATTTTAGATACTCTTTCTGATTATTAAAAAAAAAACCCAGTAAATTGTAAAACAGCCTCAAGCAGATCCTTCAGGAGCTATTCCAGAGAAGGCATTATCATAGCAGTTAACAGCTCCATGCATATTACTGCCCCTGAAGATCTTCCAGTGGGACAAGATACGGAGGCAGAAGACAGTGATATTGATAACCCTGACCCTGTGTAGACCTAGGCTAATGTGTATGTTTGTCTTAGTTTTTAACAAAAATGTTTAAAATGTAAAAGAAAAATAGAAAATAGGAAAAAGCTTATAGAATAAAAATATGAGGAAAGAAAAATTTTTTACAGCTACATAATGTGTTTGTGTTTTAAGCTATTATTTATTATAAAAGAGTCAAAGAGTTAAAAATAATTAAAAACTTATAAGGTAAAAAAAAGTTACAGTACTCTCCTTTTCTTGGCAGAGACTGGGCATGTGTTCCAGCTCCCCACTATGTACACAGGCAGAGGGAAAGGGCTCTGGCCCCCTCAGCATCATGTCTTTGGTGCCAGAGGCTTCCCATCTGCAGGTTCTATCCTCAAGAGACACCAGGTTTCTTGGGGGGAAAAACAAATTACAGTAAGCTAAGGTTAATTTATTATTGGAGAAAGAAAAAAAATTGATACATTAGTATAGTGTACAGTATTTAAGTCTACAGTGGTGTACAATAATGTCCTAGGCCTTCACATTCACACACTACTCACTCACTGACTCGTCCAGAGCAACTTCCAGCTCTGTAAGTTCAATTCATGGTAAGTGTCCTGTATAAGTATACCATTTTTTAATCCTTTATACTGTATTTTTACTGTACCGTTTCTATGTTTCAATATATTTAGATACATGGATGCTTACCATTGCACTACAATTTCCTAAGTATTCAGAACAGTAACATGCTGTACAAGTTTGTAGTCTAAGAGCAATAGGCTATACCATATAGCCTGGGTGCCTAGTAGGCTACACCATCTAGGTTGGTGTAAGTCCACTCTGTGATGTTGGCATCATGATGAAATGCTTAACAAAGCATTTCTTAGAATGTTATCTCTGCCAATATTTTCTTTTAATGTTATAATAATGTATTTTTATTTAAGCTCTTGTTTCTTTAAGAAGTCTCTGTCAGTTTTGCCTATGTTCATTGCTGCATTATTGAGAATAGCCAAGACACAGAATTGACCCAATCATCCATCAAAGGTGAATGGATAAGGAAAATGTTTTTCATATTTTATACATATACATACACACACACACACACACACACCCCCCCCCCATACAAATTCACAAAATTCCTATGGAACCTCTGAAGACTCCAAACACTTATAGCAATCATGAATAAAAAGATACATGCGTACACACACACAATGGAATTTTATTCAGTCTTAAAAATGAAGAAATCCTATCATTTATAACAGCATCAATAAAGCTGGAGGATATTATGCCACATGAAATAAGTCATGCACAGAAAGACAAATACTGTATGGTCACAGTTATACATGGAATCTAAAAAAGGTGAACTCACTGAAGCAGAGATAAGAATGGTGGGGTTTCCAAGGGATGGTGGTGGGAGGAATGAAGACATGTTGGTTAAAGGGTACAAACTTTCAGTTATGCAGGATGAATTATTTTTGGAGCTCTAACGTAGAGCATAGTAGCTATAGATAATAATACTGCACTGTATACTTGAAATTTCTTAAGAGAGTAGATCTTAAATTTTCTCACCACACCAAAAAAAAGATAACTAGGTAAGGTGATGGATATGTTAATTAGCTTGATTATGGTAATCATTGCACAATGCACACATATATGAAAACATCATGTACACCGTAAATATATACAATTTTTATTTGGCTATTGTAGTTCAATAAATCTGGAGAAAATTTTCAAAGAGTCAAAGGAAGGTAAAAAAAATGCAAGTTGTAAATGTATATAATTTTTCAAGAAATGTTGTTATATAGAAGAGTCAACAAATGGGAATGTGCAAGAGAACAAAGATACAAATTGAGTTTAAAATAAAAGACAGGAGATGTTGAGCATATTTATGTTGAAAACAACCCTTTAGAGAGGGAAATTAGTGACTAAGGAAAAAATAAAAGGGAACTGCAGAAGAAGTCCCTGTCAAACTGAGATTATGCAACAAGAAACAAAAGAAGTTTCAACCTTTAGGAGAAGTAAAGATAATTCTTCGTGATAAGAGAGGAAGAGACAGAAGATTTAAGTCCTGATGCCAGTAGAAGCATCGTTTGGAGTGAGAAAATCAGAAAGTTACTGCTTAGTTGGTTCATTTTCTCACTGGTAATTTCCTGAGAGTTGAGGAGGAACTGATGTGGAGCTCTTGGACATGATAAGAGGTTATAAAACTTTTATCTTAGAAAACATCCATTGATAGGATCATTTGGCAATATTCACTGCCAAATGGAAAAGCTGCTAGACTAGTTTTGTAATTTTTCAAATTATCCTCCAGGTCATCTACATTTAAACTAACAGGATGTAAACTCTTGCCCAGACTGAACATTATCGATATTTTCTATCTGTGCCAATGTAATATATGATTTTTTAAAAATGCATTTTATTTTATACTTCTTTTATTATCAGATAGAGCAAGAATGTTTTCTTGTGTTTGTTTATTGTTGTATTGACTGGAAAAGGATAAGGCTAGAGGCAAGGACATTTAAAAGACTGCTGCCATAGGACAGGTTGAGCATCCCTAACCTGAAAATCCAAAATCCAAAAACATAGTTGAGCATCGACGTGACATTCAAATCTCATCCTCAAAGGAAATGCTCATTGGAGCATTTCAGATTTCAGCTTTTCAGATTAGGGTTGCTCTGTGTAAGTGAATATAATGGTGGCCTGAATAAAATGAATATCACTATGTTTGTATATATATCACATTATGAAAATAAAAGACATTGAGTCCAACAGAACACCAGCTGGCTGTCTTTTATGAAGCTTCAGAGAGCGAATTTACCACACTTTTATCAGTCTGCATCACAAATTTATGGGTTTTCCGAAACTGAATTTTATGAGAAAATCAAGGAACACTACGTTTCCCAGTGGATACTCTCACATGAACAAAAGCTAAAAACTTAAAATTTACTTTTATCTTTCATCTCTAAATAGTGAGAATAGTCAGCATATCTGAAACAATAGATGCTGAATGCATGAAAGTTTAATGTTATATATGAAATTAAACTGTTAATTTATTAAGTGCCACTGAGAAAGAATATCAAGCTGAGTGTTATTTTTGCATAATCAGGGCAAATTACATGCTTCTACCTACACAAAGAAAAGCTAATTTTCTTTATGATCGTGATGAAAAGTACATGAATGGGTGAGGAAGTAAAGGCAGAAATTTTTGACAAAACCTTCAAAAATTTGATTATAAAGCAATGAAAAGATAAAAATAGTAACTGAAATAGGAAGTCTGGTTAAAGAATGTTTTAAATTTTAATTTAGTTTTTTATTTTATTAAGATGGTACTATGAGTTTAATTTTGTCTATCACCCAAAAACAGATATGTTGAAATATTAACCCTCAGTACCTCACAAAGTGACTTTATTTAGAAATAAGGTCATTGCAGAAGTAACTAGTTAAGATGAGGTCATACTGGAGTAAGGTGAGTCCCTAATCCAATATGACTTGTGTCCTTAGAAGAACATGACCATGTGAAGGCAGAGACACAGGGAGAACACCATGGCACACCAAAGCAGAGATGCAAATTCTGTATCTGCAAGCCAAGAAGCACCAGATATCACTACCAAACCACCAAAAGCTAGGAAGAGGCAATCCAGAACTGTGAGATAAGATTATATTATTTAAGTCACCCAGTTTGTGATACTTTGTTATGGCAGCCCTAGAAAATTATTATAATATACTTGAGGATACTCAGGGTATTTAAATGTTGTTGGGAATGGGTCACTAGGAAGGGAGACAATGAAGGTAGAAGAAAGAGAGGCTATCGGTGGAGTATGTTCCTGAAGGAGGAGATAGGAAACACTACCTCAGAAATATGGCCCTAGAAGGAAAGATATTTCTAGAATTGTAGTGAGAGGAAAGAAAGAAGATACAGTAGTTTCTAGCTATGATTCGCATTTTCTCTAAAACTTATGAAATGAAATTATCATCTGATGAAGAGCTGGGCCCTGGTGTCACAGGAGATTTGAGAGAATGGAAAATATTTGAAATGATCTCTGCAGACAGTAAGAGAGAAAGCTGAGGATCTACAAGATTGCCAGTCTCCAGATTCAAGAAAAGTGTTAATAAATGAATGTATTTGCAGTTTGGTTTGATATAGAGGTAATTTACTTGTATCCTTATTTTATCTATCCTACTTTGAAAAAAAAATTTGGTAATAAGCATTGTGAGTATTATAATTTGAAACCAGTAATAGACATTCATATGTTTTGTTGCCCCCTCACATCATTTGAGAAAACTATTCATTCCTTTCAAGACCTGTATTCAGGCTGTGAGGTAATAGATTTGTGTATTATCCAGTAAGAAATGGGTAATGACTGAATTAAAGCTTGTGGAAGCTACATAACCAGAAAACGTGAAATTCCCATCAGACCTATAAATTCACCTAGTCCTTGAGTTTATTTCAATATATGCAGTCATTTATTAAGTAAAATGGCATACTAATATTTTAGTTTGATATATGTAATAAAGGAGTCCCTTGATAGTAGAATTAAATAATATAGAGGCAGAGTTGTTCATTAGCCTATTCAACAGTTTATTAACATAGATAAAAGCTGTCCAGTTAACACAAATATATAATATTAAGCTGATATGGAATTTTGAGAGGATTTTTATTGGTTCTTTGAGACATAGGTTTAGGATTGTATTTAGTTTCCATCATCTTGATCCATACAAATAAATAAATATCTAATTAGCTATATGTCTGGGAAATACTAAAAAAGAGTCTCTGCTCATAAAGAGATAAAGCAAAGCTCGCATAATAAATATTAGGAACATTTTAAATTTTTTACTTTTATTTATTTATTTATTTTCAGCTTAAGTAATAACAATTTATTGAGAATTCCTGGGTTGGTGGTTATCTCCTCCCACCCTTGAGCAAGGGAGCAGCACTAGGAAATCACTGAGAAATAACACACTGTCCCAACACTCCTGGCCAACACAAAACAGGAAAGTCATTCCCCAGAAAAAGGGCTGGTCTTCAGTCTTCCTTAATCCAAGAGGGGTAGTGAAGCCAGTGTGGGTGCAGGGGACCATCACATGATACTGGGGGTGGGTGGCAGTATGCTGGACCCCTAGCTGGCTACTCAAAAACTGGAGAAGCAGAGCCACTTGCTCTCCGGGGGGTGGAGTTCTTGATTTCCAGGCTCATTACTTACCCTTGATGAGGCTGCCACTTCCCCAGGTGAAACTTTCATCCTGTAGGTTCAGCACAAGGTTGTCAGCAGTGAGATAGATACGATTCTGTGATGTGGCAATCGGCTTGGAAATGTTCTGGGCTGCCCAGATCTTGCGAAGCTTCATGTAGCCAGGGTTCTTGCTCAGCGCTTCTCTAAGGTGAACAGGGTAGGATTAAGGGTTCACACAAGGGCAGGTCTCATCCCTGGAACCATTCTCACCACTCCCTCGCTCCAGTCCTCCTCTGGGCTGTCAGATCCAAGGTTGTGCTCACGCAGATAGCTCACGCCCAGCCCTACTTTGGGCCCCACCTGTGGACCTCCCTGTAGGCTGCTGCCAGGAACAGCAACAGAAACGGAGGCAAGGCCAGTAGTGCTATTGATCTGGCCTTACAGAATATGAACATTTTAAAAGAAAAGTGTAACTAACCAGGAGGAGCAAGTATATATTTATACATCATTCCAGACTAAGCCCACATTATTTTTGATGATGTTACTAGTCTATTGGTTTAAAGTAATATATGTATGTGTATACATGTATATACACATTTAATCCATATTTATTTAAATGTAAAATGAAGACACAGTTAAGTCAATTAGTTATTAAAATGATGAACAAAAAAAGTGCTGTGTTGACACTAAAGGTATAGAATGTTGTCAAAAGAATACCAAAGTCCAAACATGTACGGTGCATGGTCTCAACTACTCGAGGGACTGAGGTGGGAGGATCTCTTGAGCTCAGGAGTACCAGTGCAGTCTGGTCAACATTAGCGAAACCCTGTTTCTAAAAGGAAAAATAAAAACAAGAATACCAAAGTCTTCATTTTGAGTCCTTTCCCAAGGTTAAACCTCATCTATCTTCATATTTCCCAATTCCCTCTTCAAATATGTTCCTCTCCTGAGTAGCAAAGCTGTATAGCATGGGGTTCAAAGGCCTAAGCTCTGCAACTATTCGACTATATTTGGAATTCCACTCTACTGGTCACTAGCTATGTGACCTTGGCAAAGTTATTTGTTTCCCATATCCTACAGTTTCCCTATCTGTAGAATGGAAATAATAATATATGTTTAGCATTGTTGTGAGGGTTAAATGAGTTACCACATTAAAAGTATTTGGAGCAGAGCCCAACACAAATTAAGAACTAAACAAATATTAAATATTGGAATTAATACCATTATGTCCCCTATCTTGGCTAATGGATTGTCATCTACTCAGTTGCACAAACTAGAATTCTGAGCATCAGCTTTAAGTCTCACCTTTTCATCACATGTGTGTCAGAAATAATTTGTAGACATGTGCCCTTGTCTACATCTTCAATGTTCAAGCTTTAATATAGGTCTTCAGTTCAAGCTTGAATATAGGTCTTCAGAATATATTTATTTACTTAATAAATAAACATAAATAAATATAAATTGTCTCTCACCTGGACAATTAGAGTGTGTCTCATAACTCTCTCTAATCTCATCTGCCCACACTAACATTTGTTTTACACATCATTTACTGTACCTTTATTTTGATATCCATATCTAATCATGCTATTTTTTTTCTTAAAAGGTTTAAAAGTTTCCAAGATAAAGTTTAGATTTCTCCCTATTACACATCAAGCTTAATATACACTGTTCTCTGAACTGGTTCTGCTTTTTCACACCTCACTGCCTGGCACTATTTTCCCTCCACTTCTCACTTGAAGTACCTCTCCCTCCCTTCTCTCCTTAATAATGATACCTTCTTCTTCCCATCTTGCATTAGTCATACCTCTCTCTTTGACCTTTTAGCATACATATTCTTCAATAACAACAAGTGCAGCAATAACAATAGTTAATTAACATTAATATATAATTATGTGTCACACACTATTATGAAGAGGGGTATTTCCTGATTGACTCCTCAAAACAATTCCATAATGTCGGTACTGTTAGCATCTTCATTTAACAGGTGAGGAAACTGGAGCAGAAGAGTTAAGCACTTGCCCAAGGCCACCTGGATGGTGAGATATAGAGCAGGCTTTGAATCAATACAGTCTGATTTGAGAGCTGAAGCTCTAAAATACTGAAGAAAACTGCCACCCCCCTAAGTACAGCACCCATATAGTATAGCACATTATACTATCATAAAAATTAACATCTCTGTCTCTTCCAACATATAATATCTTCTTTATATTGGCCATTCATATTAGACTCTTCATCTCCAGGCTCTAATTCAGTGGCTGGAATACAGAATGTACAAAAATTATAAAAGAACAAAGAAATGAATGAGTGTCAAGATCAGATAAAATAAATAGTTTATAATGAATTGCCTTTCCTGCCTTGTGGAATTCATGTTTACCAATTTTTATATAAATATTACTATTCCTTTATGTTTTTCTTTCAACCTCATTAGAGGAAAAACATAGGAAAATTAAATTTAAATGGTACTGCTACAGTTGACTTAATATTTGTCCAGATCTATACAACCACAAGTAAATCACATCACTAAAGAGCTATGTTTGCTATTGTGAATAATGTTGAAATGAAGATGGGAGTGTAGCTATCTCTTCAATATACTGGTTTTAATTTCTTTGATGTATGTTCAGAAGTGGGATTATACAATTATTATTTGTCAATTAAAAACATAATTAAGTTAAAATTTTAAAAAAAGAAGTGTGCTTACTTTTATGTGTCAGGTTTTCAAATCCTAAAAGCACTAGTGTTGGTGCTTGTGTAGACTTTTAAAATAGCCTTTCATCAAATTGGGTCATTTGAATTCTAAAAGTCTGATCTCTTTTTCTAAGGTTGTTCGATGCAGCCACTGTCATAAAAAATCAGCGTAAGTGAAATTGTTTTAATATTCCAAAGTCAAGACTCGTGAAAACATGTATTTATTTAGTTTAGTCAGTAAAGTATAACTCCGGTATAATTTCCAACGCATCTCCTGGATATACTACAGAATGGCCCCATTCAGCTGAAACACATGATTTGATTCCTGCCTAGATTTCTGAAATATATTTTTCCTAGATCAGTGAGACCAGGTGCACTAGTGGTTTTTTAAAAAGTTAGATTTGGTTTTACAATATTCATCTGTCTTCATTGAGCTTCTGACTATCCAGAGGTTTTCAAACTCAATTTTATATATGTCTTTACTTTTTGATAACTATATGAAATTGAAATCATATAATACATGTTTAACTGATATTTATTCATTTCCTCAATTTCCAAACTTATTTCTAGAAAGTAAAGATATAAAATCTTCTATATGCTTTATATTTTACATGGAGTTCAGGTAATTTTGTGTATAATTTCTTAATTTTCAAACAGATGGGGATTTTTCTCTTCTTGCTATTAACTTCTAATTTAATTACATTTATCAAAGAAATACAATCTGTATAAAATTAAGTTTTAAATAAAAATTTTATATGAAAAATTTCATTAGATCGTTTTCTATAAAACTCAAATTCTAGGAATCTATTGTAAGAAAATAACTGAAAATACACACAAAGATTTAGTCACAAGGACTTTCTATACATTTTTCTTTATAAACACAAAAATTTTGAGAAAAATACTACATGAGATAGAAAAGTACAAATAAATTACTCTGTAGTTAAAACTCATGATTCAAATAATTTAATAACATGTAAATATATTTAAAAATTAAGTGAAAAATAATATAATAAAAACAATATACTTATTATCTTTTCATTGTGTGGGTATACCTGGAAGGCAAAACTCTGAAATTCTTATATTGTTGTATAGTAAGATTGGGATGACTTTTATTTATTTTACTTCATCTACATTTCTAAAGTTTCTAACATGTATTACTTTTGTTTTTTAAACAATTGTATTTTAAAGCCTTCTATTCATATAAACTATACATAAGTTTACATGTTTAAGTTCCATTTAATTCCTTCTACTCTGAGTGTTTAGGACAAAGTTAATGCAAATAAAAACTTTTTTTGGTCTTGAAGAGGGACAGTTGAAATTTTTGCTTCAAGACACATCAACAGTTGCTGATATATTTAACACACACCCAAACAATTTCTACTTTTGCTACTGAAAGTTCTTTAAATTGGTCAGTCTTGACAACTCAACTCGACTCAAAGCTTTGGGTTACAACTAGACTTGCCTCTTTGTTCTCTAAAATCTTTAAAGCAAAAGTGGACTCATTAACTCACATTTTCTAACAAATATTAATTGATGCATAATAAAACTTTAATATAACAATAGAAAAATTTTACAAACTTCTGTAGAAGTTATAAGCTATGGGAGTCCAATATAATTTTTTGACATCTATTCTTATTCTGATTAATCTTTCCTCTGTGTATCATTACTCTTCTACAGACTGAATAAATTTAAAATTTATTATTTAGTTTAGCCATTTTACTTGCAAGGCAGTGAAATTTGAAATAAAGGAAAGAAATTGTACTTACTTGCCAATCAGTCTATATGACAAAATATAGACGTATGCTGATTTACAATGTATTTCTTTGATCCATAATAAAATGTTTGGTAATACTCTAAAGGAAATACAATTTCATCCTTTAAAGGGCTTCAAACCTCAAGATTATTAAACTTAATAATCTCAGCTAAGATTTTTTAAAATGTAGAATAGAATAGAAAAGTAGTTTAGATGGGGTGGAAATCAGGTATTCCACAATATCTTGTTTGGAGGTTAAGCTTCTCTGGCATAAATAAATTATATCAAATTGTGCAATGGAATGACAATGATTCATTGACACAAAAATATACTTTGGATTTATTATTAAATAGCATTTTCAGAAAGATCATATGGTCCAGTTTTTAAAATGTGTGTATGGATATATGTTTATTGAAGTGGGGAGGGTACACAAAGATACATAGGTTGTTATCAGATCATCCTGAACAATGGAATCACTAGTGATTTTATTTTCTCCTCTTTATTAATCTACTTTTGAACAATTCTATTATAATAAAAGTCATTTAGACATAAATTAGTCTAATTTCATGGCCATTTTATGCTGGAATCCTGGAACTACTAGTTTTCTCTTCTGTGTACCATAAAAATAATTCCCTAAGCAAACAACTTCAGCAAAACATTTAGGGCCAATAACATTTTTCTATGATCAAATATCTACTTAAAAATAAGTTTTATGCCTACAAGTGTCATGGAGTATGTATCTGTTTTGTTTAGAGAGGTCCTGTAAGAGCATGTATTATTTAGTATTACTTTGGTAAAATAGTCAATGCCATAGGCAAAGATATAAAAAAAGGGCATAAATATTAGAAACTAAGAGAAAAATATCACTACTGAAGATGTTATTTCCTCTGTGAAAAGCATACAAAAATAAACTGAAAAACTCTTGGGACTATTATATAGTTTAAGAGATGACTAGCTAAAAATACAATAGCAACAGCTTTTTAAATAACCAGGAAGAAACAAATAATTGATGCAAATCTGTTTGGCAAATATTTTAAATTGGCTCACTCAATTATTATTTCAACAACTAATTTGCCTTCCTGTGTGCTACAAAGGCTTAAAATCTAATGTAAAATCCTATGTTCTTTGTTGCAAGATATAGGTATACGACTTTGTTTGGAAAAACCCTATGTGCCTATACAAGATTTGGGTGCAGAATGAATTCCATGAGATACTCTCAACATGAGAGGAGTTCCTATATTCTGGCAAGCATGGTGATAGAGGCATCTGGCTCTTCTGAAGCAGCTATGATAGCAGTTTGGCATCCAGTCCCGCTACCATCATTGGTGTGGAGCAAGAGATGCTGATAACAGGAAAATTTCTAAAAGAACATTCCCACCATGTGATTGGGCAGTTTTCCTGGCTGATTGTTCCTGTTGTGGTAACATCAAAACCTGATATTCCAGCACTACCAGTGAGGCTGTGAGCTATCTGATATCTTAAAATAAGTTGATTTCTACTTACAATAACATTTGACTTCATTTTTGACAACTAAAATCTTTTACTAATTCAATAAAGCATTATTAAGTAAATAAATGGATGACAGAGAGATACTATAAAAGGACATATATATGTTTATATAAATATTAACAGTGGGTATACTCTGGATCATGATATTTAAGATAATTTTAACCTCCTTAATTTTTTAAAATTTTTACTAATGTTTTTTTGTACTAAGAATGTACTATTGTTACTATTAGTACTATTTGTACTGATAATGTTCATTTGTTGCAAATAAATTATGCAATATAAAGTAGAAATACTAAGCCCACCCAGAGATTTTCATCAGTATGCCGTAATTAAATAGCAAGTAGTACCAAAAGTAGACTAATCTTTGTGGCAGAGACAGCCGGTTGTCCACCAAACATTTAACACACTATCAGATAAACACATATCTGTTGCCTCTTTATGGGGACACAGCAAGACTACAGTTCTCAGCCTTCCTTGCAATTGGATGTGGACACATTGTTGTTCCAATGAATGGATTTTAAAAGGAAATGATGTGCACAATTCCCAAGATTGGCCCATATAAACTACCCATGAGCAACCTTCATGCTTTCCACTCCCCACTCTGGCTGAGGGTAATACCACTGGTGACATTGGAATCCACATGTTGAAGATCACAGAGAACCCATCAGTCTGCTCCGTATGTCTGCATAGAGTAAAACCAGCTATCGACCTGACTAAGAGCCAGGACTACTAGATGAGAAAGAAATAAACCAGTTTTTTTTTAAGGTACTGGAATTTGTGGGTCCATTGTGTCAGCCTACACAACATTAATACACTCCATACCTCTTTCATCATCTACCTTCTTTTTGGGCCTTCATCCCTTCAAATTAGGATTATCTGTGGTGGTTCTCTATGAGTTTTACTTACTGTCTCCAAAAGATGCCAGCCTTTAGTTCCTGGAGACTATTTCTTAAAAGCCTTATCTGCAATATAGCTCACCAAAATTGCTCAAAGTTTATAGAGTTACGTTGGCCCTTTCCTCAGGCTTGAATGCTAATAAATTATTTTTTATTATCTTACTTTTCTGTAGAAATTTCTATTATTTAGTGAAAGAAGACTGATTGCCTGTTCTTACACTGACACATTTCTCTGAAATTTTGATTTGGAATGATTTCTTCTTTTTTAATGAGTATTCTTTAATTTTTCTGTAATAAACAGAAATTCCTCATGTAATATTTAATGAAAAATATATAAGGGGTTTATTAAAGATATCAAAGTTAAAATAAATATTTATCCCACTGTTAACTTAAAATTTTGAATTAAATTAAATTCAAGTTCAGGTATAGACAACAAAGTTTGTTTTTAAATTTTTTTTTATTTCAGCATATTACGGGAGTACAAATGTTTAGGTTACATATATTGCCCTTGCCCCACCTGAGTCAGAGCTTCAAGCGTGTCCATCCCCCAGATGGTGGAGCACCGCACACATTAAGTGTGAATATACCCATCCCCTCCCCCCCTCCTCTCTTGTCCTTCCCAACCTGGCTTTAATTTCTCAGTAAAATCACGTGCACAGGCCTGTCATATTCTCAAATGTAGGCAGAACAGCATGCAGAGGATGCTCTCTCCCTTTCTAATTTTCATCTTTAATTCTCTAACACCTTCTAGAATTAGGAACTGACACACTGCCCCTTACTTCAAAACCTGATATGTGCAGCTACTGAAACACAGTTCCTACCCATGAGGGTCAAGCTCCAGACTCTGGTTTTCAAAAATCCTGGTGGGTGTACTCAAGGTCTTTCTCTACTGTCTCCTGTTCTGCGCATGTTTCATGATTCCTCAAAAAGATGAACATCTCCATTCATATGTTTTTATTGAACATTTATATATGATGCTTTCCAGACCAGATCTCTTATCAGAGGAATCCTAATTTCTTGGGTGCTCCCCACAAGCTCCTTGAGGTCAGAGACTGTCTCATCTGTCTTTATATTCTCTGTATCTCCTAGCACAGCAGAATGCACATTGATTATGTTTGCTATATTTTGTTGAATTAAGTTGAGAAAATATCTAACTTTAGTCAACATTTCTACTTCTAACCCGCCACTAAAACCCTGATAATCCTAGATAATAGGAGCTCTTTCTTTCAAGAATAAGATATGGATGCTGGTGGCAAGAAATACTAGAGTCCTGTATGGAATAAATGGAAAGAAAGTTGTTTCTGAAATCGCCAATAGGAATACCTTCAGGCCAAAAAAAAAAATCAACAGCAATTTTGGTAAGAAAAAATCAGGAGTTTTCAGACTTAGCTATGCATTGACTAACAAGATTAATAAAGAACCTAATTAATATTTCAAACATTATGTCACCAAACATATCCATGCAAACATGAATATATTGCATAGTGGTGAAGTCAGGTATATATATATTGGGAAATATATGCCATGCTTCAAACACTTCACTGAAACTGTGTTTTTGGAATAAAATATATTCTTTGTATTAAACTTACTATAGTCAAAAAAACTGGCACCTTCATACAATCCATTACCAATCCTAGAAGTGTATTCTCTGTGCAGAAGTTCTCTCAGTATAGTGGATACACTGGGTTGTATACAATGACTGATATTTTTGAAATTTTATAATCTATCATGAGTAGAAGGTTTTATAGTCTTGTCAGGTATAAGAGTTACGTATAATGCCACAAATATTTGTCTTTATCATAGAAAGCTTAAATTTGGGGAAGAGGTATATAATTTTTCTTGTTCTTTTTAATCTCACTGAGTTACTATGTTTTATGTTTCAAGAGAAACTGTATATTGAAAAAGCAAAGCAACATTAAAATAACATTCATGGGGTGTCCAGCAGGTGGGAGAGGGGAGGAGGGGATGTGTATATACACACCGAATGGGTGCAGTGTGCACCATCTGGGGGAGGGACGTGCTTGAAGCTCTGACTCAGGCGGGGGAAAGGCAATTATGTAACCTAAACATTTGTAGCCCGTAATATGCTGAAATAAAAAAATAATAATTAATAAAATAATAGCTAAAATATAAAAATGATATTTAATCATCTGGACTTTTTTAGTTTATAATTTTCATCATAGGTTTAAGAAAAAGCAAGAAAACTGATTATAGTAAAAATATACATATTTATTATCACTGACTTTCACTCCAACACAGGGAATTCCTATATTGTACAAATCTAGGATTTTGTTTTCAAAAAATTTAATTAAATGTTTCATGTATATGCAATGGAATATTATGTGTCCAAAAAAATTAAGTTCTGATATGTGCTACAATGTAGATAAAACCTGAAAACATGTTAGAGGAAATAAACAGATACAAAAGGACAAATGTTGTATGATTCCACTCATATGGAATATCTAGAAAAGGCATCTTCAAAGAAACAGAAAGTATTAATGGATTAGAAATTACTAGGCCCTGGAGAAGAGTGAATAGCTTAATGGTTACAGAGTTTCTATTTGAATCTATGAAAAGGTTTGGAACATAGATAGTGGTAATAGTTGTACAACATTATGAATGTCATTAATATCACTAAACTATACACTTAACCAAGGTTAAAATGGCAAATATTATATCACATATTTAATCACAATAATAAAACTTGAAGAAATTGAAAATAATGACTACTGACATAGCCAAAAGAAAAAGCATAGCATTGAGTTTTATGCCTGTTAGTACCCTGATATTTTAAATTTAGATTAAAATTTTTATTCCTGTTTCTGAATGTGATCAAGAAATGAGAATACTTCAAATAGCCTTACAACTCATATTGACTAGTTATTATGAAAAAAATCGACTTTTTGGAAATAGATAACTATGAAATTTCTATGGAATCTATGCTACAATTTTAAAAGTCCCTCCCCAAATACCATGGTTTGATTTTTTATTAATATTTGCATAAAAGTATGGGGTACAAGTATTTGTACATGCCATTATTATTGTGAACAGTGCTGCAATACACATACAAGGGCAGATATATTTTGATATAATGATTACTTTTCCTCTGGTTAGATACCCAGAAGTGGGATTATTGGATCACAGAGCCTTTCTACTTTTAGTTTTTTGAGAAATCTCTATACTGTTTTCCATACAGGTTGTACTAATTTACTTTCCCACCAACAGTGCATGAGCATTCCTTCTTCTACACGTCCTTGCCAAAATCTGTTAATTTTTCTCTTTTTATTATCAGCAATTCTGACCAGTGTAGCAGGATAGATATCTCATTGTAGCTTTAATTTGCTTTTCTCTGATGATTAGTGATGATGATCATTTTTTTTCACAAGCTTGTTGACCATTTGTGTGTCTTATTTTGAAAAATGTCTATTAATGTCCTTAGCCAACCTTTTAATGGGATTATTTGGCTTTGTAGTTGTTGTTGAGTTCCTTATAGATTCTGGATATTAGTTCCTTATCAGATGTATAACTTGACAATGTTTTCTCCCACTCTTCAGGTTGTCTGTTCACTCTGTTGATTATTTATTTTGCTGTGCAGAAGGTTTTGAGTTTAATTAAGTCCCATTTGTCTTTTATATGTTTTTGTTGCCCCACTTTTAAGGTCTTAGTCATGAATTCTTTACCTAGACCAAGGAATGTCGAGAAGAAATTTCCCTAGGTTTCCTTTTTTCTTTTTATTGTTTGGGGTTTTCTTCTAGTATTTTTACAGTTTGGGGTCTTAAATTTAAGTCTTTAATGCATCTTGAGCTGATTTTTGTATATGGTGAGAGATATGGGTCCAGTTTCCTTCTTCCTTATGTGGCAATCCAATTTTCCCACCATCATCTATTGAAAAAGTATCCTGTCCCTAGTGTATGCTCTTTTTGACTTTGTCAAAGATCAGTTGGCTGTAAGTATGTGGCTTTATTTCAGGATTCTTTATTCTGTTCTATTGATCTATGTGTCTGTTTTTATGCCACTACCACTACCATGCTGTTTTGGTTACTATAGCCTTGTAGTGTAATTTGAAGTCAGGTAATGTGATGTCTCCAGCTTTTTCCTTTATGCTTAGGATTACTTTGGCTACTTGGGCTCTTTTTAGGTTCCATATAAATTTTAAGATTGTTTCTACTAGTACTGTGAAAAATTAAATTGGTATTTTTGTAAGGATTGCATTGAATCTGTATATTGCTTTGGGTACTATGGTCATTTTAATGATGATTATACTGAATTCATACAATCCATAGACATGAGATATTTTCCATTTGTGTCATCCACAATTTCTCTCATCAGTGTTTCGTAGTGTTCATTGTAGAGATCTTTCACCTGCTTGGTTAAATACATTCTATGTATTTGATTTATTTATTTATTTATTTTTATAGCTATTGTAAATGGGATTGCATTCTTGATTTGGTTCTCAACTAGATTGTTATTGATGTACAGAAATGCTACTGATTTTTGTTCATTGATTTTGTATCCCAAAACTTTATTGAATTCATTTATCAAATCTATGGGCTTTTTGGTGGAGTCCTTAAGTTTTTCTAGATATAAAGAAAACAGGGTTAATTTGATTTTCTCTTTTCTAATTTGGATGCTTTTTATTTCTTTCTCTTGCCTTATTGCTCTAGCTAGAATTTCCAGTACTATGTTGAATAGGAATGATGAAATTGGACATTCTTGTCTTATTCCTGTTGTTAGAAGGAATGCTTTCAATTTTTCCTTTTAGTACATTGTTATCTGTGATTTTGCTGTATGACGTTTATTATTTTGAGGTATATTCCTTCTTTGCCAAGTTTTCTCAGAGTTTTTATCAGGAAGGGCTGCTGAATTTTATTCAATACTTTTTTTTGCATCTACTAGGATGATCATATGGTTTTTGTCCTTCAGTCTGTATATGTGATATGTCTTTTGTTGATTTGTGTATGTTGAACTATCCTTGCATAACTGTCATAAAACCCACTTGATCATGGTATATTATTTGATATGCTGTTGGATTCAGTTTGCTAGTATTTTGCTGAGGATTTTTGTGTCTATGTTCACCAGGAATATCAGTGTATGGTTATCTGCATATTGGTATGTAGTTTTCTTTTTTATTGTATCCTTTTCTGATTTTTGTTTCTGGATGATACTGGCCTTGTAAAATGAGTTGGAGAAAGTTCCCTCCTCCTCAGTTTTTGGGAACAGTTTCAGGAGAGTTTGTATTAGTTCTCCTTAATATGTTTAGTAAAATTCAGCTGTGAATCCATCTGGTTCTGGGCTTTTTCTTTTGTTGGGATATTTTTTATTACTGATTCAATCTCACTACTCATTATTGGTTCAGGATTTCTATTTTTTTCATTGTTCAATCTAGGGGTATATGTTTCCAGAAATTTATCCATTTTCTCTAGGTTTTTTAGTTTGTGAGTGTATACTTAATCATAGTAGTCATTGATAATCTTTTTTATTTCTGTGGTATCAGTTGTAATGTCTCCTTTTTCATTTCTGATGCTTCTTACAAGAAATTTGCCTTACCTGTAAAGAAACATATAGATTCAAATTAAATAGAGGGAAAAAGATATTTCATGCAAATGGAAACCAAAGCAAACAGGAGTAGCTATACTTATATCAGATAAAACTGACTTTAAATCAAAAATAGTCAAAAACCAAAAGACAAAGATAGTAATTATATAATAATAAAGGGATCAATTCAACAGGAGGATTTATAATCTCAAATATATATGCACCTAACACTGGAGTGTCCAGATTCATAAAACAAATATTACTAGACTTCAATAAAGAGATAAATAGCAATATAATAATAGTGGGGGACATCAACACCCCATTCACAGCACTAGACAGATCATTAAGAGAGAAAATCAGCAAAAAAATTAGACTTAAATTGGACTTTAAAACAATGAACCTAGCAGGGATTTATAGAACATTCTACCCCACAACTGCAGAATATACAAGCCTTATCACCACATGGAACATTCTCCAAGACTGGCCATATGTTGGGTCACAAAACAAGTCTCAAAAAATTTTTAAAAATTGAAGTCATATCACATATCTTTGCAGACCACAGTGCAATAAAACTAGAAATTAAGACCAAGAGGAACTTCAGATACTATACTAATACATGGATATTAAACATGCTCCTGAACAATATTTGGGCCAACAAAGAAATTAAGATAGAAATTAAATTTTTATAATGAATTAAAATGAAAACACAACATACCACACCTCTAGGACACAGAAAAGCAGTACTAAGAGGGAAGTTTATAGCGTTAAACACCTATATCTGTTAAATAAAAGGTAGAATGATCACAAATTAATAAACTAAGATCACACCTCAAGGAATTAGAAAAACAAGAACAAACCAATCCCTACGTTAACAGAAGAAAATAAATAAAAAAAATCAAACAGAACTAAATAAATAGAGACCAATTTAAAAAATTACAAATGATCAACAAAATGAAAAGTTGGTTCTTCAAAAAGATAAACAAAAGTGATAAATTACTAGGTAAACTAACCAAGAGAAGAAAAGATTCAAATAAATAAAATTGGACATGGTCAGAATTTTGCAACTGGTGGAAAAAGCATTGATTGAAGAAATCAAGAATTTCTTTGTGGGGGCTAAAATATAAGCTCAAGAGATTCAAATCCATGAATAATCTTATGAAACTGTTAAAATATATTTTAAAAAATAATGTAAGACAGGACCCTAAGTGATATATGAAATAGAAAATATAAAAATAAGAAATAAAGAGAATATTGTTAATAAATAAAAAGCAATCAGTGATACTTTATTTTTCTTAAATTAGTTTTCATGATCATTGCTCAGTACATTTGTACTGATATTCAATTTCAAGAGAATTTTTTGAAATGATAACTGACATATTTTTATGACCAAAAAGTAACGGAGGTAGTCAAGTAGACTGTGAAAGTTTAATTGTTCAATTATTTGTTTGAGGCTTCAGAGGGTTCATAGCCTTGGGTCAAGTGGAATTTTTTGGTATGTGGAATGGGCTGAGGGCTTCTGTATAGGATTATATATTCTTTTGAAGAGAATATGATATTCATTTATTGAGGGTATTTCTTTTGTCTTTTGCAGGCCACTTTGCACCCACTTATACATATGTGTATGTACAGAAAATATTCCAAGTCTAATCCAAAGGTTACTTTTTTTCATGAATCTCATTGCTCTGTTAGGTAGGTTTAAATTATAGTGTAAGAAATCAATTGTTTTTGTAGTTGTTTTCATTGGCCCCAAAGCCTCTTTTTCTCTCATAATTTAATATAATCAAATCTTCAAAGTTTCCTCTAATGGATTCTAAAAATGAGAGTTTAGCATTTGGCACCACTACTTGGTTCAGTGTCACTAAATCCTTCCCAATCTTTATTTATTTATTTATTTTTGGTCAGTACAGTGATCTTTACCTTTCATTTTCCACCAGAGAAACCCTGAAAAATCACTTAAAAGCTTCTGCCACTTTTCATGGATAGATTATTTTACTTTATACAGCAACTTCTTATTCTCTAAAGATTTAGAAATGGAATAAATTTTTCACTCTTGGATACAAATTCTGTGTTGATTTCAATTATATAAGTGATATGATTCAGCAAGTGTCTGGTATAATAGCTCTTTAATCCTTTTATGCATAAGTCTGACTTCATCATGGGAGAAGAGTTATTTCTATCCATGTTTTTCTGCCAATCCCAGCTAGGCTTAGCAGAGTTGTGCACCCTTGGTATCCTTCATCTCTTTTGAATTTTCTTCCTTAATGTCAGCATTTCTCGCATCCCACCTGGACCAACAGCACTCCTTTAAAGAGTTAAGGTATAAAAAGGAGTAGAATTTCAAAGCATAAGCAACACAAAAGTTTACAAAAATATTTTATTTTATTATAGAAGGTGGGAGAAAAATTTAAAACTCTCTCCATCAGAATAGCTTAAATTTGCAAAAGGAATTGATACAATAGCACAGAGAGTTTCAAAATACCACACACTAAGTTTTCTCCATTATTAACATCCTAAATTAGTATGATACATTTTCTACAAATAACGAAGCAATATGAATACATTATTATTATCTAAATTCCATAGCTCATTGATATTTCCTTAGTTTTTACCTAACAAAATCTTGGTATTTGAAGCGTAGAAGTTGAAAGGTGTATGTATGCATGTACCAATGTATGCATATTTCAAAATCTAGAATCAACAGATGTCTTCATACATAGCTAAACTAAAAAAAAACTGTCCACATTATTTTTTATTTAACATTATAAGCATTGTTAATATGAAAAACACCTCCCATAAAGAAAATAAAACAAAGAAAATGCAGACCCTATGGCAAAAGTAAGTAAATAAAAGATATAGTACTCAAAGAAAATACAACATAAAGTTAGATTATAGAATTTAAGCAAAACTGACATATTAAACAAAACATATTAAAACAAAAACAGCCACAAAAAACAATGGTGATATAGCACCTCTTGTATTATCCTGGATAGAGCTGGAACCCATTCTATTAAGTGAAGTATCACAAGAATGGGAAAACAAGCACCACATATACTCACCATCAAATTGGTAATAAGTGATCAACATTTAAGTGCATATATAGTAATAACATTCATTGGGTGTCAGGTAGATGGGAGGGAGGAGTGAGGGATGGGTACCTACACACCAGGGTGCTGTGTGCACCATCTGGGGGATGGACACGCTTGAAGCTCTGACTCGGGTGGGGCAAAGGCAATATACATAACCTAAACATTTGTACCCCCATAATATGCTGAAATAAAAAAAATTTTTAAAAAATGTAATATAAATGTCCCTAGGAAAAGAAAAGAGATTGTAAGACTGTACTTACAAAAATTCCCAGTGATATGCCATTTTAAAACCAAAGACTAAAACAACCTAAATGCCTATTAATAGAAGATAGGCTTAAAGATATTATGTAATCAGTGGAATTTTTTATATTCACTAAAGAATAACATGGATTTGTGCGCACTAATCTGAAGGGATGCAGAATGGATACATAGATAAAGCAAGTGGAAGCATATATAATGTGATCTCATTTATGAAAAAACAAAAGGCAGCAGTTCTAAGCTCTCCAAAATATAAAAAAACTGACTAAGAAGCCTGAATTGCAAGTACTTGCTTTATACCAAAAACGCAGGTTCCAGAAGAATTGGAATACTTTTATTGAGGAATAAGACAAGTGGCAATGTTAGAACACTTCCTGCTATGCTTAAGAATCAGACTGAAGAGAGATAGATAACCAAAAGCAGCAGAGTCCTCAAACTACGGAAGTCTAAAGCACTGAAAAACCGTATACCCTTTATCCTAAGCAATTGTGGAGACAAGTACTTACAAACATAAAACCAGAACAGAGATATCTTTGAGTATCCTGGCAATGAGCTAGCTGGGAGCTATGCCTCCCCCTCATTCTAGTGGAATGGACTGCAAAGGTGGCAGTCCCCCAGGCCCCCAGGTGTTACCATCGCTGTATAAACAACTCTTTTGAGTAAATAGTGCTCCAGGTTTTGGGAAAAAACCTCCTCCTAAGCAGCTGGCACCTAATCTGACTACTTCTCCACCCTTTTACAAACATTCTCAAGGGCAGTCTCACCACAGTCCTGCAAAAAATTGGAGTAAGAAGGTGACAAGGCCCATTTCCTGGACCACAGTGTCCTTTACAATTTCTTGTTGTACCTTAACCCCTGCATGCTTCTCCAAGGGAAAAAAGAGTATGGTGAACTGCATGATTCATCTTATTGTCCCTCTGATAATAAATTTACCCAATAACCCCTGATATTTTTTGCCTATACCAGGTGGCATTGTGACCTACCTCTCTGCCAGACTGTAGGGAAAACAGACAAACTCATGCTGTTGTTCTTTTTTAAATATTTATATTCCATTTAAGCACCACAGTTCTATTGGTGGCACATAATTAATTAGGTTGTAAATTCACTAGTCACATTTTAGTGTTCTTAATATGATTTCAGAGAAACCAAATTCTCATCAGCAATGCATCCACAAATCATATTTTAGGATGTAACTTCTGAAGGTAATACTTTCAATTTTTTATTAATTCTAACTGCATGCAGTTTGAAAGGGCACAATTTTCTAATATTGAACACCAAGCTCCAGGGGTGCACCAAATCTAGCCCTCAATCTTTCAAATATTATATGGGAAACTCACCAAAAATCTACCATTGAAAATCCTCTCTAGGTGTAAGATTCATAAA
Organism: Eulemur rufifrons; assembly: GCF_041146395.1. Taxonomy (NCBI): domain Eukaryota; kingdom Metazoa; phylum Chordata; class Mammalia; order Primates; family Lemuridae; genus Eulemur; species Eulemur rufifrons. The sequence goes on from NC_090997.1 coordinate 51,889,471, forward strand.
CTTAAGAAAAAATTGAAATATACAAAAGCTGTAAGTGATTGTCATTATTTAAATGGTAGTAGAAGTATAATACAATGATTTATCTAAATTCTGAATTACAATTTATTGCAATGAATAATAATTATATAGTAGATAGTGTACCTTAATTAAGTACTATTTTAGCTAAGAGACCAAACAATATAGTTCTTCAAGCAGAAATGAAAGCTTGTTATCATCTTTCATGTAACAGCCTCAGGTGGAGGGCTACCAGAGTAATCCGGCTCTATGAGGTCATGCAGGAATGTAGATCCCATCTACCCTGCTATTTTAACATGGCCTAGGTTAATGTTTCTACCTACATGATTAAAACTATTTCACATTATAAAATTTGTGTTTTAGTATGAGGTGAAGATGGAAAAAGAAGTGGATGGTATCTTAGTCTCTCAGGCTGCCATAACAAAAGACTACAGACTGGGTGACTTAAACAATAGAAATGTATTCTCCCACAGTTCTGAAGACTAGAAGTCTGAGATTAGGGTGCCAGCATGCTCAGGTTCTGTTAAGGGTTCTCTTCCTGACTTGTAGGTAGTCTCCTTCTCACTGTGTCCTCACATTTGAGGGAGGGAGGGAGAAAGGTGTGAGGGGGGGAGCAAGTAAGTTCTCTGGTATCTCTTATAAGGGCACTGCTCCCATCATGAAGGTACCACCTTCAGGACCTCATCTAAACTGATTTATCTTCTAAAAGCCCCATCTCCAAACAGCATCACATTGGACTTCATCATATGAATTTGGGGAGGAAACAGTTCATTACATAGCACTCCCCCATTCCCCCCCCCCAAATTTGTGTACTTCTCACATACAAAACATAATCATTCCATCCCCAAAGCCCCCAAAGTCTTAACTCATTTCAGCATCAACTGTAAAGTCTAAACTCTCATCTAAATATCATCTAAATCAGATATGGGTGAGACTTGAAGTACAATTCATGATGTGAATCTGTGAATTCAGACAAATTATGTGCTTCCAAAATACAACAGTGGGATGCATAGGATATACATTTCCATTCCAAAAGGGAGAAATAGGGATGAAGATAAGGGTGATGAGTTCCAAGTGAGTCCAAAACCAAGCAAGGCAAATTCCGTATGATCTTAAGGCTTGAGAATAATTTTCTTTGATTTGATGCTCTACTTGTCAGATTTACTGCGATAGTCCTGTTTAGGACCTCCTGATGCTGTGGTCCCACTTCCATGGCTGGTCCATGAAGGGGTCATGCCCCCAGGGCTCTGGGAGGCCTCGGCCCCACAGCTCCACAGGGCAGTCCCACTCCCATGGCTCTGCAGGGCCTCCAGCCCCCAAAGCTTTGGTCAGAGGCTGTCTGGCCTATTGAAACTGAGATGTTGGTCCTGATGATCTCTGAATTGCTTTTACAATCCTTCTTCCCTCTTCTCGAGAGATAGTATATGTTCACAGCTGAATGGCTACATGGTCCCTTCATGTAGGATCTAAGATATCTGACAGCCTTTCTTCATTTCATCTCACCTGTCCCCACTTTGATTCAAGCTATCAGTGGTTCAGCTCACATAATCCTATGAGTTATTTACTGAGTGATAGTACAGCCATACCCTTGGTGTTCTCTTCTGAACATGTCTCCTCATTTTTTGCACTATGGGCAGGCTGAGAAATTTTTAAATCTTTATGGTTTGGTTCCTTTTTGCTTAACAATTTCTTCTTCAATCATCTCTCTCTTGCACTTTGCTATAAGCAGCCAGGAGGAACCAAGCTGTTCCTTCAACACTTTTCTTAGAAATCTCCTCAGCTAAATATCTAGTTTTACTCCTTGCAAGTTCTACTTTCCACAAAAAACAAGAACACAGTTCAGCCATATTCTTTGATATATACAGCAAGGATCATCTTTCCTCCAGTTTCCAATAATGTGTGTAGGAGCCCCTCGCCCCTTGGCAGGAAATTGGTTTTTGCCCAGAGTCAGCGAAACTGGACATGCTTCTTGAGGCCAGAGATCAACAGGTCCTGCACACAGTCTGTTGATGATCGATAGGTCCACACACGGCCTGATGATCATATAACCTGTTCCCTATGACTGATAGCCAAAAGCCTGTGGTCTTGCAAACAAACCAAGGCATCTCATCGTCTGCACACAGCTATGAGGTCAGGAGGTTGAGATGCAAACATTGACCTCCCTTAGGCAATCAGTCTTAACGAATGGAACAGGTTGTTACATCAAGGCATCAAAGAAAGTCACGCACCAGAAAGTAGCTGCGGGCTGAGAGTATAAAAATAAAACGACTGGCACCTTACGGTGCTGCAGCCTTGAACCGTCTTCGCGCGTCTGTGTCTGTTTTTTGTGTGTCTGTCTGTTTCTTTATGTTTATGTGTTCATCCCCCGTTCTGTAATCCCGGCCGCGACAAATGTGTTCCACATTTCCCTCTGAGACCTCACCAGAATCAGCCTTAATGTCCATATTTCTGGTATGAAATAGAGACATTACTGTGGAACTGGTACCCATTACCCAGTTTCAAAGCTACTTCCACATTTTTAAATATTTGTTACAGCAGCACCCCACTTCTGCTATCAGAATCTGTGTTAGTCTGGGTTCTCCAGATAAAACTTAGTAGGAGGTCTAGTAGAAACTCTTACAAGAACACAAACACAAACACACACACTCACACATGTATGCTCACACCCATATACATATATGCATATATAAAGAGATTTGCTATAAGGAATTGGTTTATGCAATCACGGAGGTTGAGAAGTCCCAAGATCTTCAGTCAGCAAACTGGAGATCAAGGAGAGTTGATGGCATAGTCCCAGTCTGTGTCCAAAGGCTTGAGAACCAGGACGGCAAAATAAATTTCAATCTAAATTGAAATTAGATTCTCCAGCTCAAGTAGCCAGGTAGAAGTCTTTCTTTAATCTTAGGAGGGCCCTTTTTGTTCCCATTAGGCCTTCAATTGATTGGATGGAGACTGATTATACTAGAGAAGGCTATTTTGCTTTACTCAGTCTTCCAATTCAAATGTTAAACTCATATAAAAATGCCATCACAGACAAATTCCAAATAGTGTTTGACCAAATGTCTGGGCATTCTGTGGTCAAATTGACCCATAAAACTAACCATCACCAGTGGTGAAAACATTTCTCTTTATAGGTTGTGACCTCTTGTAAGTTCTCACACAAAACTTCCTTCACATTCCATGAGCCAGAATGTAGCATATAGCTTTATCTAATTTAAGGGAGGTCAGGAAATGTAGCTTATAGCTGGGTGGCCATAAATTGGACTTAAATTTGGAGGTTTCTGATACTGCAAGGAAAAAGAGAAAAGCTCATTCTAGAAATAGTCTCTCCGTGTGTGCATGCACACACATGTGTGTTGTGTACCCAGAATAGCACAAAAAAGGTCCTTTATACCAACACATTCTGAAAATTTTCATTTTTAAGAGGCCACTGACAAACTTAACAGATAGCAAGATATAAAATGTTTTATCCTGTTCTCCTTGTCTAAATCCAATAGTCTAATTTAAGGTACTTTTCTTGTTTCAAGATTCTCTACCTAGTCCATGCCCTCTCCTCCCCGAAAAAAAAAAGCAAAAAGAGAAAGGATTTACTCTTCATCCCAAATTAATCTCAAAGAAATGAAACCCACGAGTACTTGGGTATCTCCTGTGTTGCAAACGCCCAACACCACCCCAGCTATTCTTCTCAGAGCAATCCTAAGGACAGTAAACTACACTGACCGAATGGCACTAAAGTTGCATTTATGGACCCAAATCCAAATAGACGTTGGAGGTTATATTTACTGATGTTTCCACATTTCTTCTTTGTAGAGTACTGTTTCAAACTTTTTCATTATTCTCCAACCCCCACTAACATTTCTCCTCCTGCCTTACTTTAAGCAAATATAGTAAGCATTCTCTAAAATCTCTTCTGATGATCTCCAGCTCCTGGTATTTATGTATTTGTATGATCTTACCCTTAGAATGTTGGCTACACCTAGTGACCCTTGACTTGCTTCTAACAAGAGTGCAGGAAAAGTAAGAGGATGTCTGTTAAGTTTGGAGCAAAAAGACTATAACTTCCCTCTTGCTGTTTCTTGCTCTCTTCTGGGTCATTCGCTCTAGAGGAAGTAAGCTGCTGTGTGATGATGATTTCTTTTCATGCTTCATTTTAAAAAATTGATGTAATCAAATAAAATCACCCCATCTTTCTACAAATTCACCTCCTACTCTTTCTGTTCCACGTATTGCCCCTCTGGCGCCCCCTGCAATGGAAGAAACACTTCTGGTCCTATCTGAGGCCAAGCCCTCCACTTCCAACACTTCAGACTCCTCACGGACTTCACTTTGATAATTTTCACCCTTGTTTGTCACATAATGAATTTATGCCTTGCTGTTGTACCATTCCCCATGATGTACAAGAGTGCCTTATCATAGCCCATCTCTAGGAAAACAAGCAAACAAGAACTCTCTCGACCCCAACTTCATCTACAATCCTATTTTTAATTCCCTTTCACAGTAAAACTCTTGGAAAGAAGAAACATACATACTCATAGTCTACAGTTCTTCAACTCTCAGCACTATTTGACATTTTTGGCTATTTTCTCCTTATAAAACACTATTTCCTGTGGTTCTGAGATCCTGCGCATTTCTGTTTTTTCCACCAACTCATCAGGATTTATTTTTTTTTGTATTTTCTCCTTCCCTTCCAGTCTTCTACATGTCAGAGTTCCCTACCTCTTCCCTACCTACCTTCTCTCCCTAGATGGTTCCGTATTTGGTGTTAAATAATGAGCAATCTAGCCATGAGAAGACATGGAGAAAACTTACATGCATATGACTAAGTGAAGGAAAGAGTCTGAAAAGGCAACATAATGTATGATTTTAACTATATGACATTCTGGAAAAGGTAAAACTATAGGGATGGTAAAAATATCAGTGGTTGTCAGGGGTTGTGGAGGGAGAAGGATAAATAGGTAGAGCACAGAGGATTTTTAGGGGAGGGAAACTATTTGGCACGATACAATAATGGATACAAGTCATTACACATTTGTCAAAACCCATAGAATTTACAACATCAAGAGTGAACCCTAAAGTAAACTGTAGACATTGGGTGATAATAATCTATCAATGTAGGTTCATCAATTATAACTATGTAGCACTCTCGTGAGAGATGTCCATAACGAGGGTGGCTGTGCATGTGTGGGAGTGAGGGGTGTCTGGGAGCTCTGTACCTTCTGCACAATTTTGCTATAAACCTAAAACTGCCCTAAGAAATGAAGTCTAATTATAAAAAGGGATAATTCACTCATACATTACTAGTATAATTTGAAATTATTTTTAAATGAGTGGTTAGACTTAAGTATACTCTGAATTTACAAATTGATTTTAATTCTTAGTAGGATATTAATAAATACCAAAAGAACAGGAGATCTAAAAAAAAAAAAAAACAGTAATAAAAACCCTGAGGGGAAGAGACAAAAGTTGAGAACACAATATTAACAAATCAACACAAGGAGTTTATAATTTAAGAAAATAACAAGACTTACATTACTATCAGAAGCACAGTCATTTTTAATATCTTATGAATGCTGATAAACACAACAGATAACATTTATGAAAGGTTCACTCTATGCCAGGCATTCTTGCTAAAAGTTTGGTATGCAATAACTCTTTTAATCACTGTAAAAAACTCCCATAAAGGGGGCATTGATATTTTATTTTCATTTTAAAGATGAGAGAAGTGATAAAGTATGTTAATAGATTTTTAAAAATAGAAATATCCTTAACTTCTTGGAAAAATAAACACACTGGCTGATGACATAGTAATGTCCTGCTATGGTTTGATTGTTAATATTTAAACTAGGATTTTGCATGATGCTCTTAAGTGATATTGGTCTAAAAATTGTACATGATATTTAATCTTCAATATCATTATTTATTTTGTTAATGTGGACACTTACAGATTAAAGTATTGAGATTCCTATTAATGGTGGGCTTCAGGCTATCTCCTTGAATATCTTATAATTTGTGATTTAGGAATGTTGGTGATATCTGGTACATAGATGCTCATAATTAGTTTGTTTCCATAGAAAGGTATCTATTATTGTTATTATCATAAAATACCATTCTTTATCTTGTTTAACTCTTTCCTGGATTTATGCCACTTTTTTCTCAGATTAATATTGCAACTTCTGCTTACTTTTTTTTTTTTTTTTATAATTTCCTGGCATATATTTGTCCACCTTTTTATTCTTCAAATGAATAGGTGGAGCACAGAGGATTTTTAGGGAGGTGAAACTATTTATGTGTGTATTCTTAATATTTACAAAGGTTTTTATTTTGTTCTTTACAACTTCTGCAATTATTTCTAAATTAGCTGCATTTCTCTATTTTTATAGACTGTATCTGTTAGTTCATTAAAATAGACAGTGATAAAAAATTAGTGGTTCTTATTCCTCCATGCCTTCCTGCTTTACCATATAAATATTCAATATTATCTTGATTATAGTTTACCTTTATATTGTTAAATTTTAGACTACTTATTTCTTGCTTTAAGTGATTTTCTTGGACTCTCAGCTATTAGACAATGTCTTTATATCCCATCTTCTTTGCCCTTCTGATTCAAATTTTGTTTAAATATATCATTTTTATATTGCCAGGGTCTCAGGTTTATATCACATTCTGTTGCTTTAATTCTCATAGTCTAACACTTTAGATCAACAGATATTAATAAATGCATTGAATGTATTAGCATAAGTAATCAGTCCTCAATGCAGCAAATCTTTTCTACTTGTCTCTTAGAAAACTGAAAGTCATTCTCTATTCTAGTGGTTTCCTAAAGACACGTCACGTTCATGAGAATAATATTCCCTGAGTTCTTACATGTTCAAAATTGTTTTTTTATACCTATTATACTTGGAGAACTATCTGGCTAAAGAGAAAAACAAAACAAAACAAAACCAAACCTTAGTTCTCATTCTATTTTCTTTGGTATCTTGTAAACTTTGCTCCATTAATATTGAATGACATGATTTCACGATTAAAAGTTGTAGTGAAGAATTCTGAGGTCACTCATAATATTTTGCTTTATAAGTTACTGATTGTTTTGCCTGCAGGCCCCAAAGATCCTTTTTGATATTTAAATTCTAGTTACTATACTACGATACATATTGGTATTCATGATTCTGGGGCAATTTTCTCTGGTAATCATTCCTTCCTTTCAAAGTGAAATTTTAAGTCTTCTTTCATGAATGTTTCTTTCTTTAGTAATATATTATATACTTATTTTCCCATTATATTTCTTCTCTAATTATGTATCTATCAGATTATTTGTGTCTATCTTCTCTGTCTTTTATATTCTCTCTAATCTTGTTCACTTTTTTCTTTAATTCCATTTCATTTTGCCAGCATTTCTCATTTCTGCCCCTTCTTTCCTTTACTGTGTTTACCTCAGTGTTTATTTTACTGTAATTCTTCCATTTTTATTCTTATTTTGTGATGGCATTATTTTTCCTTGCACTTATTTTCTGAGTTTTGCCAGCTATGTGTCACCAGCTCCTATTGTCTCATCATCCCTCCCTGAGTTCTTGCATTTGTGCCTTGTAGTTTTCATTAACAGAAGCAATCTCTTCATTGTGCCTTTATGAAAATTCATGACATAATGTTGGGAAAAATTTTCAACTTCTCCATGGCAACATTGTTATGATGTGTGTTCTTCAACAACTGATACATTTTACTGCTCCTCTGGAAGTCTTTTACTATATTATTTTTGTATTGATATGGTATCCATTCTTTTTTTCAATTATTCGTAAGTAACTGAGTTAAGTTTTTCTCATCTAGTATACTGGAGAAGGAAAGGAGAGGGAAAAGTAGACATCTGGGATTGACAAAGTTTCCCTCTTTGCTGCTACTACAGACAGAGGCTGCTTTTTACAAATGTCGTTCCTCTGTCTAATTTTTGCCTGATCTTTGTATATTCCTCCACTACTTCCTACACGACATATCCAAGTGGGCTTCTGTCATCAGCCCTACTCACTCCAGTTCTCACACTGATTGCTGCAAACAAGAAATGCAGGTTTCACAAGTCAAGATGAGCAACTCACCTTTAGGAATCATATTTTTCTTAGGTTTTGTGAGATTAGCCAAAACTGAGTCCTCTCTACACTTGCCATATTTCTTTCTTTCCTTCTTTTTTGGCAGCTATACCTCAATTCCAGTTTCTGAATCTATTGTTATAACTACGGGAAATAGATTTTGCACTTCCAAGTGGAAGTTTCACTATCAGGTTATATATTTTTACTGGTACATCCTAAAATTAGATATCATTGAACCCACTCTCTGCCCATCCGTCTTTCTTCTTTCTCTTCTGAGATATCTGGTTAGTCTCAGCAGTTTTGGCATCGTATATACATGTTTTAGAAACTACAGATTATCAGCCTCCTGATTTTGCTGAAAATAGAATTTGTGGGGTTTTTTTTTTCTTTATAACTCTTCTTGTTGCTTTGGTATGTTCTTTGGAAGAAAAGGGGGAAAAAGCTACTAATTTTTGCCATTATCTTCATACTGGATTCTGTCCATGAATTCAGCAGTGCTAATCACATGTATCATATAGTACAGACACACTTACATGGAAATCTTTATAACCACAAAGACATTTGTTATTTTCCATTTCTGACCATTAATAAAAGCAGATGCTTATTTTTTAAAGTTAAGGCTCACCAAAATTTTCTCTGGCCTAAAAAATATCTATTGTTTCCTTTTACTACAACAAAGGTGACTTTCTTAACTAACCTCTCTTCCTCCTCTTTTCTTCAATAGTTCATATAAGAACTGGCTATAGGAGAGCCTGATAATCTGTCTTCCTTTACCTTTCATTTTTTTAATGCCTATAATTTAATTAAATATTTATTATTTGGGCTTGAAATTTATCACCATCATCATTATCACTATAACACCTTTCTTAGTGATAAAGCATTTTTATTGTATCATTGGACTCTAAGCCTCACAAGGGCACAGTTAGCAATTTTCTTCACTGTGGTATCCCTGGGTCTAACATATTGCCTGACCACAGGGAATGCTCATTAAATATGTGTTCAATAGACAGAACAGTGATATTTCCTTCACTAACCAATATCCAACACCCGTATAGTACCTTTTCAAAGATAAGGCTTTGAATCTTTCTGATTTCAGAAAATTTCAGTGTCAGAAATTGTTTTCAACTAAGTAAATTAAAAAGATCAGTGTATAAAAATTAAACTTTTATTTTTATTGGTTTATTCATTTTTGACTTCCCATGTTGTAACACATGAGCAGCACTAATAAAGATGTAGAGGGGGAAGGGAATATAAAAAGGAGAGAATGCCATGGTAGAGGTGACATAAAAGTTTTCACCAAGCCTGAGAATCTAAATTGAAATCCAAGTTTCTCTCCCCCAAGAGAGTTGAATGTCATTCCATTGCTTATCATTTCTCCTGTTTTTGTCTCTGGTGGGGCAAGTGGTGGGAGAGGTAATGTGGGGTAAGGAGTCAGAAGCTTGTCTTGTTGTGCTTTAAACCTCATCCCTTCTCTTTGCTTAGCTTTAAGGCATTTTAGTTTGCGTATTTTCCGTGCCATTTTAGAACCATAAAATGAGACTATGGGAATATTGATATTACAGTTTCTAATCAAATATAGGAGGAAATGGTAAAAATTCTCAAATGCAAATTACCTTAATAAGGAAGGGATGAGACATATTCTAATCAGGGATGAGAGAAATGGAGATTTAATTAATTCTTCATAATCATCCCTTGTCCAAGTAGCCACTGGCATTTGTAAAATTTACTGTTCACTTCTGTAACATAGACACTTCTGAGAAGACTTAGAGAGTTGAATTTTCTTTTTATGGTCTTCTTTGAAAGAATAACAGTTGGTGAATTTGCATTGCACACTCCTGGACATCTGGAGACAGGAATACACGCCTTTTAAAACTGATGTGTATTAAAAGAGTTTGGTGTCTGTTGTTCCCTTAATGAGGAAGTGCTTCTTTTATTCAGGT